>NC_142177.1:38427565-38753399 GCF_026936395.1 Plectropomus leopardus
TCCAGTCTTTCCTCTTTCTCCTCTGTGGCTGCTCCCTCAGGAGGGTTATGGGAGTCTGGTTCCTGGGGCTCTGCAGGCCCGTCCGCTGCGTCTCCTTGCCCAGTCTGGGGCTCTTCAGTCGGGGACAGGCCTGGGTCTGGAGCCGAGGTAGAGGGGATGGAGGGAGATGAGGAGGAGGACGGGTGGGAGGTAGCCTTAACTGTACTTTCTTTCTCTTCTACCTTTCCCGCCGCCACCACCTTCTCCCTCTCCTCCTCTCTCTCCCCCTCCTCCCGCCCTCTCTTCCTCCTCCTCTTGGGGCTGCCCGGGGAGCCGTCGACTGTGCCAGGAGGCATAGCGGGCAGCGCCATGATGCCGCCGTGCGGCAGGAACATGTGCGGGTACAGCAGGCCGTGGGACATGCCCGGGATCAGGAAGGGGTTGAAGGTAAGATGGCTGCCGGTGCCGGCGCCGAGATGCGCAGCGCTGATGTGGGCCCTGCTGGTGGAGGTGATGATGGCGGCTGCCTCCGCCACTCCTGGTCTCTTATTGGATTCCGCTGCTCCTTTCTCCTCCCGGCTCCTCTCCTTCTCAACTGTGGTGGAGCCAGAGGAGGCGGCGCTCTCTCTCTCAGCGGGCGTTGTCGAAGACGGGATGGCGGCCTCGGATGTAGACGGCGCGGTTGTTGTGGTGACCTTCGCAGCAGACAATGATGAAGAAGACGAGGAGCTGGGGTGAGGAGGAGGCGGCGCCGTGTGCGCCATCATCGCGCCGACGCTGAACAAGGCGTGTTGTGGGATCGCGGCCCCATGAGGGTGAGGGATGCCATGCAGCATCATGGGTAACATACTCAACCCGTTCTTGGCATCTTCTGCCGACGCTCCGGCTCCGCTCGCCTGGACAGCTGCGGAGAAACCGTGTGGGAATCCGGCCGCCATGATCCCGGAGATGGGAATTCCTGGGATCCCACCACGGAGGTTCTGCATGGTCACCATGGAGTCCATGCTGCCGATCAATCCGCCGTTCATGAAGAGCGGAGGACCGAGGCCGGACGTGGCGGAATCTGAGACGGACAGTAAAGGCTTCGGCATCTCGCTGCGAGGTCGCCGACCACGTCTGCGAGAGGCCGGGTCTTTGTTGACTGGTTCCGTCAGGATCCGAGAGAACTTCCCCTCAGGGAGGAAACCCTGCAGGAGGAGAGGAGGACGTGAAAGGTCACGGAGCTGCTTAATTACAGCGACTGTGGGGTTTTTTTTTTTATTTAACCAGAAAAACCTCTTGAGATTAAAAATCTCTTTTTCAAACAAAACTCACAGACAAAACGGAACAAAAACACGAAAATTTTAAATATACAACAACGATAGAAAACAGAAAAAGAACACAAAAAACGTTTCCACAAGGAAGGTCTAAAAAGTTGGTTCATATATGTGAACAGCACAGCTTGTTTCAACACTTAAGTTTTTATATTTCTGTCAACCTTTATTTTTACAAAACAGGGAAGGAAGTGAGGAAGTGAGGAAGGAAGGAGGGATAAAATAAGACTTTTCCTTAAGTAATGTTCTCGTGGATTACTTTAACTTCTACCAAAGCCATTTTCTGGTAAAATCTTTACTTTGACTCAACTACGGCTTTTAGGTACTCCTACTACTGTGTGTGTCACAGTATGGACAGGATACTACATAACAACTGTACAATCCCTTCACTGCACCTTTCGTACATACATTTTGTGTTTTTTATATTCTATTTTTTTCATTTATATTTTAAAATTGCTTCTATATCTTTATCTTACGTCTTATACTATTTAAATTCAGTATTTTTATTCTTCCTTTATGTTAATTGTTTTGCACCAAAACACCAAGTTAAACTCCTTGTATATGTAAATGTGTATGTGTAAACCAGATTCTGATTCTGAACATTACTTTCAGTAAATGTAAAGGAAAAAGTAACGATAACAACAAAAACAGCATAAATGAGAGAAAGAAAGTTAAATATTGAGTCAAAAAATCAAATCCTTTTTGCTGCAGGCCTGTTTCTGCCCGACAAACCTTGTTTTATATGAATAATACTCACAGAGTGTTTGACCACATCAGCCCAGTCTGGAGCTACATAATACTCTGAGTTTGCATCCAGCCACCTGGAGAGCTCCTTTATGGCCGGAGCCATAGCACCACCGAGCTGCAAGGCGGGAACAAGATATGAGAATAATTTTATGATCAAGATAATACAAGATAAGGTAGGATTAAACTGTATCACTGTGCAGCAGTGCAATACAACAAAAAGATGCAAATCCAAAACATGCACAAATGCCAAATAACAGAATGAACCATCAGAAGATAGAAACAGTAGAGGCGTTATGTACTGTGTGTGTGTTTTCTACCCTGCGTCCGGTGCCCCTGTGCACCACAGGAACCCTCTCCTCCCCCGTCAGAGAGTTGATGTCCAGCTTGGTGGGGTCTTTACAGCGATGCCTCCTCTGCTTGGGACGCTCCACAAAACCATGTAACACACCTGCTCCAGACTGCAGAGTGAAGGAGAGAGAGAGAGGACAGGACGAAGGACAATCAGTCAGATGCATGGCTTCAAAAAAAGCCTTTTTTTGGTTTTCTTGAAAAATGTAATTTTTAAAGAAAAAAAAAAGGTGATTTTTTTTCCTTTAAAACTTTTCCATATGTTTTTTCCGGCCAATTAAAAATAAAAAATAAAAAGTTCTCTTAAATACTTTTTTCTTTATTTTTTCCCCATTTTTTTTTAAAGAAAACTTTTTTTTTTAACAATTTCTTCTTCGTTAAACATCTTTTGAGACTCACATGAGCAAATGTGGGGAGGTCCATGCTGTAACCCGGGTTCTGCCTCAGCCACTCGATCAGACCTTTGCTGGCGGCCTCTCTGTCGATGGCCACGATCTCCGGCTGAGGAGGTGTCTGGGTGGGGGTGGGCGTAGAAGAGGAGGACGGTGTTGGAGGGCCAGCGGGTCGCTCTGAAGGAGAGGGGGATGGGGAGGAGGTGGAGGAGGAAACGGAGGAATGGCTGATCACCTCCACCCGACCCTGCAGCTGCAAAGACACACACATACACACACAAACACACAGAGGCGCAGGTGTTTTTGAAATTCGGGGTAGGGGAAAGGATTTTCATGACTTTTTTTTTTTTGCCCGAGCTGCGGCTCTTCTCTTTCACAGAGATACATAATTGGAGCTACCTCTACGCCCTCACTCCTCCCTCTACCCACCTGTGTCTCCGGGAGGTGCAGTCCTCTGCTCTTGGTGAACTCAGAGTACAGTGCTTCAACGTTTCTCCTCCTCCCTCTCCTCCTCCTCAGTGAGTCATCTCCCCTCAGGCTTCCGTTAACTATCTGCCCCGTTACAGGATGGATGAGCCCTGCCTGCAGTATCCCGGCCATGTCGATGCCCACAGAGCCTGACAGTGGTGCTGTGATGGGGGGCGGCGGCGGCAGCTTATGACTGCTGATTCCCGGTGCAACCACAGCCTCTCCTGTCCCTACGCCACTGGTGGTGCTTATTTCTCCGGACGACTTGGTTAGATCGATGGCTGTTTCTTGCCAGCCGTTAATCAACATGGCTCCTGTGCGATGAGAGGGCGGCGCAACCACCGGAGCAGCACCACCGGAGCTGGTGGTGGTGGCGGCGGTGTGACACGACGATGCTGATTTCCCAGCTAAAACCTTGGCTGCAGCTGCAGCGGCAGCTTCATAGTCGAATGACCTCCGACCTCCCGCTCGTTTGAGCTCAGGGAGATAAGGAGGAGCCACCAGCCTCTCCTGTAAGAGAGGCAAGGAGGTGAGGCGCCAAGCTCCGCGCCCACATGCGCCGCCCCGCGACATGTACTGTCAGAGTGGACAGGGTGGGTGAGGGGTAGACAAGAATGGGAGAGAGATGATGGCTTTGTTAAACATACATATGGACTGAGACACAACACAGTGGCGGCTATCAACCAGACCTGGGTAAAACCACGAGCCCGACACCTCAGATATCTTTAACTATATTTACATTTTCATTTGGAAGCTGCTTCAGGCTTTAAACAAAGCTCTGCTGGTTTGTTTACTTCTGAGAGCGTGAGACATGGAGTCAAAATAAATAGCTCTGTACCCATCTGTTCTCTGGTCTGTGGAGCGTAACGATGCCTTTGGATAAAACACACTGTACTGATAATCAGACTGTAAATTAAGTGTAAATGAGTATAGTTTTAACATTATCCTTTAAATTTCTCTCCTTTAAACAGATACATAACGTTTTGCTAGTTAAACAAAAAGTTTGCAAGGTAATTACCTGCCCAAGTCTGATATCAACATGTATAATATCAACAGTACACATTACAGAGACAGGGAACTTTACAGAGAAGCAACAAAGCAATGGTGTGAACTAGAGGTGCCCAGCGCCAACAGAAAAACCTGGTCTACATTTTATATGTCACTGAAAATAAGCCATGTCTAGATCTCTTACATGTGGAGCTGGAAATTTAACAAAGACACATTTAATATTTAAGTTCGATTTCCAGTTTTGCGAGTCTGGTCTGATGTACGAACTTAAACTGGTTTGATTTAATGCAAACTGGCCGAACCAGCATTTGTCATTGTGACACGTTCTGGCAATCTTAAAAGCAGCCTACCACAGTGCTAAATCCAAGTCAAATTGCATTAGCAATAAGCAGTATGACAGCTTGATTAATAAAATATAATGTTTAAAAAAGGACTAATGGCTGGTTTGTTTACATGACATAACAGAAGTGCATATTTAATGGATTTAATGTGGACAGAGAGCATCTGATGCAACTCCATAGTGGGCGGCTTGTTTGCTTTTAGGACACGGTGTCATTATGTTAAACTTGGGGGCGGTTGCTGAGTCAAACTAGTGAAATTCGGCATACTGGTTCAGTGTTTTTACACTGACCCAACCCTACAGAAAAAGCAGTACTCTTTGGGTGCGGCAAAAGAACGAGTCAATGTAATGATGCACTATGCAGAGACCTTGTAAGTCTGTCAGCTACCTGTCGTCTATGAGTATTATTATCATTTTTAGCAGTGCAAACTGGACACCACTTGTATGAACTATGGCATGAGATAGTGGAGATACATGTGGACAGATGATAGATGCATAGATATGTACAAAAAAGGGAGTTAATTCAGTCATTCAGAGGGTCACAGGTTGTTCTCACCTTAGGGAGTCTTGTGAGAGGGGGAGGGATGGAGAACCCGAGTCCGGGGTTCGTCTGCTGCACCCTGGACTGGCCCGGGACGGAGCTCGCAGCCGTGGTGGCGAGGAAGCTCGTTCGCTGGTGTTGGTGGTGCTGCTGGGCTAAACTGTTGGCCAGGCAGGAGTTGGCGACCAGGGAGGCGGGCGAGTCGTACTGCTCGCTTGATGAAGGCCACTTCCCCTTCAGGATGGCGTGGCAGATGCTGTCCAGGCGGTTGATGATAACCCGGTCCTGCAGGGAGCGATACAACAGAATCTACTGAACAACTGACATGGAAATGATCATTTTAATGGGCAAACTTTCGTTTTTAATTCAGACACAATGAGAGGAAGTGCATCAAGCTTCCACAAAAACACAAGACAAGCTGATTAGATTATTGCTACTGTTACGGCACCTTCGTCCACTGAATTTTTGTATTTTTGTCTTTTTTTTCTGTTTCTTATTTCTATTGTCTGTTACCAGGACACTGGACTACGGATGTAAATATTCAGTCCTGCTAACTCATATTTACATTTGTGTTTTATACATTAATATTTTGACCCTTTTAAGTATTCATTAAAATAAATTAAAATGTATTATTTTTTAGTTTCATTTTATAACAAAGTCTCAATGTGTTGTTTGTGACACTAAGTTGGTGAAAACTATAAATAATATAATAGCAGCACAAGATAAGGCTTTCAAAATACAACACAACCACTCTCTAGTTATTAAAAGTTGTCTGTTATTTACTTAGATGGACTCCGAATAATCAGTATTATCTCTACTCATTAGCTCTGCTCATTACAAATGAACATTGTTCACTGTAAACGACAGTGTTTATTGTCCTCTAGCTGCTGAAAACAGCATCAATGGGTGCATGGTTACAGTGAAAAAGGGGAAATATCTTTAAACAGGATTATTTTTGGCCAAAAAACATTAAAAGCCAAAAACAACCATTACATATATCCCACTAAATGAAAAGGTGACTATTTAAAAAGAAAAAAGAACTGCCTTTAGCTCATGTTTAAGTAAGTTTTGTTGCTAAAAATAAGGTTTAGTTACTAAGATTTGAGGATTAACTGAGGGTAAGCAACTTTGAATGATAAAAATCAAATTCTAGAAATACCTTCATAGAAATTTCAGAGATAAATGACACCGCAGTACCTTTGGCCACTCAGAAAACGAGTATAGTGCTTTCTCCTGCAGCAGCTGGGCGATGGTCGGCTCTCTGGTTTCATGGAGGCTGTCGGGAATCTCACACATGGAAACGGGAGCTGCAAACCGAGGGCTGCCCGCGTAACCTTCCACCACGGGCACTGTGGAAGAGGACGACAGGGCCAAAAATGTGCCTGTTTTTAAAAACAAGTGCATTTATTCCAACATAACTAAACTTTTAAGAAGAAGTACACTATGTTTCAGGTGGTTTACAGGTTATGGGCACTATGTGTGTCTATTATAACATCAAGCAATGGATTAGTCAACCAAATTAAACTGAATTCCATCTGATCCTGAATGCATCTAATTTCTTGGAGTGAGCATCTTGGCTATCTTTCCTATGGTGTTCTTCCAGGTTTTTTAAAAAAATATTATATTATTATTATTGTTGTTGTTATTTATTTTGTTGTTATTTTAGCTTTAAAACCTGAGCATATTGTCTCTTGGCAAGAAATGTCCCGCAAATTTCACAAAGTTTGTAAAAGGTGGCCTGATAATTATATAAAACAAAAATAAATTAATCAATCATTTTTATTTTTTTTAAGAGAGAATCAGAAAATTGTCATATAACTATGGAAAAATATCAAGCAACTACATTTATAATTCTTTATTTAACATAAGGTTACAGAAAAAATATATTTATTATAATTTCTATATATTTATCTGTTTTTTGTTGCTAATTTCAGGTTATTTTCTTTCTAACTTTATACAACTTTTTGCAAATTTTTGGGTCATTTCTTGTTAAGTTGCTCTTTGCCTTCTTTCCATGTATTTGACAGAAGTCGAGCCAATTTGCTCAGGTTTCAGGGGGTCATGACAGTGGGAACTGTTTTCAGACTGAGGAACCGCTCGATGATTGATCCATGAATAAATGAATAATTAAATAATCATTAGTGGCAGCTCAACCTTTGAAACCTGCTCTGAGATGTCTTTCTTGGAGTCCAGCTGTTCTCACCTGGTGTCGTTGGTCTCTCCTCCTTCACTTGGCCTTTCACCACCAGACTCTCCGAGGTGTCCACCAGAACGTCGGCCTGCTCCAGCTTCGGGGTCAGGACCGTGCTGTCCGCCTCCAGCAGCTCTTGCTTCGTCTCAGCTTTGATCTCCGGTAACGCTGTAAACTCCAGGTCCTCCGGCTTGGCCTCGGGTTTGATCTCGGAGCTGTCTGGGTAGGTTGTGAACTCCAGACCGTCTGGTTTGGCTTCAGGCTTGATGGCAGATGTGTCGGGAAATGACGGTAACCTCAAATCCTCTTGCTCTGTCTCAGTCTTGAGCTTTGCCCCATCGGGATAAGCGGAAAACCTGATAGCAACTGGTTTTGCTTCAGGTTTGATTTCGGCGCCTTCTGAGTAGGCCGTGAACTGAAGGACTTCAGGTTTGACGTCTAAGCTCTCGGGCTTCATGGGGATGCTGAGATCTTCGGGTTTGGTGTCCAGTGCTTCTGGTTTGACAGGATAGTCTAACTGCTCAGCTTTGGTCACCAGCTCTTCTGACTTAATGCGGTAGAGGAATTTCCCGTGTTTGACTTCAGAGCTGTCAGGGAAGACGTCCTCCGCAGCCTCCGTCTTGGTCTCCTCCACCTTGATTGGCAGCTCCAGTTGCTCTGGTTTCTTGTCATCACCACTGTCTGGCAAAAGTGAGAACTTTAAATCAGATGGCTTTGTATCGATGCTGTTTGGGGCCATTTTGATTTCATTTTGCTCCAGCAGGTTGTCTTTGTTGTCCCGATCAAGCGAAAATGTCAGGACTCTGTTCTTACAGTCTCTGCTGCCATCTGGTGAGTTCACACCTTCAGATTCAAAGTTTTTCTGATCCATAGAGACTTCTGTTTTGACTCCAGCTCCGCCGCTGCTCTTTGTGGTGTTTTCATCAGACTTTGATGCTCCTGCAGCGGCTGAGACTGAAGCAGCGGGGCAGGAGGGCTGAGCGTACTCTGAGTAAATGCTCTGCAGCACCATCTCATTGGGTTTGACATCTAGCTGCTTCACCGCCGTCTCATTGCTGGGTTGAACCACCCGAACCTCCATTAGAGAAACGTGATCCATCTGTCCCTCTGAGATCTCGTCCACTTGATCTGCCAGATCAGTGCAATCCTCTCCAGCTGCGTTATCCATCAGTGTTTCAGTGTCAAGAGAGTTTCCAATCGTCTCTTCCTCCACTGTCTGATACAAAATCAATCCTCCCACTTCCTCCCCGGGCTCTTCAATAGACTCAGGACACGCGAGGCTGCCCCCCTGCTCCAGCTTCCCGAGATACGGGTGCACGCCTTGCTGTAACTCCTCTTCCTGCTCTGCTTGGTCGAAGCTCTCCTGAAGGTCGTGTTCGCCCTGTTCTGAAATGCCGGGCTCCGGCACGATCCCGTCCATCTGTGGTACTTCCATGGCTGGATTCAAGACTCCCAAACTTTGGTCTGCACCTGTGAGGATAAATTATCAAGATGTTAGATGGTGCCTGGCTGCAAAGAAGCTGAGCAAAGTGAAATTAAAACCGCTGTGTAGAAAAAAGAGATACAAGTGAAACAACCTCTGTGGATAGTTTTAAGCAGCAGTTGTTATTTCCTATTAACTTTTTTTTATGCTTTTTATGCACTTTTACTGTTTTGACTTTTGTTCTTTAATACTTCTTTTCTATGTCTTTGTTTGCTCCCTTTGGCCTGTCTGCAACTTATTTCTAGAGTTCTGGTATCCTTGTGCTTTTTCATTATTTTAGATTATTTTATTTCATTTATTTATTGATTTAAACTTTCTGTTGCGGCTGTTACACAAATTACGCCTGGAACAAACTGCCTGTGTGGGCAGTATGTGAGCATCACAGAGCCTGTTGTTTTGTTTTTTTTTGCTGCCCATGTTAACAAGTTAGAGCAGCCACACTGTTTGTGTGAGCAAAGCTGGTCAGGCGCATCTCAGCTGCTCGTCAGGTGCAACACATCTGCGTACCGTGCCCGATTATCAGCAAAAATGGACAGTCAAAATGGTGTTTTGATAATTATATTGACACTATGCCACCTTTTATTACAGTTTCAATGTCTTTATTTGTCACAGAGATAAGAAAATACAAATAAATCTGTTTTACTCAAATTTTCCTGTTTCTGTTTCAAAATAAAAGCCCTCTGACAATGTTTCTATCAGAATCCCATCAGTTGGTGACACAAGGCATTTTTTTGCGAAACATTTGCAGGACCGTGTTGTTGACAGAGCAGCAGGAGCTGCACGACTTCATAAGTACGTGCAAGATGTGCTAATCATTGTGAAAAAAACAGAAGACTGTAGAAGCATCACAGCAACAACGCGGCTCATGTGAGCAACGCAAGCGTGAAACACACTGCAGTTCAACGAGGCTGCTGTCACGCGCTGCTCACGCAAGCAGCGTGTTCCAGACCTAAGACCCTGCACAGTGGCGGGGAGCGAGATCGTGGGGTGGCGAGTGAGTTAATTCTTGTCTCATTTTTGGTCTGATAAACAGAGACGTCTATTTCTGACATACCTTGGTCCGCAACACTCTCTACTCTTTCCAGATCTCTGTGTTTTTCCACGCTCTGCTCCAGGGTCCCCGCTGACAAGTCTTCCACTTCTTCTTCCTCCTTGTCATCAAACTCGAACCCGGCGCCTCCTTCATGGCTTTCTCCTTCCTCCACAGGGTTGGTCAGGCTGTCAGCGACATCAGAGTGGCCCAGCCTATCCTGCGGCTCGTGGGCAGTGATGTCAGACAGAGAGAGTGGAGGAGGGGGGACGTAAGGAGGCGGGGGACTCGCCGACAGATCGGTTTGATCCGCGCTGGGCTCCTCGCTCACTCCAATGTCCTGAAAACAGAAAACAAAAAAGGCAAAACTCAGATTTACATTGTATAATTATTGTACTGAGCCTAAGAACGGCATTCTGATGATCATATTATGATGTTTTACAAAATACTGTTAAAGTGTAAGTGTAATCAAAAACAAAAGACAGAGTTACTCCGACAGTATTTTCCCTTTTTTCCTTTCAAATTAATACCAAAATTAGTGATTTTAGCGTCTTGTCTTTTGCTTGTTGCTCTACAAACGTTTCTTTACTGTGTAATTTGCTAAAGTCGCCCTGATGGCTCGAGACAAAAACCAACCTTGAAAAGCATGTAACTGGAGGACAACGGCTCCACAGAGTCTCCTGCAGACGGGTGGGAGGGAGAGGAGGAGGGTGGGAGGCCCAAACACTCCTCCAGAGTTCCACCTTCCTCCCCTCCTCTGTCTCCCCCCTGCGCCTCCTCGTCCTCCTCCTCCAGGAAGCCGGTCTCCAGAGTGGAGGGACCCAGGATTGGATCGGATTCATTAAACATGTGGTGAGCCGGACTGGAGTGGTCTGTGCCGTCCCAAGGAGCCTGCGGAGACAGAAGTGATGGATGAATGAAAGACTGAAAGAAATAAAAAGCATGATTTAAAAAACACAGTAATTAATAATAAAAAAAAAATCATTACTTAAAGTAACAAAACAAGCATCTCAGGCAGGTCATTAACATATTCAATCACATTCACACAATTCACCGAGTCATTACTTAATAAGAGTAAAGATGGAAAGCACAGCGTGTACCTGTAACTGGTCCAGCTCCACCGACGGCGCCATCAGCCCAGTTTCCTCAGACGAGCCCTGCTCACCAACGAGCACGTCACTCCTCAGCTTTGAATCGAGGTCTGAACCGCCGACGCCGTACGAGTTGAGCATGCTTTGACCTCCTGCGGCCGAGTTAAATGGGAAACCGTTGAGGGCGTCTTTGGACGTCTTCCCGCCGTGTAAGGCATCCGCAGACATGGCGTCATGCTGCAGCGAGCCCAGCTCCAGGCTTTCATCCAGAGGAGGACAGTCGAGGAAATCCCCCCGCGACCCGGGAACTATTCCCAGACTCGGTGAGGCAGAATTGTGGGCATCCAAAGGTAGAGGGTGGAGGTGAGGGTGAGAGGAGGAGGAAGAGGAGGAGGAAGGAGAGGGAGCTGACGGAGGCACAGGGTGGTGCTGGTGGTGATGATGGTGGTGGTGGGAGGACTGGTGGGGATACTCTGGAGGCTGAGGGGAGTGGCGGCCGAGGCTGGAGTCATACAGGCAGCAGTGAGGATGAGGCAGCTGCGGGTGGGACGAGGATGATGAAGAAGAGATGCCGGGATGAGTGACCAGGCCCGGGTGGTGAGGGTGATGATGGCTCTGAGGATGAAGGTGAGAGGGGTGTCCCCTGACGTAGTTCCTGTGAGCCTCCAGGAAGCTCAGCTGGGGGTCGTTCAGGATGTAGAAGTCGGTGCGGCTCAAGCCGTGGCGCGCCGCCCCGATGAGGAGGTCACGGTCGTGTTTGCCCGACTCCCACCAGACCGGGAGGTAGAGGGAGGGGCGGCACAGCTGGAGGCGGGCCGAGAGCAACGGGTGACGGAGGACCTGATGGAGTTCAGAGAGCAAAAAATTTAAATATAAAACAACAAAAAATAAAA
The DNA here is from genome assembly GCF_026936395.1 of Plectropomus leopardus. NCBI lineage: Eukaryota > Metazoa > Chordata > Actinopteri > Perciformes > Serranidae > Plectropomus > Plectropomus leopardus. The sequence continues at coordinate 38,439,390 of NC_142177.1, forward strand.
AGTAAAGAAGAAAAGTGAAGTTCCAGAAATGGAAAAAGTAAGAAAAAGAAGCGTCTTTGATGGAAGATGTAGCAGAACTAAACAGCTTTAAGAAGGCACGTTTAGCACGTTTCTAGGACTTTAGGATATTTCTCAGATTTCAGGACATTAGGGGCTGGGCTTGGGCCTCCATCAGGGAGTTCGGGGGATCCTCCACTGGCACTATTATGATGCCGTTTTATGCACTCTGACACCTTACGTATACTGAAAGTACAAAAACAATTCCCAGTGTGAATCAGTTTACTTTTATTGTGAATGAGAAAAAGTTTGAGGGGCCACCCAGCAGCCTATCTGGGGCCAGATTTGGCCCGCAGGCCTTGAGTTGAGTATCACTGCATCACTAGCATCTTTACTGCAAATTGGTTTGAAATGTGTCTTTCCTCGTGTCCATAACAATCAAACAGATAACTGTGACTACGAGGCACAATTTGAGATTGTATTAAGTGCCTTTTTATGTGATTTCTAGATAAATTTATGGATTTCTAACTTCATTGCAGTTTAATTTATGACACGAGAAGAAGGGAGCTATTTCTGACATAAAACGCATCGATCAAAAGCCACAGAGGAAAAGTCGGGCTCTACACAAACAATCGCTGTGCCGAGGATAAACTTTGAAGATCAGAGTTGGAGTTGCAACAGTAAAAACTCATATTAATGATGAAGCTGTGTTTCTACAAAGAGCCCACCTGCTCTCTGATCTTTCGGAGCAGCTCGATGCGATATAAAGTGCGGGCTGCTCTCTCTTCTGTCAGAGGCTCCACGAGCACAGCGGGATCCACCAACCCTGGAAACAACGAGAGGGAGAGTCAACGATGAGCTGCGGTGGTGAGACGCACTAATAAGGTACGAGGGACGCAGAGATGACGGGATGACAGAATACAGTAAGTTCAAACGTGTTAATGTGTGCATCCTGCTGTCAATCAACAAAATAAATTCCTGATTCTAATGTCTTTAACATTGAGGTGAGTAAATATGCAATTTATGGAATATAAACCTAAATTAAAGTAATTTTAGAATACGGGGTGCCGGGTGGCTCAGTGGATAGAGCGGGTGCCCCATGTACAGAGGCTGTGACCTCACCGCAGCGGCCGCGGTTTCGATTCTGGCCTCGTCTCTTTGCTGCACGTCAACCCCTCTCTCTCCCCCTTTCCAATAAAGGTGTTAAAAAGCCCCAAAAATTATCTTAAAAAAAGTAATTTTAGAAAAGGACACTTTACTGCTATGACAAAACACAGTTTTTTAAAACAGTTAAAATAACATTCATGCACTAAATATGTAAAATCTGTAAAACAAAAGAAGCAGAAACATTTATCGCTGTTATTCATTTCAACACACTTAACACGATAACGTTAAGTCAGAGTCCTGGAGTGCTTTGTGCTGCTTCCTGCCTACTTTAACAAGCTTTTCGGCTACAAAAGTTTGTGCATCACAGCTGAAGTAATGAACAGCCTCCGGATACAGTCCGTGCTAATCCTGAGGCGAGATGTCCGACATCTAAAGCTCTTTAATCTCTGTCAAGAGGAGGAGGAAATTGAAAAGGGAGCTGGTAGAGTGAGAGAAGTCAGTGATCTTTCTCTGCATGTTGTGCCTGATAGGTGTGACAAATATGGAGGAGACAGAGTCACCTGTCCCCTCTCTGTGGTGGCTGTGCTGTCGTGCCACACTGTGACTGAGCAGGCGAGGACACTGTCCACAGCAGCTCTGCAGAGGTGAAGCATCGCCTCCGCAGACGTCACCTTTATTATATTTATTTACTATGATGATGTGCATGTGTACATGTTGTAACACCTCCTTAAATTCATTTAAACTTTTATATACAGTTTCATAATATTAACATTAGTTTGTACTGAACTGACATGGATCAACTGACCAGCAGGGGTCAGTGATGTTTCCCAAGAACGAGGACCCCGAGAGGGACACGAGGTCTGCAGCTAATGAGAGACACGGTGTTTGGATCTACAGGCTGCGACAGTTAAGCTTGTATTTATATTCAGGGTTCAAACACATTTTGCCCTTAAATTTCCATGACTTTTCCATGACTTTCAAGCAAATATTAACATGTAATCTCAGAAATGACCATAGATACTCTTTATCTGTGCTAATAGCTTTTAAAAATATATATTTAAAAAAAAAATAGTGAATTCAGAGCAGGATTAGAACTAAATATCTTAATATAACTTAGGGAACGTTTGTTATTTATGGGAGGGGAGGAAAATAATTTCAATACAGTATTTTTTGTTCAAAAATTTTAGTTTTAAAGAAAATGTTTTTTGAGTTTTTTTTCTTTAAAAATCTTCTGTGCTTTTATTTTATTTTCTAGAGTATTTCCCTTTTTTCCTTTAATTTCTGGCAATTAAAATAAATAAATAAAAACGTGGTGATTTATATTAAAAAAATGCCTTCATGTTTTCTTTGAAAATCACTCAAACTTACACCATTTATCTCAGCCAGAAACTGTAAAAACAGAAATCAATGCGGTCCTTGAACACATCATGTGTGATTGTACAAGTTTGTGAAATAAAGTTCCATGACTTCCAGAGTATAATAAGTTTTCCAAAACTTTCCAGGCCTAAAACTGCTATTTGCATATTTGATGACTTCACCTCCATGACCATATGAGGCCTGTAATTTTCCTGTTAAAGTATTACCCAGATTGATTAAATTCAGGAAAAATAAAAAGTGTTTTTCAGGTGATCAGTTCAGACAATCCCTGATGTTTGCTGTCGTGATTAAAAAGCACACGTCCGTGTGTGTGGTACCTTCTTCCTTCCTCGGAGGCAGTTTGCAGGCCGTCCTGCACATGTTAACAAACGAGTTGAAGTATCTCTCCAAACTCTCGTCCGTCTTCCTCTCCAGTCGGGCCAGAGCTCTGAACTGGGACCAGTCGAAGGATTTCCTCTCTGGGTCGTACACCACGCCAAACGACGACACAGTGCGGTAAAAATCTGCTTGTTCTCGTCGAGTCCACCTTAAATAAGAAGGGAAGACAGTGCTAAAGATTTATATTGGGAATATTTAAGAAGAGGGAAGCACAGTTCACCAAAATGAGCGACACAAACAAACGGCTGTTCTTCAACACAACCTGCTCCCTTCATATATTAAATACGATACAGCAGCAGGTTGTTCTGAACACACATAATTACAGAAAAACTGTAAAATAATGAGTATTTGTAGCCTCTGGGATTCTTTCACTAAACCAGACTCAAACAAAATATTTAAGTATTTAAATCTCAAGTTTCCAAAAGTTTTTGTTGCATTATGAAAAGCTGTCTGAAGGACATTTTTTATCAAAGTTCTGTAGCTGTAAGACTTTACAGAAGAGGGAGAACTGAATATAAAGTTGTTTATTTATCTTATAAAGTGTGAACTCTTTTTACGGTTTGTCCTTCAAAGTATATTTTAACATGAAAAACAGAGCCGGTCACTATTGACCGGTGAAAATAATCTTCATATTTTAAAGAAATATGAAATGTGAGGTTCTGAAACTTGAAAAGTGTTTACACATCTGTATGAGGAACAAACAGATCTCCCTGAAATTCAGACTTGAGGATGCACCACCATAATATTCTGAGTCTGGCTCGGCTCTCCACACAACTAGATTTTTGACCATTTTAATTTAGTTAGTTTACTTTGAAAGTTTGGCAATATTAAGCCTTTTCTTTAAAAATCTCCAAAATCACAGAATATACTTGATATCAGCTGAAACTGATCCTCCGAATTTCCGACATCGTTACCTTCTCTGCCACTCCAGGAACAAGGGGTCAGGTTCTGTGGCGACCACGGAGCACCGCCTCAGCTCTTCACCCAGCTGCCACGCCAGCGGCCCGCCGGCGTGATGACTGTGAGCGGCTCCGGCTCCTCCGATCCCCATGCTGACGAGACCGTCGTGGAGCAGGAAGTCGTGCCTGAGCAGCGGCTCGCGGCGCAGCGTGAAGCGCTGGTAGGCGGTGATGAGGCGTCTTAAACGGGCCGTCAAGGCGGGGCCGGTGGGCCAGAGGGGCCGGGCTTGGATGACGTGGAGAGACGCCACACCGGTCCCTGTTCCTGTCGTGGTGGTGGTGGTGACCAACGTTGCATCCTGGACGCACAAGTCACCCGACATGTGGGAGTCTGTGGAGGGAAGATACCAAAATCAAGAACAAACATTCTGACCCACATTACCGAATCCAGTGTGTGTATGAGCCCGTGATGCTGTGGCTGATCCAAAATTTGCATTAAGTTTGAATGAAAAAGACATTTTTCAAAAATACTGGTACCAATAAATTACCTGTGTTTTGGATTTTTGGTACCAAAACCGTTTTTTGATAAGTTACTTGAACACCTATGAACATGTTTTCCTCCAAACTTTTTTAAATATTTGGGGGGACAGTCCAACCCAAGATCTAAAATACTGATTTCTCCTCCGACTGTGGTGCTTGTCATTAGTCTAGATTGTTTTGCTGTGAGCCGTCATGTGTTGGCGATATAAGCCATTGAGATGTCTGCCTTTTCTCAAATTTAATGTAACTAGATGACACGTTTTTGGCAATTTTTACAGAAAAGATTTGGGCTATTTTTTATTTTTTTTTAATTGCAATTTTTAACCTTTGAACAGACATTGTAACCGCTTGGTTGACTTTTTTTTTTTCATAAAATTGCTCTACTAAATACCTGGCAAAACCCAAATTCATTTTATACAGATGTTATTTTTAATTGTTTATTTTTTTATTTTTGTTAGTTTATTCATTTTTAGGGATGCAAGATAATTACTCATCAATGGGACTTATGACGTCATACCAATAATTCCAATAATAAAAATTTTTGGCAAAATTGCTTCGAAAAAAAATCGAAAATAATTTGCTGCGCCCGTTAGTGCCCTTTCTTCATGTTCTGCCTTGAAAATAACAAATGAAAAATAAAGAAAAATCTCCAAAAGACTGCTCCGCTCTCATTGTGCTACAATGTCCGCTGCAGGTTCATGTCTTTGTTTGTGCAGTAATCGGTTAATGTCCTCTATAAGTGTCCAGATGAGTCAGGTGAGTTTAGCAGAAGAGCCTCCTAATCTGCATCATCTCTCTGAAGCTGCTGCTGCTGTTGTTGTTGTTGTTGTTGTTGTTGTTGTTGTTGTTGAATCAAAGAGGCTCTTAGGTTTAAAAATTTAATGTGCTAAAATGCAAACTCAAACTTTCCCTTAAAGTTCCTGCGTGTTTTGAAAACTTGACAAAAGGTTAAAAAAACACAGATGATTTTTAAAATATAACCAAATCTCTTCAGTCCTTCATTTAACAGTGTGCAACAAGTTACGTGTATCTCGGTGTGGATGTCTTCCCATGTCTGTCTCCTGAGTGCCGTTTGACAATTAGACGTCCATTAAATGAACCCGCTGAGACAGCGAGCACCATTAAAACTATCAAAACTCATGTCACATCAGCCCGTACTCTGCAGAGCGGCGGTGAGATGAAGACTTCAGCGGAAAGGTGAAATGAGTTCAGATATGAGTCGTCACGGGAAAGCACCTCTAGACATGAATAGAAGGGAAGATGGAAGGAAACCAGCGGAGAGAAATCACATCGTATTGTCTAACGGGATGTCTGACTCATTACAGAAAAAAAATTAAATTACTAGTTGAAAAAATGATATCTTCAGCTGCCTTTAAGACCTGCAAATGGGACTTTTCACAGCTGCCAAGTTATAATCACGTGTGAATCTTAAATGTTTCTCTGAGCTGAAGTTCTTTTTGACATTTTATTTTCCCAAAGGGTGCACGCTGTGTACTAGGGATGTCATGAGAACCAACACTTTGGTGCCACATCGAAGACAAAAATCTGAGAACTTGACGGTACGGGGGATGCAGTTCTTCTTATCGTGGAAAGATGATTAAACATACAGTATGTGTAATGTATACTATACATAATGTCATCATGTATAGTAACAGTAACTGTATGAATGCATGACTCATCAGTGGTCCTTCACCGTCTGCATGCAGACGTGTGAGGAGGCTGTCTAAGGGTGAAGGTGCTGTAAGAATGGCGACCGCAGCTGTGAAATACACTTCTGAGGGCGAATCATTGTTGTATTACTTTAAGTTTTTAAGGTTTTTTTTGAGTATGTCTTTGTCCATGTTCGTGCTGTATCGAGAGCTTCTTGGATCTGATATACGTTGATTATATATTCAAGTGAAAAAACTGAAGTTAACGGAGTTTGTAACATGATTCATCAAAATGAAGTTTTTCTACTTCATTTCTGGACTTGACAGGGCAGCATGAATGTCTACATGAGTTAAAGTTGATGTTAAATATCAAAGGAAGATGACGGACGCCAACCAGCACAGACGAAAAACACAAACACGTAGAAGACGGCAACAAGTGTGATTTTTTACGGGGTAAACATATTTTGTTTAATTCTTTGCAATGGAAGTACTACATATCAATACTCTGCTACAAATGCTAGCAGCAAGGCCCAAAGCATCTATGTTGCACTGAGCGCTACACGTTTGGCTTTCTTTTTTTAAGTAAAATGCTGCACATGTCACTGTCACTTTTTACCAGCTGTCCAATCACAGTGAAGAAAGGCTGTACAAACTTTAACATCATTACATGTATAAGTAATGAACAACAACAACAATGGAGGAGAAATATGTAAATATGCTGTATGTTTCCTCTCTCTAAAAATGACGAGTATCTTGTGTTTGAGGCGGATCATCAGGGATTATTAAAATCTAATTTAAATTACAATGCTATCTACTTTGGTATCCAGAATCGTGGGATTTCACTGGTATCGGTATTAAAAACTACCTGACGTGTCTGATTTTAGCAAAGATGTTTATGTCTGTAATAGCAGTATTTCTCACCTGGACCTGTGCTGTCAGGCTTGTCTGAAGTATCCGTGCTGGAGCAGGTTTCCTCTCCCTGTCAATTAAAGAGAAACACAAATTTTATTAATTAGTAAATTAACAAAACAGCAACATCACCAGACGTAATGGAGGATTTTTAATTCACAAAGTGTGTTAGCTCTGACCTGGAATTTGTTTGGTACAATGTGATCAAGTCAGTAAAATATGATAAAAATGAAAGCCCTAAAAATTACTAATTTACTAAATTACAACTACAAAAAATAAATAAATAAATAAATAAATATTGTCCCAAAACAAGAGGAAACGTCAACATAAATGTATGAAGTTAAAAAACATTAAAAAAAGCTGAAGACTCGAATTTATACTAGTTTTTCCACTGTTAAAACGATGATTAAAAATGTTGAATTTTAAGCACAAAACATTTGCAAAAATCATATTTAGGATCACTTCTGCAGCTTTTTTTCACAAGTTAAAATACTATATTTCATTATTTAAACATGATAACAGGATCATTAAGATGCTTGTTCACGCTGCAGATATTTAAAAGCAGCTATTTCTTTCTTTAAAAAGCATCCAAACAATGACGCAAGACGAGAACAGACCAGTGCCTGAACCTTATTTTGTTACGATGACGTTTAAAACTCGTGTTTACTGCACACCAAGAATATGATGTTGCAGATACACCGTAGTTGAACGGAAGTTTAAAAAACAGATGAAAAGCGAAGATAAATGAAACTTAATAAAAAAATTCACAATATCTGAACATCATCTAACATCATCTGTCCTGCTACTAAAAGTGTTGTTATGTATTAAAATGCATCATTAACGCAGCACATTTGTTTTTACAGCACCCAGAGGACACACAGGTGTTGCTGTTGATCATCAGTTTGGACAGACAAAAATTTAAAAAACTGAAAAAAAGTCTTTTTATCCATTTAGTCTGACTTTTTATCTCAAGGGAGTGCGATGATTTAAATAATGTGTCCATAAAGGAATAAACTGAATATCACGTTGAGAGAGAATAAAAGAAAGAGAGAGAGAGATCTTGCTAAATGTCTCAGGAGAGCGTCTTCATCACCTTGCTGCTCTCGTCTCTGTCCTCCCCTCCATCAGCTTTGCTTTCAGCATCGTCCTTCACCTCCTCAGTTTTGCACACACTGAAAGAAACAGACACAAAAAAGCTTTAATAACTCAGGCATTTTTTTCTGTTACGTCTATGTGTGAATATATATTTTATTTCGATTATTTTTACATGTATTTATTATTTCATATTAAATATTGGCTTAACAATATTTATAAAATTCAGTGTCCCATTAAGCCATGTCTTATTTTTCATTTTTTAATTTAGTGGGATATAAAACAGAAGGATTAAAGGCACACTATGACAGTATGTGACGGAGGATGAAATTATTCTAATTTTTATCATTTTTATTATTACTATTGCTACTACTAAAACTACAACTCCTACGTTTACTAATAATAATAATTGTCATTTTTATTATTATTACTTATTTATTTATTCACTTATTTTAATTAACATTATTTATTTTCTTAAGTTTTTGATGTTGTGTACTTTGTATGTATGGTTATTATTGTTACTATTATTCATTAATAAAAAAAAATAAAACAAAATAAAATAATAGTAATAATAATAATTATTATTATTGATTTATTTTAATTATAAGCATTTATTTCCATAAGTTTTTTGTGTACTTTGTATGTATGATTAAGTGTTTATTTATTGTTCAAAATTTTCACAAAAAATATATATATTTTTTTTTACACATGTAAGGTTAGAATTAAACGTTATAAAAAACAGAAGAACTAAAGGCACTCTATGACAAACTGAGTCTCCTTGATGTTTGACTAAAGATAAAAAATGTCAAGAAACAAAGAGAAAAATGACTGCAGAGGAAGAACATGATGTTATGATGCAGAGATGCATCACAGAGTCTGTAAGAATATGAGCCAGAATATGTGATCAGATGTAAAGAAAAAAGATGAATTGAGAGACAAGAGAGCAAACTATACATCAGTTACGTGATGGAAACAGCATGAAAGAAACATTTCCTGCAATGTGCAGAGGAAAAGTTCTTAAACCAATAAAGCAGCAGCTGAACATGACATCACGTCTCCAGGCACTGCAGCCAATTTATGAATGAAAGGATGACTAAACAGTTTCCATGTTTTCTGCCTGAATAACAGAACACAACATTATTGGAGGAGAAGATAAACGAAATGATATCTGTTTCATAGCTACGGGGGATGAATTAAATCAAACAGAAAAATAGTCTGTTGAAATGTGTTAGTTTGGAAACAGAGAAGCTTTAGTTTAGTCTGTGTCGGCCTTTTTGTTATTCTTCTGCAATATACAAACACCCTGTAATGACCAGACTGAGCCTTTTATTATTTGTTATTATAAAATATATGAAACTGTGATAAATGGAGGATGAGCACACAGCTGAATGAGTTTAGCTGCATGTTTGTGACGCCACGTGGATGTACGGCTCCTCACACCAGTCAAGTGACAGCTGACATCCACGTCTGTGAAAATGTGATCGCTTCACACACATCTTCCCCGAGCAGCACAGATCTATACGACCAGTTTCAAGGTGGACACCCAAAATTAGTGTCACCAATTCAGTGTCTGTCCAAACGTCCCCCCTTCCATTTCTGACTTAATAACCGCCAGAAAAGTGTTTATGCTGAACCGGATGGACAGCCTGAGGAGCCAGCGCATAAAAATATTCTTAGAAAAAAACGCCTCTCTGTCCAAATATCAAAACTTTCAAGCTTCATCAATACAAAACTTGTTTTTCACATCCCGAGCTGTACTGTAGACACACCTGAGGCCTCAATGAAGAAAAGTGGAACACTTCTTGAGAACATTTTAACGCATTTTTGAGCAGTAACATTTACTGCACCACAGCCTCTGCATGCACAAATTCATCCTCGTAACGTCTCCCCTGCGCGTTTATTTATTTATTTTCTCCCATCCGGTTTCAAACCTGCGTTTGAAGCCTGCTGAGTTAACATTTTGATACCAGAAGATCTCCCTGCCACACAGTCGCTGTGCTCTGCTGGGAACAGCTTCAGGTTGAACAGGTAATAAAGCGAATGACAACTTCAATTACCTGCAGGAAGAGGATCAAAGCTTCACGTTCAAATGCGCGCGTCTCATCTTCATAGCTCGGCTGTCAGCCGGAGCAGCAGCGCCTGGAAAATACATTTCCCACGCTCTGTCTGCGCTTTCCTCTTTTCTCTGGCTCGCTCTCTCTGTCAATTATTCCTCTCTGGCTTTTGTCAGCGCAGGTTCTTCTCGCAAAACTCTCAAGTACAGTGAAACTAGCAGAAAATATGACTTGTGAGGAGGGAAAAACCATACAGCTTTTAGAGTTCAGTGGCAAAAATCAAACACTTTATGGAAATACACCTGCAGCCGTGTGTGTGTGTGTGTGTGTGTGTGTGTCAGTCGTTCATGGCCGTCTTTAAAATGATCCGATTGTTAAAACCAAAATCGGCCACCGCACACTGAAAAACGTTACTGTGACTTTATTCAGTGAGCATCTCGTTTCGCCTGTAGCCTCTTATAGATATATATAAATACACAAGTCACATGACTAAATATTAACATCTTTCTTCCATTTCTGTCGTATTTTCTAAGGTGAGTATAATTCAAAAACATGACAATATTTACAAAGAATTTCATGACTTATTGTAATCAGAGTTATGGTGTAATTTGACTATTAATGGTGTAATGTGTCGGTCTATTCAATATTCAAGGCTTCTTGATGTTTTTTTACAAATGTTATTTTGTAAATATTGTAACTTTGATTATTATTAGTAATGATTCTTGCTTTTTATGTTCTGCAGATACTGTCATTAAAAAAAAAGATTACTTTAAAAACTACAGAACTGATACACTGTGAAAAAAAATGAAAAACTTGGGAAGAAAAGAAAAAAAATTTTAAAAAATGTTGCTAATTTCTCATGTAACTCGTGTATTTATCACACCTGTAAATACTCTGAACACCTGAAGAAGCTACAGGTGAAACGCGTCGCTCGCTCTGAATAAAGTCACAATAGCGTTCTTTAGCGTGCGTTGGTAGAGTTTGTTTTTCACTTTAAATGCTCCCGATACCAACCGGCAGCTGAGGATCACGCTGGCTGTGCACGGGGAGTTTAGTTCACGATCTGATTGTTATCGACATAATTAGCACCCCGTGCGTGTATTTCTGTGTTTATAATATTGCTCTTCTCACTCAGTATGTAAAGCAGTTGTGGGGGTGGAGAGGTGGCAGTGTTGATAAAAACAAACATCAGAGAGGACAGGATGTGTTTTTCACACCAGCGTTGGCACCTGCTGCTGTGAACGCTACTACAGAGAGAGAAGAAGGCGATCGCCGGTGGAAGGAGGAAGTGACTCCTGCTGAGGATCTGCAGGGAAGCTGGTTTGTGGACACCGATGTCACTTCTGTACCTGTTTGAGAGTAAGCGGTGTGTCCGCAGGAAGCTGAGACTGAGGCCATGTTCAGATGAGAACAGCCCTACTTAAAATGAAAAAGCTTTTTTAAAAAAATCTGCGTTCATATGATAACATTGTGAAAACAATCCTCATGTACACGGATCTGTGAAAACAACCAACAAGGCCAGTAGTTGGCAGTGTAACTTTGTAATGACACACCATCGAAGAACACCACGCACGTGTGCATAAAGGCGTTCGTCTACAGAGAGGTGAGTAAAAAATAAACAAGAAAACGACGGCAAACGCACGCATGAGAACCAACACTTTGCTGGAGGAGTGTTAATAACCTCGGTAGAGTCAGCAGCACAAACGCAGCTCGTTAGTCGGCCATTGTTGTTAGTGTTGACTTCCTTCTTCCTACGATTTGTCTGAAACGTAACGCCCATGCGTGAAGTGCGGCCGTTACTGTTCTCACAGGATCTGCACTTTGCCAGTTTCCACGGCGACAGAAGGGATTGCGTCTTCAAAAGATTACACTCTGGAACCCGGTTTCAAAAGTTTGCTTTTTCAGGCCCCTAAAATGCTGTTGTCGTGGAAACGAAAGTCCGAATTGCAACACAACGTTAATGATTCATGCAAGAACTGTTGCAGTGGAAATGCTCTCATAAATTTAATGCCTTTTAAGACCTTGTAAAGGTCATTTTAGACAGACCAATCATCTTTTTTCATTTAAGCACTGCAGAAAATTAGAAATTTTAGTATTTGGTCCCCTGCAGAGGTAATTTTTATGAAGAAATATGGTTATTAGAGTGAGTTATTTTAATATGCATGTTGGCAACAGCTTTGTGCAGGCATGAAGTACAAAATGCTTCAGTTTTAGGATAAAAGATTTAAGAAAGACCTAAGAAATGTGGACTTCCGCACAGGGGAGCTTGACTCATTTTGATGAAAACAAGTCAAAGATTAATAAATTAAATTAGATAAAATGTTTGTGGCAATTAGGATCTCAGATTTAAATTTAAGAATTTTAATGACTTTTAAGGCCTAATATTTATAAAAAAGGATTTAGTATATTTTAGCACTTGTTACGGACTTGCAGACACCTTGCAAAGAGAGCCCGACACACAAGGCTGGATCACCAACTCTGCAAAGTACGGCAGTGTGTGCAGCACAGTATACTGTATAAACCTGTGTGCACTCGTGTGTGCGCACATGTGAGCTCTCTACCTGTCAGCCATGTCGGAGGCCACCTCCCCTCCTCCCTGTTCAGCAGTCAGCGCTGTGACGTCAGGCATTCCTACTCGCTCCAGGAAACACAGGTCTGGATCTGCACGCATGGCGTTGTATCGTTCGTAACCTGTTCAAGGAAACACACACCCCGTTAAGAAGAGACTAGAAAACTGCCACGCAGGTGTATGCCCTCATGCATGTCTGTGAAAACATGGATGTTTCACACACAGCAAAGAGGATCTGTAAAATCAGCACGATTTAAGGTGCACACCCAAATTAGTGTCACCAACTATCAGTACTAAGATATAAAGTTAAGGAATAGTAACAACAGAAAAGTGTTTTTGCAGATTATGATGTCACAGTTGAACTTTGACACTTTTTCCTATAAGATGACTGTGTGAAATTTGAAAAGTTCAAATTAGGTGTGAAGAAAAAAAAAGAGACAGACAAGATAACAGTGACCTTGACCTTTGACCTTTGACCACCAAAATCTAATCAGTTTATCCTTGAATCTATGTGGATATTTGAGCTAAATTTGAAGAAATTCCCTCTTGGTGTTCCAGAGATGTTGCGTTCACAGGAACGGGCTGGATGTCCTGACGTACAACCCAAAAACATAACGCAGCCTCGGCTGTCCTCGACATGGAGACGTGATTATTTTCATAAACTAAAGCAATTAAAGCATGTCAGAAAATGATCTAATTTGACATCAGTCCTCACCGTGTTTGTGGACTCCTATGAGGAGAGACTTGTCGGCATCCGCATCCCACCACGGAGCTGGAATCTCTATGTAGTCGATGTCGGGCAGCGAGACCTCGAGTTTACTGTCAACACAAACAGAAACACGTGAAAACAACCTGTCAGTCAGCGATGCCGCGGTCAAGGCAGGACACGGAAAATACGAGCAAACACTCAGATGCATCATCAAATGTCATTTTGACAGAGTGTCTGAGCAACATTTTCAGCTCACTGCTAATACAAACATGCAGGAAAACACAACATCCAACTAATTAATAAATAATTACGCCATATTCTGCATCAAGTGTCAGGACGGTTTATTAATAATTCAACCCTCCATCTGACCAAATATGTCCAATTAGGTTTAATCATAACATAAAGAGCATGGTCCCTGCTTCATACCTGGCAGGTATCCCCTCCAGAGACTGAGTGGCAGCGTCGCCCAACACCTCCACCTTTAGGTAGTACAGCATCCGCACCCGCAGGAGCACCCTGTGGAGAGAGACGGGGTTAGACTTTGTAAAAACACCACAGTAAAAGAGTACTTTCTCATTAAACTGTAGTGTTTCTGGTCACTGTTTTTCTGTAGCTCATAAATATCACATGAAAAAAAAGGAGTAGGCAGAAAAGGTCCATCTGTTACATCATCACAGTTAAACAACAAACTGCTGTTTAATCTTGTTAATTAGTGCTGGCAGAGTTTTTTGCAGTGGTAGAAGTATTCAGATCCTTCACTTTAGTAAAAGTAATCATACTACAATGTAAAAATACTCTGTTACAAGTTAAAGTGTACTGAAAATACAGCAAAAAAAACCCAAAACAACCAAAGCATCCCAAAAATTCAAAATTATTTAAAAAATGGTAAAAATAAATAAATAAAAAGAGAAAAAACACACCCAAAAATTTAATTATTAAAGGAAATTATTGGAAAAAACACCCAAAACTTAATTTAAAAAAAACAAACAAAGCCTTAAAAATAATTTTAGAAAAGGAAAAAAAACAACCCTGAAATTCATAATTATATAAAAAAAGAAAAATACTTAAATGTTTATCAATAATAGTTTCTGTTAGTTTCTATTAATCAGCTGATTGATTAATCAATTCACCACTGCAGCTGCACTTGTATAAATTATTTGGTAATTTAATTTATAAAAAATACCATATATTAAAAACTCTTATTTATTTGCAAGAATCTTAATCTGTACAGCAATTAAAGTGTTCAAATAAACGAAGGGATGTAAAAAGTATAAGTAAAGTAATATTTCCCTCTGACATGTGGTGGAGTAAAAGTATGAAGTGACATGAAAAGGAAATACTTGAGTAAATTACAAGTACCTCAGATCTGTACTTAATACAGTACTTGAGTAAGTGTACTGAGTTACATTTGACCGCGGGTTATGTGTAAACTGACTTGTTGCAGTGTTGTTTGAGGTGTTTCTTGTAGCTCTCGTCCTGCAGCACCACCTCAGGGTTACAGTGGACGAGCCAGTCGGCGTTCTTCACCTCCGGGACATTCAGCTGATTCTTCAGCTTCTTCCCCTTCCGACCTCGAGGAACGGGAGCCGATAAACCTGAGACAGAGAGGACGTTTAATTCAAGGCACCCAAAAATTCATTGGTTCATGTGTTTCCATTCAGAAACATCAGGGGAGAAACACCAGCGCACCATCGTCTGATACATAACTCTCTCTCTCGCTGTTGTATCTGTGTATGAACCGGCAGACTCGGCTTCCAGCTCTGGTATTTTATTTCTGTTTTGCATAAAGTGCATCAATTTACATATCGCGCATTCTGCATGCACCGAACCCTGACCCCTGTGACATAACGCTTCGGTATGAGTGAACGAACCCTGCAAAGACAACAGTGTGAGTTTACAGTGAGATGCTGACCAGAGTGGTTGAGCAGCGTCTGGTCCTGCTGGCCTTCCTTGTTGGGTGTGATCAGATCCCAGATGAAGCTCTTGATCTTGTCGTCACCTTTGTAGTGTCTCAGGCAATAAACCAGCAGAGCCCTGCACAAAACAAAAAAAATAATAATTATATATGTGGGTTGTTTTTTACACCCTTAGGGACTGTCTGGTGCATTTATTTTTTTTATTTTGGTTGTGTTCATGCATATGACATCAATTTTATCAAGATTGTGTGTTTTTGTTTAATCCTGGAATTTCCAGCTCAGCTCCTACGATGAGCTTAAAATACACCAAATAACCATAATTGTTACATTCATACTGTGTCATGCAAAAAAATGCTCCATTGCAACCCATTCACACTGCAATTTTTGATCCAACAGCCATTAAAGCAAAAAAACATGCTTTGTATTATTTATGGGTGTCGTTCTGGTCTTTTGTCTTAGAATTTGTCATTTTTACTATTTTCCACCTGATGACATCATTTTTATTTTATTTGGCATATGGAGAAAATACATGCTGTTTCCACTTGGTGCTCTGTCAAAGTCAATGTTGCTGCTAATCATTGATATATCCCAGACTGTGATCATCAAAAACAAAAAAAATCTACTTTGCATGTAGTATTTTGAAAATAATTAATTTTTTGTGGGTTTTTTTTATCTAAAAACACAGTAGTATCATGACAAAAAACTGTCATTTAAACGGTTAAAATTCTTTAAATCAATGAATATTTGATATTTATAATTAGGACTGATGGTGTTTGAAAAAATAAACAAAATGAATGTTTTTTTAAAGCTTGATTTTGAAAAGGACAGTTTGTGCGCAGAGCGATTCGAGTGTGTGATATTAAAGCGGGCTAAAAAAAGGGTTAAAGAAGAACGAGGACTTGCTGTCCTTACCTACAGATCACCTCCATGTCCCTCTCTGCCAGGTGCCATTTAAAGCGACCGTGGTTTAGGATGTCCTTCCACCGACCCCAGCTGGAAACACCAGAGGAATGGAGATGTAGACAGTGAGAAAAGCAGAAAGAAATGAGAACATACAGTAACAATAAGTACAAATCTTCGCAGCTGAAATGTAAACAATGAGTGTGTGATCAGAAAATAAAGAATGGATTCTCTTCACTTCAAATCACAGTGAAGTTTGCTCTGTTGTATTTGGCCTCATTAATGTTTGCAGCAGACCAGCCTTGTACACACAAAGATGTATATGCTCACAGCAGCCTTTTATTGGACTGAGCATCAGTACGCTGTCGTCCCACAAGGTTTAAGACTCCTGCTGCAGGGTGTGTGTTTGTGTGTGTGTGTGTGTGTGTGTGTGTTCATACCGTTTAGAGAAAAATGAAAAGAGTCACTTTTATCGTGGTTGGTCATTTTTCTTTTTTTTACGCTCGGCTGCAACTTCATGGTACTACCACAATCATATGTCAACCCGTGAGAAGGTCTGGTCACACTTTTAGTATAAAACCTTCGGTTTTTTGGGTCATTTTGCTGTTATTGAGATGCTCTCCAGGACAGTGTGAGTTTTTAGTCACACACTATAAGATTCTGCAAAGACTGGGAAGCTTTCAGGGTAATTATATGTGAGACTACAAATAAATTCATTTTGAGATTATTCCCCATCCTGCTCCTGATGGAAAATATTACACCAAACTCCCTTTAAGAAATGTGACGTATTAATAATTCCTTATGTATCAGCAAAAACACAAAACTCTAGAAACATGAGATAAAGGGCGTCAGCATCAATATAATTCATAAAAATAAGCTGAATTTGCAAAGAAATTTCTGGATTTTGTTGCCTTTACTCACTTCCAGCCTTCGCTGGTTAGCTGCGTTATTTTAGTGGGCGGAGACAGTGGAAAATGTTTCAAAAATTACGATATCTCACTAAAATAAGTGCCAATCCATGGATCAGACAGCTGAATTAAACACTGACTCCTTTTATCTCCAAAACTCTTCCTCCTCCTTGACTCCCCTCAAAGTTAACTGTCTACCCCTGTCTGGTGCTGGAGCGAGCGCAGCTGTTAGGTGTTGACAGTGTTCATGTCATTGATCTTATTTGCATCAGCCAAGACTGAAAATGTACGATAGCTCTAAATGTGTTGGATTTTATTTGAACGTCAAGTCAAGAAAAAGACTGACATAACAGCTGTGAGAGAGCTTCATGACCACGTTACACTAAACAATCACGATAACGGGAACACGAACCGACTGAGGTAAAAATCTACAGATTTTATTCTGATAATGGAAATTTGTCTGCAAAGTGAAATCGCTTAAAAAGTCGTAGTAAAAGTAACTTTTTCTCTCTGATACTTTCTGCATATTTAACTGAATCTTCCTGGTGGTCTGAGGTGTAAATCTGAAGCCGTAACATCGCAGGTCGTACCCGAAGATAAGCAGGTTCTTTTCCACCCGGAAGCACTCGGCGCGAAGGTACCGCCGGCTGCGCTCGCCCAGGCGACGAGTCCGACACGGCCGCTCCTCCGAGTCGCTGTCCAGCTCAGAGAACTCCATCAGCTCGTCGTCCTCGAAGGAGTTGTAGTGGCGGGTCTGTTTCCTCACCCGAGGCGTGTCGATCACCAAGGACTCCTGGATGAGAGAAAGAAGAATAAAAGTAGAAAAGATGAAGCAGGTGAGGAGAGATCGCAAATTTTTATTCTCCAGCTGGATTCATGAGAGAGGAAACAAAAAAAACAAAACACCAACACACGACTCCTGTTCAGTGGGGGTGATTAGGGATTCAAGGCACGAGTCACGATCTGCGCGCGCACACACACACACACACACACACACACACACACACACACACACACACACACACACACACACACACAGAGGGTATGAAGACAGTAGCAGCGCTCAGTGTGCAATCTGCTTCATTCATTAAGGCAGTCCATCTGTTACGAGTGGGAGGAGAGGGAAGAGAGAAAGGAAAAGGAAAGGAAGAGCAGGATTCCTTTATCCTCATCCCCATCCTGTCCTTGTTTACTCTTTTTCCAGTTTACGAGCTCAGCTCAGCTTCCCCTCCCTCCATCTCTGTGTTCACTCACTTGGTTCAGATCCATTTTTTTTCCATTTCTATCCTTGTGTTGTTCCCCATCTCGCTCTCTCCATCAGTTCCCCATCATGCCACCTGGTTCTTACCTTCGTAAGATGCTGAGGTTTAAAGTCACTCCTTCTATTTACCCTTTAATGTCCAACTTTTTCTCTCACTTTCTTCTGTTAGCTTCCTTTATTTTAATCTACAGCAGGGAAAGAGCGCGGAGGCGATCATGTGTGTGGGTATCTGTCAGTCAGCAGCTAACTCACAAACTACCGGACCTATCAGCCTTATATTTTCTGTACACATTTATGATTGTATAATCTAGTGCAGTGACACTCAATGTATGGCCCGCAGGCCAAATCTGCCCCCCAATAGGGTGCCAAGTGGCCCCCCAGCCATTTTCTTAATCATAATAAAAACAAAGTGATTGACACTGGAAGTTGTTTTTGTACTTTGAGTATACATAAGCTGCATAAAACATAAAAGCGCCAGTGCCTTATGTAGGACGGAGGTCCTATATGATGTCCTAAAATCCTAGAAACATCACAAAATCGTGGGAACATCCAAGAATCCCAGAAATGTCCTAAAGTCCTAACAATTCCTAGAAACATGTATGTGGCTGCTTCAACTGGCCCCTGGTCGCTTGTCATTTTGCAAAAGTGGCCCCAATGCAAAGCAAGTGCGAGTGTCCCGGCTTCAGTGGCTGCTGTGATTAACAACTGTTGACAAACCTTTTGTTATCAACTGTTTTAATATTTTTGAGTGCTGACTCCTCACTTTTCTGAACCGCTGGTATAGGTTGCAAGTTTTCCAGAAGCCTTATTGTCTGATGCGGGCCACATTTTGGCCTTTTTGTAGTAGTATCTGCTGAGTAATTCTATACCTGATATGTTGTGATCCACTAAAGTTTTGCGTCTTGATTATCTCGTTCATACCTTTGATGTCCCTTTGCTGCTGTAATAATGCAAATTTCCCCGTTGTGGGACTATTAAAGGATTATTTTATTTCATCTTAATCATCTTGGGCAGCTGGAAGCAGGCACCTGGATGAGGCTTTTCTATAGTTTTCTTCATTTTTTTTTTCTCCTTTATTGTTGTGCCGTTCTCTCATTTTCTGTCCCTTGTCTTTGAAATCCTCTTCTTCTTTTTTGTTCCTTCCCTCCTCTCCTGCTTTCATTCATAAATCCCAAAACTCCATCTCACTGTACCTTCTCCGACTTGGAGTCGATCTCCACCTCGGCGATTTTGGCCCATTTCTGCCAGAAGTTGGGGTCGTCCAGAGAGATGTCCGTTCTGTTACCAGACGAGATGAAACTGGCCTGAGGAAAGAAAAACAGAGAGAAAACAGGAAAATAATGAGTCAGATTCTGGTTCTTGTTACTGGGTTTGACAGAAGTTGGCATTTAACTAACTGCTTGGACTGAAGATGAATTATTTTCCACAAATATTTAGTATCTTTAAATCTGATTTTCATGCCAAAATATTCCAAGAATTCAGTGTTTCCACCCAAAAGGCATCTGACTTTAGACTACAGGACAAAATAAAATTTGAAGCCAAGACAACAAACTTATATGATTTAAGGGCTTCACTAAGACAGCTGCGTCTACCGTCTCAGACATGCAGACTAAATATTTCAGGATCTCTACCTTCGCGAATGTGGAGCCTTTCCCTTCAGACTGGATGGTGATGGTCTGAGTTCGTCTCTGAAGTATCTGATCGATGTCCTCCTCGCAGAACTTGGAGCCCTCGTCCTCTTCGTCCATCAGCGCTCCGTACGCCCCTTTTTTCAACAAATCCTCCACTTCTAGTTTAGAAAGCTGCTGCACCTGCATCGACAGACAGCGACGCAGGATTATGCTTCTTTTCTTCCTGATCCACGTACATCTTGTAACAGCTGACCACATCCCCGGAGAAAACACAAACACAACACCAAACAACGGAAGAATATCCAGTAATGCTCTCTCACCCCGTTGAGGCTTCCTTTGCGGTTGATGTCTTGGAGGACGGCTTTGTCCAGTCCCAGCTTCAGGCTGGCTTTGTCAAACATTTCCCTCTCGTACGAGTTCCTGGTGATCAGTCTGTAGACTTTCACCGCTTTGCTCTGGCCGATCCGGTGGCAGCGTGCCTGAGCCTGACAGAGCGGGCAGAAAAAAGATATCAAGTGTTTCGTGATGTGTTGTTTTTTGATGACCATAGCAGAAAAAAGTAAATAATAAAAGAAAATAAATAAATAAATATATATATTAATGAAAAAAAAAAATGAAAAAAGATATTAAGTATTACATTGACATAAATAAATACTTAAAATAAATATAATACTTTAATAGATTCCATTATTTTATGTATTTATTTTATATTTAAAATAAATAATAATGAGCTGGAAAACACTTTTTTTTTTTTTTTACCTTCCCAAAAGTGCAATGAAACAGTACCATAAATCTCCTTCATGATTTAACAGGAAGTTTTAAAAATGATTTATTGAAGTTTAATCAGAGTGACCATTAAAAAAAAATTGCATGCACACTTAGTAAATTAAATCCATTGCAAGAGAATATATCACAATATACTTCAAACTGAATAATTCAGCAAGGAGGAAAACCAGAATATTTGTTCAAGTGTCAACAGACAGCAGTTACAGCTAACCATTAATAAGAACATTTGGGGAAATAGCATTCAATTTGAGAATTATTACAAATATTTTGGCAAAAAATAAACATTTAAACCTATTATTATCATTATTACAGCATTAAAACTGTGGGATGTTTCGGGTATGACTGTTTTTCAAATATTATAATCCCAAAAGACAATCATAAAAATGATTAGACAAGCAGCATCTTATCACAGAGACAAGAAAATGTTACTGAGATAGATCTCTGTTTTCAGATCTCTGAAAATGGTACAGACACATTTTGGACAGTTCATCTCTGAAATATTTAGATTATATTAAAAAAATCACACTTTTGTGAGGAGTCAAATTTAGGATTTTTTAAAAAGGAAAAAAAAAGATAAAGTCTTCCATGTAAACGATTTTTTTCTGCACTTCACATGTGAGCATATTTTTAATTCTCAAACTATAATTGTTATTCATATTTCCACAATTATTTTTATCAATTTTATTATGGTTGTTGCTGTGCAACTCTCCCTCTCTCTTTCTATGTATCATTTTGTCATATGAAATACTGTAATTGTATTGCGTTGATCTGTAATGTACACACCACTTCTATTGCACGTTGCTTCTCCTATAGTAACATTTTTTCCCATTCAAGGTTTTTTTTTTTTACAGGGGGAATATTTTCGTTAACCGCTGTGCGGATCTAAGGACAGAGGGATGCTGTGTGCTGTAAAGCCCTTTGAAGTAAATTAAGTTTGTGATACTTCATAAATAAAACTGAATTAAGTCGACGTCATCCACGTATAAACTCTCCCGGCTCCTCACTCACCTGCAGGTCGTTCTGAGGGTTCCAGTCGGAGTCGAAGATGATGCAGGTATCAGCAGCCGTCAGGTTGATTCCCAGCCCTCCGGCTCTAGTGCACAGCAGGAACACGAAGCGGTCCGAGTCGGGCTTACAGAACCTGTCGATGGCCGCCTGACGCAGGTTCCCTCTCACACGACCGTCAATGCGTTCGTAAGTGTAGCTGCAGACAACATGTAAAAATCCTTTTATTCTTAATATCGAGGGTAAAACAATGCATCTTAACATTTGTCTCCCATGAGCCACATATAGGGCTCCTGCACATTTTTACCAACACACTTCTTTGACTTTACCACTTTTTTTTTTTTTCTTAATTTTTGTTGACTTTTGGAGAAAACAACCACTCTTTTTTTTTTTTTAATTCAATTTGTGGAGAAAATATTCCGTTTTTTTTCTTCTTTAAAACATGCCTTCCAAACCTGTGCATGTTTTCTTAAAAATCACGAAAAATTACAAAATAGAAATTATCTTATAGTTTCTCAAATTTCCAATGGTCCTTGGACACATATATGCTTTATTATACAGGTTTGTGAAATAAATTTAAACATTTTTTTTTTCAATTTTCCAAAACATTCCAGGTTTTTCATGACCGTACAAACCCCGCAGATATCCATATTCACTCTTTTCCTTCATCCCTGTCAAACACTGTTTTGCCTTTGCTAACCTCCCTCCTGCACCCCCGGCAGCCTCTGTCCTCACCGTCTCTGTATGAGGTAGTCCTCCATGATGTCCAGACAGCGGACCATCTGGGAGAAGACCAGGACTTTGTGTCCCCCGGCCAGCAGTTTGGGCAGCAGCTTGTCGATCAGCACCAGTTTACCGGCTGCCTGGATCATCGCCTGCAGCTGGAAGTCCAGCGCGTCTGGACTGTGAACCTTCCTGAAGCTTTCCAGAATCTTCTCCTCGGCTCCTGAAAGAAAACAAGAGGGAGGTCAGAGACGGAGACGACTGTTGAGATGAGGAGGACTATAAATCAGAATTTAGCTTTTAGTTCAATTTTTTCTCGAAACCATTTTTTTACAGTTTTTTTTTTGACTGCCTGTTGGTTGCAAAGTGCTGCTGTGTAATTAGAGATCATTAATTAATTTCTCATTACAACTGATGTGTCATTAAAGAGGCGCACTCACAGCTGGGGAAGAACAAGATCAGTGATTGTGTGAAAATGGAGGGTAATTCCAGCATTAAATGAGTCCTTTTCTTTTACACTGTGTGTGTGTGTGTGTGTGTGTGTGTGTGCGCTCACCTGTGATAAGGTAGGGGTGGTTGCAGCACTTGCGGAGCTCCATCATGGTGTTAATGAGGTTGGGCATGTTGTGCTGGTTTGCTCCTTTAGACAGGAAGGAGAAGTTCTTCTCGAGGATGGCTCGGTAATATTTCTTCTGAATGTTGGTCAGCTCCACCTGCAGGGACAAAACGAGGAGGAAAAAAGTTGTGTTAGTGCACAGGCTGGTAAAACGAACGGGTTCAGGCTAAATTATTAGACAACACACACAGAAAACACACATTATGTTGCTATTTTAGTTTCAAAAACAGAATATTGAAGATGACTGCAATCATACAATTATCATTTACTTCATTTTCAACTTGTTCATCACAGTTTCTAAATTATTTTTTTTAATTATTTTTTTTAATTTTTTAAATAAAATTTATTTGGAAGATGTTAAATGTGAAAAAAACAACGATTTTAACAATAGCAGTGATGGAAAGTATTCAGATCCTTTACTTGATTTAACATACTAATACCATACTGTAAAAATAAATCTAAACATAAAAAAAAATAAAAGTATTGGATGCAGAAATTTTGAAATGAACTGAATGTATCTAAATAATTTTAGTAATGTAAAGGAAAAGCATTAAATCCTTGTAGCTGAGATGCTGTAACCATGCAATGTTTCTGCATGCTAAATTTCAGATGTGCAAAAGAATTTAAAAATAACAAAATAAAAATGATCAATATAGTTGCCAAATAATTTTGTGTTGTGTGTGCAAAGACCTTAATTTGCAAAATAAGAACAAACTAAAGTTATTAAATGATTGTGGATTAAAAAGTATAATATCCCTGAAGTTCTGCGGAGGAGAAGCAGAGAGTGGCAGGGGGTTTAAAATACTGAAGTGCAATAAAAGTACATCAAATTTATACTTAGGTACCATACTTGCGTCAATGTACTTAGTTACATTTTACCACTTAATGTCAAAGACTACGAATTCTGATAAAATTCTAATAACAGGACTCATTATTGTAGCATTTCATGTGATTGTTTAAATCGGGGTTGCTAAAAGTTTTGATGGCTGAGTGCTAATTTAGGGAACAAGCTTATGATTTATAGCGAGTTATGATTTCTCCACCAAAATCGCCAACATTAACTAACAGCACTGGCACTGATGACAGAACGTATTTCTTTCGATGCTCATTTGGTGCTACTAGTCGCTGTGCGATCAGCAGCTTTATTCAGTTTAACCTGACAGACGCGTGTTAGTGGGGAGCAGTTTGATGCAGCCTGCTACTAAAAACTAAAAGTATGGAAGTGGATGGCAAATGATTAGAATATAATGCATGCATGGGCTGCAAGAGATGTCTCAGAAGGACACTTTTGGCCTGCAGGCTGCACTTTGAGCAACCATGTTTTATTTATTTTACTCTATATCTTACACACACACACACACACACACACACACACACACACACACACACACACACACACACACACACACACACACACACACACACACGGCGCACCTCTATGATGGTCTCTTCTTTAGGCGCCAGGTTTTTTTCTACATCGTCCTTCAGTCTTCTCAACATCATGGGTTTCAAAATGGCCTGAAGCTTCTTCACCTGTTGCGGAGAAAACAGGAGGAGGTGGAAACGTGATATAAATGCTAATATTACATTCAGATTTTTTTCTTGTCTGGAAGAAAAAAATTAAGCATCTTTCTTCCTTTTTATGTGTTTACTAAGAACGTTTCTGTTTTGGGAAAAAAACAAACAAGAAAAGACAAAAGCACAGCTGATCCCACACAATAAAACACAGGGACGCAGGGCGTCTGAAAAAGAAGCACTGTGAGGATGCATTCAAGACAAACATTACTGTATCTGTAGCTGCTTTTCTCTTTGGCCCGGCTGAATTTTACAGTGTACTGTATCTGCATGAACACACTCATCTCTGCATACCTGCTCATCTGTTTTGAGGTCTCCGAATTCTTCGAGGAAGGTGCTCTCTGAAGGAAACTGCAGCGGCTCCAGGAAATTCAACAGGCTGAACAACTCCTCCACTGAGTTCTGCAGAGGGGTTCCTGTCAGCAGAACCTTGTGTTCCTGTTAGAAATACAGACAAAATTAACTTTAGAGGAACAGGAAAGGTCACACAAACCCTGCTGCTTCTACTGACATTTATTCAAACTGAACCAAAAAAAATGATCCCAAGGAGCCGTGACACTCAACTCACAGCCCACGGACCAAATCTGGCCCCTGACACGGTGTCAGCTGACCCCCCAAACTTCTTCTTAACTCAAAATAAAATAAAGTGATTCACACTGAGAATTGTTTTATCCTTTTAGTATACATAATGAGCCAGAGCGCATAAAACAGCATCAAATTAGAGCTTGTTTACAAAAAAAAGTGCCACTGGAGGATCCTCTATGACCCCTGACAGAGGTCCAAGCTTAGCCTCTAATGTCCTAATATGTCCTAAAATCCTTGCAATGTCCTCCTGGACAACTCCTGGAAACCTCCTCAATTACTGGAAATGTCCTAAGATCCTAGAAAAGTCCTAAAATCCTAAAAATGTCCTCAAATCCTAAATAGATCCTAAAATCCTGAAAATGTTGTGAAATCCTTAAAACATCCTAAAATTCTAAAAATGTCCTCAAATCCTGGAAATGTCCCACAATTCTAGAAACACGTATGGGCTGGCCGGGACCCACAGTAAAACAAGTCAAGTATCCCTGCCATAGGGTTTATTAACACAACCCCTCCTACAGGAAACACACACACACACACACACACACACACTGACCAAGTTCATGAGTTTGAGTCCCTCCAGCAGTTTGCAGTTCCTGTTTTTCAGCCGGTGTGCCTCGTCGATCACCACGCAGCGCCAGTGCAGCTTCTTCAGCTCCGGACAGTCGGCCATGATCATCTCGAAGGTGGTGATGACCCCGTGAAACTTCAGCACGCCTGGGATGGTGTTACCCTGACAAAGGTACATTTAAAGAATCACATCATGGGGATGAATGTGCAGAAAGGCCAGATCAGCTCTGTAATGAGCACTCTGATGTAATCTGAACAAGCAGCAGTAAGAATCCTGTTGTGACAGCGAATATTTGAACAAGACGAAGGAATCATTCTCATTTTCTATGAAGCCGAAATGCTCCACAGAGAAACAGTTGAAGAAGCTGATCACTCGATGACCAGAGATGGAGCCGCGCTGCAGACAGAGCGAGGTCGAGGGAAAAAGAGGTCGGTGAGACAGAGAGAGATGTGACGGCTGTGCGATGGATGTCTGTCACGTCCTCAGTGTTGAACAAACTGCAAAGTCCCTCAGGACGGACGGTGGACATGAGTGGAGAGAAAGTGAGAAAAAAATACATCCTGTGAAATCACAGTTTATTTTTTTCTCACTAAATATGATCTTAAATAGTCAGCAAAGCAAGACAGCTAAAGCCCTGTTTGCATGGGACAAGTAAACGTGAGGAATTGCAGAGGACGTCTGTAATTTAATCCTGCGCATATCAATCATGTCTGTAATGTGTAAAGTAAAAATTACACGGCAAATTACCTACAATATTTCTGCAAACGCAGAGGTCATGGGATAGTATTAGTCCAGTGAGACTCAGCATCTCTGTGATTTGCTGGTGATTTAGGGTTCTTTTGGGTTTTGTTATTTACTCCGTCATGTGCACACGTCAGTCAGACGTTAACTGGACTCGGAGATCTGTGTGTGCTCCTATTTTCCGCGCTGGTCTCCCTCAGTGATTAGGGATAGGGACGGTTGGTTATTTGTTAGGGGGAAGTGCTGCAAAACAGGTAAGGCATTTACATTTAAAAAAAAAAAAAAAAAAGCACTGGGGAGGGACTTGTGTGTTTGATTTTGGCTCAGGTGAGGGACATACAACTTTAAAAGGCAATATTTTATAAATATTTTTAATAAAAAGTCAGCAGCTATCCCACTCCTCTGATAAATATAGTTCGGTCCCACAACACCGGCACTTAAGCTAAGTGATGTCCTGCTGTGGACGGGGCTGCAAGAAAATATACTTAAGCCACCTAAAAAAATCAATGTCAGTTTAAGTGTTCACTATATCTTTATATTTTCTCCTCTTTACCTTCCATAACAGCTGATGGAGGCAGCGGTAGAGCAGCAGCTCTGCCGCTCTGTGGAGTAAAATGACTTTTTCTCCATCAAAGGCCGTCTCACAGCAAAGTAAAGCCGTGAAAATATTATAAATATAGCAAACACTTAAACTGATATCAATTTTTCCTTGGTGGCTTAAAACTAATCAGTGAAGTCAGAGTTTGATCAGCACTGTGTGATTATATGTACGTGACGCAGCAGTTTTTCTAACCCGAAGTTATTGTAAATAAACAGTTGTGATCGTGATTCTGTCGATATCATAGACTGTGTAAATA
Organism: Plectropomus leopardus; assembly: GCF_026936395.1. NCBI lineage: Eukaryota > Metazoa > Chordata > Actinopteri > Perciformes > Serranidae > Plectropomus > Plectropomus leopardus. The sequence continues at coordinate 38,466,742 of NC_142177.1, forward strand.
ATATAATTTGGGTTTTTTGCAATTAGCTGAAAGAGGGCACATCTCCACCTGCTGTGGGGGAGTCAGACATACTTCCATAAATAAACAGATCCTCCCCCCGTGTTCGCACACTGGCACAAGGGCAGCAGCTCAATGAAATGACAGAGTTGAGTTATAACTGCAGCTTGACTGAAGTGCATGTAAACGTACAAGTTGTCAGTAAATTTTGGTAAAATACAGACATCACTTATCTCGTGTGACTGCACCACATGAAACACTAAATTACATGAGATCTCCAGGAAATACTAATCCCGTGTGAAAAACGCTTAAGTGAACATTTGAGCCAAATCCGCAGATGTCCCCTCACGGTTTTCTTGAGATATCATGATTACAAGAATGGCACAGACAAAGTGATTAAGTTACACATAAAAACGTTCTGGCATAAAAGGCATAAAAAAACTGCACTAATTAACTCACTGACTAACTGGTAGCACTTTCATGAAATTACAGCTGGAACAAATGAAACATCACCAGCAGATGATTCAGAGAGTAACCGGAAATATAGACAACGGGAGTCATCAACAGTTGAATGTCAGTACCTTCAGCATTTCTCTCACTGTTATATCTTTGTGAGGGTAAGAAAAAGACATCCACATCTTCTACCTTCGTTCCTGAAAGCGTCACACAGCTGACTCACTCACTGAGTGATCTCTGAGAGGTGATGACTACACACACGTTACCTGCGGGTCTCTGTAAAACATCTCGTACTGCAGGATCATCTGCCGGCTGATCTGCGAGCCGTGATACACGATGACATTCATGTGCGTCCACGTGCGAAACTCCCTCTCCCAGTTGGTGATGGTGGACAGGGGAGCGATGATGAGGAAGGGCCCGCGGATCCCCATGCTAAAGATCTCATACAGGAAGGTGATGGACTGGATGGTCTTTCCCAAACCCATTTCATCCGCCAGGATGCAGTTTTTCCTGGAAAGAGAAATGAAAACAGTGTGAGAGAAATTCTTATGTTCTGCTTTCCTTAAAAAAAAAAAAATACATTGAAATACATTGCTTTATGCTAATTAGCAAAAAAATTAAGCTTATTGATAAATCTTCGTATTTACATATAACATACTGGTGATCTTTACATGAGCTCTCATAAATGAGTTTTAGAACTTACACAGTTGTTCCTTAAATGATATTTTATGGTCAAATATAGTCAGAAAATATGCAACAAAGTGAAATTCTAAATGGCTAAAAAGTCACAGCATTCATACACATTTTTACAAATACATTTCCATGACTTTTCTATGACTTTGAGGCAAATTTTAATGACCAAACCTTCTCTGAAAAGACCATCGACACTCCTTATCTGTTGTTTTTAAATTTTTTTGCCATTTTCTTTGAAGAAAAAGCTTTTGGTGATTTTAAAGGGGAAAAAAGCTTCTTATTTCTCTTTTTTTGGTCTTTTTTTTGGTCTAAAATTTAAAAGGCACCTTCTTTAAAAAGTTTTGGCCGTCGTTCTTTTCTTTAAAATTTTTGGTGATTTTCAAAGAAGAAATTTGGCCTTTTTTCATTAAAAAATGTTATTCAGATGGCATGTTTTCTAGAAAAGACTGGACATCGTTCTTTTATCTATAGAAAAAAAATTGGTTTGGAAGGCATGTTTTTTATAAAAAGTTGGCCTTTTTTTCTTTTTTGGGTGATTTTTGAAGAAATTGTTTTGTTGATGAAAACATTACAAACCTGAGTGTTTCTGATTCCCTAACACAGTTTAAACCTTAACCAGTACATTTTCTTTCACTGGTTCCAGTGTGTTTGTGTGCAGTATTCACCTGTTGTACCAGTTGAACAGTAACCAGTTCATTCCCTCTAACTGGTATTCTCTGAGCTGGTTCCCATTCCGGTAATCTCTGGAGCGCTCCAACTTCTGCCATTTCTCTGGAGGAGGACGCTCCTGCAATATGAACACACACACACACACACACACACACACACACACACACACACACACACACACACACACACACACACACACACACACACACACACACACAGCTCTGTCTTATTCAACACTAAGATCCATTAATTGGTGGTTTCACAACTTACCATTTCACTTTCTGTGATATTAATCAAAACCTAACTGGCTACTTTTGCAACTTTAAGTTGGATTATTTAGAAAACTATAATTACTGACAACCTTGTCTTTATTAGAACTGATGTGAAAAGGTTTCTTTTCATCCATGTCAGATTTTATCCAACAAAGAACTAAGAGAATATCAGGTATGAAAAGTATTTGGTTCCTATGATGAATGAGTTTTCTCAATATTAAACAGAAAAAAGTGTGAGATGACTCCGCCTGTCATTTTGGAGATGGAATAGACAAATATAAAATAGGCAGAACAACAGATAGTTGCCGGCAGGCTGTAATAAGTGATAATTTCAGTTTTGAAATGAATAACAGCTGAAGAGCAGGAATAATCTGCTCAGGTCTCACGTCTGTATCTCGCAGGAGTGGAGAGAGACTCTAGAAAATTGCTGCTATTTGAGCAGCAATTTTGTATTCAACATCCTGCAAAAGTAAATGTGCTGTTAGAGCGGTCAGGAGGCTGATGACTCCTCTGTCACAAAGCTCTCGTCAGGCCCTCGTCACGATGGCCTCTGCTGTGGCTTCACAGCGATGCACACAGTAAACAGCCAGGCACAGATGTGGAGAGGAGGTTTTACACGGATTTGATTGTGAGGCTTTTCAAAACCTCAATGTCACCTCCAAAAACAAACACAAACCCGGACCTGATGGTGCAGAAGAAAGCAAACCCTCACAGCGCTGATTGCATTTGCACTCATTAGCACGGAAAGAGAAAACAAGGCCAGGTTGGTGGATGTGCGCGAGCGTGGTTGCTGAGCTGTGGGCAGAAAGGTTGTCTGTTCTGCAGGAAGGCTGCAGATGAAAAATAAAGCCAGAACGTTGTTCTGGTGTTGTTTCAGTTTCCCTTTTCCTTTTCATCCACCCACCAAACTAAACTCAAAATGTTAATGTTTTGCTCACTGTTTATCTAAGATCGTCTGGTTCCAGACATCTGAATCACCGCCCACATCTCAAGATCTCTTCAGCGATTCAGACAGGTCTGATGGTGCGCTCTGTGACAGCTGTTTCCCTCACTGAAAGGCAGCCGAGCCAAGCGGAGCTTTGTGGGTCGTATCAAGAATGAATACGTCGTCTTTTGGCACCAAAGATGGAAACATTGCCACAAATAAATGGCAACAAGTGAGAATAAAACACAGGATTTATACACATTTTTACCAATAAATGTCCATGACTGAGCCAAATTTTAAAGACCATATATTCTCTGACACGACCACCTACACGTTTTCATGACTATATTACAGCTTTTGAAAATATATATTATTTAAAATAATAATGAAGTCCACTGAATATTTAAACATGACTTGGGGACTGTTCGTTATTTATGAGCGGGGACGTGGTGGTGCAAGAAGAAAGAGCACGTCAAATATTTCTTTAAGCATTAGAGAGGGACTCGTTGGGTTTTTTTGCCTTTGGAAGTGACGTACAACTTCAAATGGCTGTATTTTATAATTATTTTACCTCCAGTGCCTTCAAATGTTTTTATTAAAAAAATGAGTCCAATTTTTTAGATTTTGTTTTCCTTGAAACTTGGATCAGCGTGTCAGCACAGCCAGTGGTGCTAACATAGTGAACAACGTTAAAAGGGGCTTTACAGCTGAAAATAAAGCCACCTACTCACCTGTCGGTTAATGGGATATTGAAAGAAGAATTAACCAAAACTGACATCCCTATGACTAAATTTAGGTTAACTGGTCAAAGCAAGTGGTATCTCAGCTACTATGTTGAGTGAAATGAGAGACGGGACGCATCTCATTCGGATAGAAATCAGTGGACATGAATGCGACGTCAGCAGGGCTCCGACTAAAAAGTGTTTTCACTGTCGAGTATTTTGACAGTTATTTTCTTGATCAATTGATTAGTTGCTTGGTCCATATAGTATGTCATAAAAGGAAAAAAGAAAAAAAAAAGAGTGTTTCTAAAAGCCCAAAATGACGTCCTCAAATGTCTTCTTTTGTTCACAAACCAAAAAATAGTCAATTAACTGTCATAGAGGAGTAATAAAAAAAATAAATAAATAAAAATATTCACATTTAAGAAGCTGGAAATAGACATTTTTTTCTTAAAAAATTACTCAAACTATTTAATCCATTGAAAAGTTGGTGATTAATTCCACAATTTACGACTAGTCAGTTAATTGTTGCAGCTGCAGATGTCTGAGTGAATAAGGACGAGATAAGAAAAGGTAATTCTGACTGATTATCAGGTTACATCTGAGGTTGACCGCTGCAATTACAATCTGTTGTCGCAATGTTTAATTTCATGTGAGAGTCTTACCTTTGCTCTACTTTAAAAGATTTAATAACGCTGGTTTCATCTGAAGTAACAGTTCTCCTGCTAACAATATTGGGCCACTTCATAGAAAATGATTTCTCTTTTTATTTTTTTTTCGTCACGCAGTTTACAAAAGTGAACCACATATTGTGCTTTCTCAAAGAAATTTTCTGCTCTCTCCTTGAAACTAAACCTGTGTTGTATTCATATTTTACAGATTTTTCTCCTGTAAAATAAACATCAAACTGCAGTTTTTTCTCCTCTTATTAGTCTTCTATTGTTTTTCCACTCACTATGTGTCTGAGGTCTGCTGGCAGTTTCTGGATCTCCTCGAACTCTTTGATCTTTTCTGGGTCCAAGTCCTCCTGCAGCTCCCACGTCGCCTCCTCGTACGAGAGACTGCACCACTTAACGAGGTAATGGGTCACCTCCTACGACAACACACAGGAAAATAAAGTGTGTGTGTGTGTGTGTGTGTGCGTGTGTGTGTGTGTGCGCGCGCCACAGGAATAAGAGGGTAGCACCACACCGAGGGCCTTCAGTAATAACCATGTTCAAACACTGCAGGGAGAGCGAGCGTCTGTGTTTATGTGTTACCTACCTCTCCAGTCTCAGTATCTGTGGTAACAGCCACCTCCAGCACTCTGTCCGCCTCCACGTAGTCTGGGTTAAACAAGTCCTCATCAGGCTGGAAATAAAGACAGACAACATGACATCAATGATCATCCACTAATAACTACATCAGGCATTTTTTTGGATAAAGCAACAATTTGTGCAAAGACTGTAAAATAAGCAAAAATCTGTGAAATTACCAGTGATGCACGATAATGATTATTTCAACCGATACCGATAATTTCTTTTTGTTTGTTTTTCATTGCCCGAGGGTATGAAAGGCTGAGATGTGGTGAGTACAGATGAATTTATTTAATGCATTTTCATAAAAAAAAAAACGAAATTTCAGACAAAAAGCTGGGAAAATCGCATTTTTGTAAAAGAAAGTCATTTTCAAGAGCAAAATCAATTTCTTTTTTATTTCTTTTGGGTTTTTTTCCTCTAATCTTCTTATGTCAACTTGTATGTACGGACATAATATTCAGTTTGAGTTATAGTGGAGCTATAGAGGGGAACCCCAAAATGTCAGGAAGCCCTCGTCCCCGTCACACACACTGACTGATGACACGTTGTGGACTGATCTAGCTGTGCAGCAGTTTGACACGCAGCATAATGCAGCGAAACCATGGCAACATGGGCGAAATCAAAGCAATTTATGCTTATTATTACAGACTCTATTTATCGGCCAAAAAATGTTTCATCCAAATTATCTCTGTGACATCATAACTCCCAGGCTATGGGCCGATAATTTCGCTGCATCCAAAATAATTACCACAAAATAACCTTAAACAATACCTGAACAAGAGAAGAGATTGGAAACAGGGGCGTTAACCATGACATACCGGTGGTTTTTAACCCTTTGATTTCTTTTGAAAACATGGGAAAAAAAGAGCAACTTTGGTACCCAAAAATTAAATAAAATTGAGGACTTTTTTTTTCAAAACTTACAATTTGCACACACAAAAATTCCCCAAAACAAGCAAAGAAACAAACAAACAAAAAATAAATAAAAAATAAACAAAGAGGGTAATTATTTGAAAAAACGGCTTAACAAAATATATAATTCTGTCACATAATTTTAAATACAATTACAATAATGACAATCAAAAATATGGTTTTCCCAAAAATTTTAAATATTATTTTCTAAAAAAACATCTCGTCAAGTTGGCAACTGCCTTTTCCGCCATGTTTTCGAGATAAAGCAAAGCAATATGCTGATGGTTCAAAGGTTTCAATACTTGTGAAAGGTGTCTGTCTGCAGCACGAGAAGGGTTTGTAGAAGGGGAGGGAAATTATTTGGTTAATACTCTTCATTTACAGTATACCATATTATCTCAGAGGGCTTTACAGCTGGTATAACATGTACAGACCTGACAACAGGTGTAGTAGAATGTGGGAAGAAAAAAAATACAAAATACAGTAAAATATATTTAGAAATGTCATTCAGTGTTATTTCTTTCCACACTCTGTCTGTACCAACTGTAAAGCCCTCTGAGATAATCTGGTGACTTTATCCGACATAAATAAAACTGACTTGACCCAACGTTTATTTTGAAAAGCTTTAAAAAAAAAAAAAAGAGGTAAACAATGAAGTCTGACATGCTCCCATGTAAATGAAATTGCACAGCAAAGGCCAAATTATGCCCTTAAATCAAGGTGTTCCCACGGTAACAACATGAAGAAGCTAACCTGCTGACCTTTATTGCAGCAACACTGAATGAATGTGTTGTGATTTATCAAGTGTGCATTTTTCAATGAGCACCTGAAGTACTCGTGATTACATTTCCTAACAACTTTGTGGCACAGAAGATGGTTTTGGTAAAAGCTTTTCTGAATTATTAAAAACAAATTTGTCCAGCAGGACTCAAAGTGAGAGGGCTCGTCCAGAGCAGTCGGTAACGCCAGCTGACAGCAGGTGATGTTTCAGGGTTACCTCGGTGAACAGGTGTTTCATCTGGGCCTGTTTGGTCCGGAAGCGTTTAATCTTCTGGTGGATTCTGGGATCTTTCTCGAGCTCCTCCAGAGTGGCCCACTTGCAGTGTAGGTAGGAACTAAAAGAAAACACACAAAAAGAATCGACACAGATTTTAATTGATGAGGAATATGTATGGATTTAGTCTGCATGTTCGTCTGTTGGGGCTTGGCGATATGGGAAAAAAATATTGACCAAATATTTTTGGCCTGCACCTCAATCTCGTTATTGCGAAGCAGGGCTGGACAATATATTAACCACTGAGCACCTGGACACATCAGCACTAGCACTTAAACCGGAGCAAGACGGCTTGATTTCTTCCAAAAATACGGTTTAAAACTTAACAAGCAACTTGGAAAGAAAAGAAATAGTAAAAGGTGACACAGACATGTTCTGAAAATTAGCTAAGGGGAATTATTAAACATTATCAAAACATCGGCCAAAAATATCCACAAAACTATATTTTTAATACTTTTAAATCATATAATTAAAATTGTTTTACAGAAAAAAGTAAGAAATGCATTTTTTAGCACTTTCTTTGAGTCATTTTCTTTTTTTAAAATCTTTATCTTTTGACTTTTTTGGCTTTTCTGGTAATTTTATTTTAACTTTTCTTTAACTTCTTGTTATTTTTGCTTTGTCTGTTTTTGTTTGTTTCAAAAGAATGGGCCACGTACACATAATGCCTGCTGCCTCGGCTATCGCTGGCACAGAGGTATAAGAAAATAACTGAAACTATTTATCACAAGAATAAAAAAACCCATCCAAAAACCCCCAAAATGACTTCTTTCTCTCCAAAATAAACTCAACATAAAGCCCTGTGCATGTAGGGAGAGAAACTACAGAAACAGATCAGTCTCATATTGTTTCTGTTTAAATCACATAACAGCAGCACAATCTATTTGAAACAGGACTTAAATCTATAATAATAATTTCAGCTCAGGCTTGGCGCAGTTTTTTCTTTTAGTATTGTCACAGTTAAACATGAATTATTCTGGTCTTAGCCAACAAACCGGACTAACAGGAACCAATCAAGCTTCTTGTCAAAATGGATAAAGAATATTCTGATTTCGCCGACTACAGAATTTAATCATTAAGCCATTAAAATTATTTCAAAATAAGTAAAAAAAGGTTAAGTGGCAAAATACAATTGTGTGAAAACACTATGTATGCAGTGATGACAAAAAAAAAGTACATTAATACATGTGATCCTTTTGAGAGAAAATTAACAAGAAATTGTGGGTCAGTGAACATAAAAAAGGAAAAAAAATTTTTAAAAAAAGCAGCGGCCGTGATGTATCTCCTCTGTATCCTCCAGACTGTTTAGGCAATAATTTCTATCTTTATGCACCACACACCGCTGAATCTTACAGACCGGGGGAGAACGAGGATGTCTCACTCGGTGATGCTCTAACAAAGAATTCCCTAATCATTAGTCGACGGTAAAGAAAGCAGAACAAATGTTGTTACTATGGCTACAGTTTGACACGCATGATTTAATCCATAAACCACAATCTATAAATGGACAAACATAAATGTCACCGCAGTGTTTGCTGTGCAGTGACTAAACCCCCTGTGCAACTTCTCATACATTTGATAATGTATTATGTATAATGATGATTTTTTTTTACACTACAAATATTAAATATGGGAATCTTTCTCTGTAACTTTATCATTTTTGAATACTTTATTCTAAATAAAGTCACGGAACAGTAAAGCCTTCACCATCCATTCAGTCTGATTCAGCTCGCCATGTTTTATTCATCACCCCGGAGAATAAATTACAATCATAATAATGACGGTACAGTATATGTGTGTAGGAGTTTTCTTAAAGATACAAAGTGCTGGAACAAACGGCAGCGTCTCCAGAGATCCTCAGACTGGCTGCAGGAGCCGAGCCTCAGTGAGAGGATGAAAAACTCTCTGCTCTCACTCAACAGTTACTGCTGAGAAGCACTTTACTGACTCTGGAGAATAGACCGCTGCAGAAACACAGCCCATGTGTGCAGAGTCAACTTCTGTGGGAGAAATCAATGTCATGAAAACTATTAACTAAGTCATTCTAACAAAGTCAAGACACGCATTAAATGCTTTTATCAATCATGAGGGGGACTCCTAGCACCTCGGAGGATGCACATGTGCGTCGTGGCATCCGGGACGTTTTGTAGATTCACAGGGATGTTTTTTTGGTAATTTCTTTGTAAGCATCAATAACAAACGTTCTCAAATCTAGACTCCTAATGTCAATCTGGACCCAGCCCACACCGCGTATTAGGAATGCAATAATAAATGCAATGTGGATGTTTCCTGCTTCAAAAGATACGCTGCAATAAATTGTTAGATTTGTAGAATATAGTCTACAAATCGTTACAGCGACCCTGTCCCGAGATTAAGTCTTAAACAGAATCGTTTCCTTGTTTGACATTGTTGTCATGGCAACGTTAACAGCCAGCGAGCGTACAATGTCCAAGCCATCAAGTGTCCGAGTTCAAGGGTTGGCTGACAGGCGAAAATAAGCGAGTTAGTTAACGGTTATCAGGTGCTAACATTATGTCCCGCCGGCGTTAGAAAGCGAGACTTTGGCGTCCTCTGTCAGTGCACACGACGTCGCCAATGCAGTGAGGATGTCACCATCACAAATGTGCAAAGAAAAGAAAAGTTGACCAAGAAAAAAGAGTTTTCAAAGACGAGCGGACGGAGAAATACGCGTTCATTTTGAAACCTGTTGGCACAGAGACAGTTGGAGTCGTAAAGAGTTGAAATGTTTAACGCCACTATGACACAAAGCACAGACAAACGGCAACGTCCTCAGAATACAGAGGGGAGGACAACAAAACTTTAACAGTTAAAATCTTCCTATGAATCAACAGACAAGTAGTTCGGCTTGGACGTATTTTGTCTCAGAAAGCCTTAAACTTAACTTTACTTAAACGTTAATTGTAAGTTATAAGCAAGTTTAATGATAATTTGCTCATCATCAATCGTTTCGGACCTTTGGCCTTGAATAGAAATCGGATTTGGACCTTTGAATATCACGTTTAATAACCCCTGCTGCATAATGACGGGGTTGAGTAAAGAGCCTGAGGAAGCAGCTCCTCGGGTCTCAGTTTTTGTTCTTTCTGTGGAGTTCACATGTTGTTCAAAACCCGACTGACAGACGGTGCTGGTATAAACAAACGCCGTGTGTTCCAACAGCTTCATAATCAGTTCAGACTAATAATTAGAATTACCGCCTTTTGGTTGTATGCTAAAATATGGATGCTTCATACACGTCTTCAACGCAGCAGCACAGATCTAAAAAATCAACACAGTTTCAAGATAAGTGTCACTATTTCTGTATCTGACCAAAAATTTCCCCCTCTGTTCCTATGTTACAGCCTTGAGTAATGGCTGGAGGAGGGATGCTGAAGAACTTTATGATGTCACAGTGAAGCCGACCTTTGACCTTTAAATTCTGATTTGTTCATCACTGAGTCCAAGTGGATGTTTGTGCCAAATTTCAGGAAGTTCCCCTCAAGGTGTTCATGAGATAGCATGTCCTCAAGAGTGAGACGGACTCAAAGTCAGAGTGACTTTGACTTCTGACGGTCAAACTCTAATCAGCTGCTTTTGAGTGAAAGAGGACGTTTGTGCTAAATTTGAAAAGATTCCGTCGAGGCAATCTAGATACTGCATTCATGAGAATGGGATGGACGGACAGACGGACAACCGGGAAAACACATTTCACACAGCTTATCGTGGCTGAATGCAAAAAGTATCAGCTGATAGATTCAAAATGATGAAAAACGACGTGAAAAACAGCACACTGGCATAAACAAAACGCAGCCCCAGCGATCACATGAGCTTCCTACAGGTGCGTCAGTTTCCACCAGCAGTCTTAAGACAATAAAAAATCACCAAAACTAAAAGTCCACAGCCACGCTGGCAAGTCTGTTTCCAAATCGCACTGTGATCCATCCAGCCATCGTCGAGACATTTTATAAATGTCATCCTGTTGGTGGCTCTTGGAAAAGATTCAGGGAATCACTAAACAGTTGCTGAGGTATTTCAGTCTGAACCAAAGACTGATCCCAGATCTCAGTGACCCTCTGGTGTCTGTCTGCAGGTCATGTACTGGTCATAAAGCCCGCCCCCTTCATGTTACATGTTAGTGAATGGGACGTGGGACAAACTGAAAACTGAAAGTACACACCAAATACATTTTTCCCAAAGATGGTTTTTGTCACTGAAGGTAGTTCTCATCACCCTGATGCTTGTTTAAGTGTCTGTTTTTATGAGAAGTTTTATTTTAATGACTTAGTTATCTCTACAAAAAGGGGATGGTCGGTTGGTCCGAGGCACTAAAAACAGGCAAAAAAAGTCCCCACTGTTCATACTCTGCCAACACAAAGCTGAACTTGGCACAATGAACCTGTACAAATACAAAGCCATAACGGTGTTGGCTAAATGTTTAATATATGAAATGCATGTAAATGCGTGAATTAAGATTAATGAAGAGAGACTCACAAATTTCTGTACTTGACGTAAAACTCCTCTGTCTCCTCCGGTTGGTCCCCTGATGAAGTCTGGGGATGCAGGGAGAGATTAAGTGAAGAAGAAATAAATACATGAAGAGCAGCAGGAGAAAACATTTTAAAACGAGGGGCAAAATAACATAATGTGTGTGTGTGTGTGTGTGTGTGTGTGTGTGTGTGTGTGTGTGTGTGTGTGTGTGTGTGTGCGTGTTCTTCACCTCTTTCTTCACTGTTTTGACGGACAGAATTTTCTCAATGATGTTGGCCTCGTCCTCAGGTGGCTCCTGAGGGGGAAGCAGACAGAAAAGATTAGCTGCCTACAAGGATGAAGGTCAGTTCACAGAGTCTGTGATCACACAGCAGCCATGTAATAAAGACTTGAATCGAAACACAGCATTCAAGGAGCACCTCACATAAAAAAAGATAACTATGTATATAAATCCTATCCGACGGGAGCGTTAAATGTAACCTCCAAAATGACCATTAAATTGAATCAAAGCCAATCCAAAACAGTTTCAACAAAAACTGAACATTACAACCTTCATGAAGTTCCTGCAAGAATTTTAAATGTTACATTCAGATCCTGAAACTAATTTCTTAAGGTTTCCTGTCAAACACTACGAGTAAAAGACTTTTTTACTGAATATTCGAAGGCAAACTGTTACGTTTCTATTGACTTTAAACTTATTTAAACTTTAACACTTATTTTGTATTTTCGTATTTTGAGGCCATACTGCCCACTCCTACCGGGCAGTCGGTGATCATCTTGATTCCAATTTCATACACCCGTCTGCCTAATTTGGTAAGTTTAACCCTTTGAAACCTGGAGTAACATCACTTTTGTTGTGCTGCTTTCAGACACCTTTTATAAGTACCTAAACCTTTGAACCGCGGCCAAATTGGTGCGATTTCTTTCAGAAGCATGAAAAAAAAGTGTCCAACAATTTAGAAAATAATTTCAAATAAGCTAGGGAAAAATGTCCGGGGAAAAAAAAATAAAATCCAGGGAAAAAATTATAACGATCATAATTACATATTTAAAGTTACGTTACAAGATTCTAATGAATTTCAATCACTTTTTTTCCCAGGCCATTTCCAACTTTATTTTTCTTTCTTATTATAATAATAATAATTGTTTATTTATTATTTTTATACAATTTTTTAGGTAATTTTCTTTTAGTACTTTTTACTAATTTCTTGCTAATTTTTGGGCCATGGCTTCTTTCACTGCTCATTGCTTTCTTTCCATGTTTTTAAAAGAAATCAAGACAATATGCTCAAGTTTCAAAGGGTTAAAAAAAACATTTTGAGTAACTGTAATGACTTTTCGTTGACTGAAACATTCTGAGTTGTCATCGACAAACTATGAAGAAAAAAAAGACTAACATTTGACCAGCACTAATAAGCATATCCGTCTACAGACTAAGCCTGAATCTAAAATAGCCGTTAAATTAACAGTGTTCATTACCTCGGCCTGCCATGCCAGAGCGGTGGCGTTGAGCGCCGAGATGCGACCGGCTCCAAGAACTGCGATCGTCTCTCCATCATCGTCTACCACCTTGAAGTCCAAATCCTCGTTATACTTCCTCCTCTTGACCTGACGTCCTGAACGCCGCTTCTAAAAGAATAAAAGGTAGACATATAATGAGAGAGAAAAGAGTGAGATGTGAAATAAGAGTGGAAGAATTAAGGAATAATAAAGATGAAGAGGGATAGTGGAGAATTAAGAAGACAATTTAGGAGTAGGGAAAAGGAACGACATAATAAAATGAGATATTGAGGTGAATTAGGGGGAAGTGTGAGATGGAGAGAGGGAAAGAAGATGTATTACAGTGAAAAAGCAGAAAGAAGGACATAAAGGCAGTGGAGAGAAAGAAGAGGGCAGAAGGAAATGAGAGAATAACAGCAGTTGTGATCAAGAAAATATAAAAAATAGAGAAAAAACATGGAGGAAAACCAGAAAAATGTCACAGGAAATTTGCTGCTGCTTCACTATTTAATGTGAATAAATGAATATCTGATCAGGCAAACTGAACATGCAGCTGAGCCCGTTAACAAAATAACATCAGGTAATAAAATGTCCGGGAACATGACGTCCAGTATGTTTATCACCACGGATGTGACGGGAAAAATGTTTGGGATCATGTTTTTTTTTCTGCTCTTCAATTGTCCGGTATTAGTGTTTTCCATCCAACTACTGTTGATGCTGTAATGTTGTAAGATTATTAAAAAGTAAATCGATTGTGCCCATTAAAAGTCGAATCATAAGTCTGAGACACCTCGGTTGACTGAGACTGCTTCAAGTCGAGCAGTCATTGATTTGTTTGTGCTGAGCAGTGTACCTCTGGGGCGTTTTGGTCCCCAGATTTTCCTTAAGAGTAAACACTCTGACTTTCAAGCTACTCTTTGGTAAAAGGAGGTACGGACATGCAGACAGCAGCACGGAGGACGAGAGAGAAGAGACTTTCTGCTTAGAGGTGGGGAGTTTAGAGCTCACCGAATAAAAGATAAAAACAAATAAGTAAAATAATCAAAAAGAAAAGCAGTGAGATCTCACACATTTATAAGAGAAGCTGAAACCATTAAATGTTTTTTACATGAAAGATGGTGATTATAAAAATTATATTCTAATCAATCGACTTATTGTTACAACTGCACTTGTATGTTTTGACATTATTTGTGTGCAAAAGTCTTAATTTGTAAAGTAGTTACCAAATAATAGTAGTGGACAAAAAAAGTAGAGTATTTTCCTCTGAAGTTTAGCAAAGTAGAAATGGAAAGATCAATGCACTCAGTATAGTTGTATATTTTTAGCTCTGGAATGTAATAATCTTATCATTATAATAACTCTAAAAAGTTATCTCAATTTGATTAAACAATATTCGTGCATTTTTTAAATGTTTCTCAAATATAAAACCTGTGTTTTTTGTGCTGGGCAGTGATTTGTGACAGGTGAAAACAAGAAGTTTTTCTCTTATCTTGGTGAGGATGCTCTTGAACATTTTTTAAATTTTATCTCCAGAGAGGAGTGAAATTAAGAAAACATTAATGAATCCCAAAAATCAATGAGTGCTGACAAAACAAAAACAAATCATGCATACAAACAAGATAAGAAAATATGTTTGTATATTGTTTCTTGCATGAGGCCCAACGTCTCACTCATTTAAGAGACTACAACTCCGAAAACTCCAACTGCTTCCTGTTACAAGCGTCTGTTTCTACTGTTTTCTATTTGTCAAAACACGTCGGCAGAGATCCTTCCCTTTCACCCACACCACCTGTAATCTCACATGTCTAAATCACAAAGTGTATTCACACCAGTGCTTCCAGTAAACCCAGGGTGTCCAGGGTCTTTGTGTCCACTCACCGCGTTATCCAGGGGGTCTTGGCTGTCCTCTCCACCCATGTTGAGGGCTGACATTGAGGTAGTGTCGTCACTCTCCGCCCCCTCCTGGACAGCCAGCTCCTGGTTTCTCCTCTTTCCCTTCTTCTTCTTCTCCACCGGCGCTGCGCCAGGATCTCTGGGAGGAGAGGAATTTCGGATGAGTAATTAGCAGCTCTCGTAGCCTGCAGCAGCGTTTTTTCACTGAGCCAGAGGCTGGAAACTTTACTGCTCCCTGAAAGATTTGTACAAGGCTGGCTGAGAGAGAGCAAATATTTAATCTTCACTTTGTTCTGATCTCTTTGGGTACAATTATGAAGACAAAGGACAACCACTGGAACGATCGCTGGGACCATCAAGCTGCTGAGATGCTGGACACAAGATCAGTACGCTTTGGAGCAGAAGGCTGATGGTTTGAAACACGAAGCTGGTTGAGAGATTGAAGGAGCGGGGTGTTTCCTGGCTGACAGCAGATCGCATATTTGAGGCAAAAACACCTGAAAGATTATTTTCTTCGAAACAGTGGCAACAGCAGGACATGTGAAACAAGGGTCAATTTTGGGCGCAGTTTGCTTTTACTGTATGGATTGGGTGGTATGACAGTATTTCGGTATACCAGCGTATTTAGAAATCCTGAACGTTTGTTTTCAATACTTTCATAAAAAACAGGTGCTCCTTTTTCTATTGAATTCATTGTATGTAGTGCACAGCACGCACCACCAGAGCTCCGGTCTCTACTGGTGGAACAGACAGCTGAGCTGACAGACACCACAACACCTTGTGTTGGAGGGAGAAGTTAGAGGACTGTAAACAGCTGGTGGCACACAGAGACCGTAGGGGATAACGACATATTTTTTTTAATATAACGCGGTGAATTAAGGACTTATTTTGATCAAACTGGAGCTGATGATTGTTGGAGCAGTCAACTTACTAACTAGAATACTAGAAAGAGTAACCAACATGGTTTGGGTGAGTTTTATTTCTGTTTCTGTTGAGTTTGAATAATGTGTGTTTTATGATGGACTAACGAGGAAATTCAGACCTGTCAATCTTCTGTGACCCAGAGAAAGTTGAATTCAAAAGGTGTTTACTTTGTATTTCTCTGTTTCATATTTCTGTTGTGTATGTATTTGTCTGAAAAGTCAACAGTGAGTAGCTCTCTCACTGTCGTGGGAGGGGCGATCCAGCTGCACAATTACCCGATGAAATTTCAAATTTCAGGAAGGTATCAACTTTTATTACATGCTGCCCAAGCCTACTTCCTTCTCTTTTGTACAATGAAATAATGGAGTTGTGTGCAACAAGTAAAACAGTAACACTGACATATTACTGCACCTCTCTATCTTTGCTTTTACTTCACAACCTGTTAAAGAGCACTCAGCTGCTCTGAAGTGGGTTAAGAGAGAAAAAGGATTAGAGACGGAGATGAGGACAAAAGAGAGGAAAAAGGATCATTTTGGGAAAGAGGAACTTAACAAGAAAGGCTCCGAAAAACAGACTGGGTCATGAGAGTGACATCTGTGAAAAAAAACATGTTTTTAAGAAAAATACATTTTCTGTGTTTCTCTCGGATTTATCTAAACAACCTCTCAAAATAGAAAACACAGTTTGTGAGTGTGTCTGTTCTTGATGTAGGGAAACCTTTATTACTAAATCGGAAAGAAACTTTAGATAAAAATATACCAAGAGACAGCAAAACTAATGGGGACACACACACACACACAAAACTTGAAAAAATTAAAATTGTTGTATTTAAATTAGTCCCTAAAAATGGCAGATTGTGTGTGTGTGTGTGTGTGTGTGTGTGTGTGTGTGTCTGCACTCCAAACAGAGAGCCTGGTCTGTCCGCTGAATGGAAAGCACTGATGAAGAGTCCAATGCAAAAGCTTCTACATCACATGTAACAGCTTCCCTCTTGTCAGTTCGCACAGTTTCTTTCATACAGCGGATCCACATATGACCCAGTTTGCTGAACATACATTCGACCCACACTTGACCCCGTCCACGAGACTGCTGTCACTGATTTATCTCACACAGAGAGACACTTTATCTGCGACTGCAGCTCCACTCTCAACACTGCCAAGAAACAGTATTACACAAACAAAGATTTATATCAGACTAAAAACAACAGAAACAACCTCTGTGCTTTTAAGAAGCAGCTCAGGACCCATTTATATGCTCTTGCTTTGAATTAAAACCACCTTCTATTTATTTTTCTCACATGTTATGGTTATTTGTTATTAACTTGTTTTATGTTTTTTATGTGCTTTTAGAGTTTTGACTTTGTTTTTAATATTTATTTTTTTTTTGTTTTGTTTTCCACTTCCACCTCTGGCCTGTCTGTAACTTATTTCCAGAATTCTGTCATTCATGTGCTACAAAATGATTTTAATTATTTTTTTATTTGAATTATTTAGTATTTTTTATTTTATTTATTACTATTATTATTTTTATATTTAAAATTATTTATATATCTCTGTGTATTGCTAGTTTTTAATTTTTAGCACTCTCGCAAGAAAAGCACTCTGAGCTGCATTTTATGTTTAAAAGGTGCTATGAAAATTAATTTTCTTAAACTCCTCAAAGTGATTCTGAATGAGTTGTGCTGCGTTCACAGAAACATAAAAAATTCTAAGTATGAAATTTCTGAATACATCAGATGGCTGGTTTTGATATTTAACAGCAGGAAATTACGAATTACCCACAAGCTGATTGATCAGTTCCCACTGACTTTAGGGTGCAACCATCAATCCCCTCGAGCTCATATTCTGCTTTTAAAAGATGAAGCCGACGTGAACTGCAGAGAGCGACTCACTGCTGAATTTAGGACTGTACCGCCAACTGTGGCAGCAAAGATAAAGCTCCTGTCCCAGATAATGAGTGAGCGGTGAGAAAAGACAAAGCAACAGATTAAGATGGATTTAAAACGGCACCACGTGAGGACTTTTAATCTTCTTGTGTGTGGTGTTATCTGAACTAAACACGACCTGACACCGGAGCTCGACCTGAAAATGACCCTGAGTCGGTCAAGTTCACGAGGCCGCCTACCTCTGACATCAACAACTCCTTCCTCTCCATTTTTATCCATTTTCCCTCCATTTTATCTCTGCTCCTTTTTTTCACATCATTATCTCTGTTGCGTTTTATCTTTTCTCATCCTCACTCTTCCTTTTCTTTGGCAGCAGTGATTGTCATCTCCCCTCTCGATTACCTCTATCCCTTTTTATTCTCGCCGGCGCTTCTTCTCTTCCTCTCACACTTACATCTGCAACTTTTTCCCTCTTTCTCTCTCACATCAGGCTGCTGTTGCCTTTCTTAACTTCACATCAGTGACTCATCTCTTCTCTCTTCCTCCATGTATTCACACATTATTTCGAACATTTTTCCCTTTCTCCTCTTACTTACTTATATCCCTCTTACATCAAACAGAGAATTTCTTTCTTTCTTTCACATCCCTCTCAATTTCCTGTTTTGCCAGTGCGTTCCGGTCAGGTGTACGGGTTTAAACTGGTCTGAGTTTATGCAAACGGGCTGAATTGGCATTTGTCAATATGACACATTCTGGCAATTTTAAAAGTAGCCTATCAGAGGGCTAAATTCAGGTCGAATTGCATTCGTAGTAAGTAATATGACAGCGTGATTAATAAAAATATTATATTTATAAACAGACTAACGGAGCCACAAGCACCAAACAGGTTGTTGTGTAATTTCCTGCAAAGCCGTGGCGGCCGGTATCAGCAACACGAGAGAGATCAAATTTTATCAGAAGGAGAGCGGTGCACGTCGTGTTTGTTCACAGCAGAGGTGTTCTCTTAAAAAGATTAAAATTGCACCAATATGACACCATTTTGGATTTGAAGTCGACAAAAAAGCCGCCCTAACTGGCTGCAGGTGTGTGAGCTGAACTTCACAAAACTAAGACGGATGCAGGTAACGGGGACCTCGCCCTTTGACCATCAGTTCATCCTTGAGTCCAATTCAGCGTTTGTGCCAAAGTTGAAAAAATTTCTCACGGTCTTCTTGAGATATTGTGATCACAAGAATGAGACAGATGAAGTCACAGTGACCTTTGACCACAAAATCGAATCAGTTCATCCTTAAATCCAAGTGGATGTTTGTGCTAAATTTGAAGAAATTACCTCAAGGCATTTTTCAGATATAGCCTTTATAAGAATAGGCCAGCCCGCCTTCCGGACAGACAGAAAGACAAGCCGAAAACATAATGTCTCTGGCCTCTGCTATCACCGACACAGAGGCTTAAAAACAGTTTATCAGTAAGCATTTTATTTTCTGTCAATCAACTAACGGCCAAAATGTTGCAAATCTAGTTACAGGTTACTTAAATGGGTGATGTGACAGAAATTAGATTAAGAATTTGTGTGTTCATAAATGCATGTGCATCTACATGAGGTACATACAGTACAGTATGTACAGTATATATATACACATATACATATACATATATATATATATATACACATATACATATACATATATATATATATATATGAGCTTGTGATGGAGTCAGGACATGTAAGAGACTTGTGCTTTAATAACTGAATAGATGCCAAAAAAAGCTTTTTTCAGCCCTGTTCCTGTTTCCAGGATTTAAGAGTAGCCCTCATCTATTTGTTTGCTCATCCATCACACGCAGCAGCTCACATCCAATTTCCAAAAATTGGAGAGCCGATTCACTCTCGCATATTTCCAAAATTACAAAATCCAAGCTTCACACTAGTGGCTCATTTTGTGTGTACTTGTGTTGTTCTCTCTCTTCCATCCTTTCTGACTCTCAAATACAGCAGAAAAAAGCCAAAATATAGCCTTTAAGTGAAATATTTGTAACAGAGTTGCCCAGAGAAGAACTGCATAATTTGTTGGGGATGACAGGTTTACTGCCGCCTTGCTCTTTCTTGCTTGCCTCACTCCATCAGTGTCCACTTCCAGGGCTTTTCTAGCACAGCCTCCTTCACTTTCTTCCCTCTAAATCTTTCCGATTCTGCCCTCTGCTCATTTATAAATCTCTCTCTCCCGTCTCATAGCCATTCAGGATGTCTTACCTGGGTTTGCGGCCCCTCTGTTTTGGCGCTGAGGGGACCGGGGTCTTGCTGTTGGCCTGTCTGTGGTTCTTGCCGTGGCTCTGGGCGCTGTGGGCCTGACCCTTAGTGTGGCCACCCGGTGCTGCTGGAGGACAGGAAGTGAAAAACATTAGGGGACATGGACACAAGTATCTTAAAGTCCTCTTTTGTATAGCAACTTTCATACAAAAAATGCAGCCCAACGTGCTTTACTAGAAAGACATTACATGCACCAGGTGCTTCACATCAAAACACACAGAGGACAAAAAGACATAATAAAACCTGCCTGTAAAAACAAAATATATCAGAATAGAAAACACAGAATGCATATTTAAATTGATAAAGTCCACTTAATAACAGTAGTAAAAGTAAGATAAAAATAAGGATACAAATTGAATGCATAGAATACGCAACATAAAAATGGAAAATAAAATAAAACCCACTGACATTATTAATAAAAATCAGCATAAAAATAGAGTATATAAAATACATAAAATGAAGGAAAATACAACATCTTGAAGATGTGCAGCTGAATGCAAAGCAGTCAAGTCAGAGCTCTGTCAAGTCAGAGCTCTGTTGTTCCCAAATGGTGGAACACACTTCCAAACTCTGTGCGATCTGCTGAGTCCCTTTCTACTTTTAAGAGACAATTGAAAACTCATTTGTTCCGAGAACACCTCGGCACTTAACCCGACTCTTCTCCGCTTTGCCCTTTGGGGTAAATTAAGTCAGAAGGTCCAAAACCCAGCACCTAATGATTATCTAGCACTGACAAAGTTGTGTGATGTTGTATGTTGACTGTCATCGTAAGTAGTGATACTGAGATTGTTGAATCTGAGATCGCTACTGGTTATTACTTTGGTTTCAAAAAAAAAAAAAAAAAATGGGGTGGGGGTCGTGCGGCACTTCTTCTGCCACTAGACGGCAATACCTGTGACCAATCACACCTGAAGCACTTTTTGCACTTACTAAGGGTTTTTTCCTTAAGTCTAAATTCTTGCTTGTGTTGTACGTCGCTTTGGATAAAAGCGTCTGCTAAATGAAATTGTAGAATTGTAGAATTGTAGAGCTAGTTAAAGGCTAAATTAAAAAGATACATTTTTAGCTTGCTTTTAAAAATACTTGGCGAGCTGGCTTCTCTGATATCTGTAGGCAGTGTGTTCCAGAGCTTTGGGGCGTAACTGACAAACCCTGCATCCCCAGCTTCCTTTTGGCTGTTTTTGGGAACCTCAAATAAACCAGCTGCAGATATGACACTGGCGTTTCTTGACGTGGACATGATTTCTCTCATCATTTTTCCATTATTTTTTTTGCTGATTCTGACCAAAAGCTTCTCTCAGGTGTAGGAGTTAAACCTCACTGCAGACACTGGGGGACATTCACAGCTTAATTTCTGCACAGGTGACTCCTAATGCTTGGCTTGCTGAGGCTGATGGGCGTGTAATAAAGCAAATAATAGGACAAGCTGAAATGTTGGCCTCATATGACCCAGATGAAATTAAGGGGTCTCCAAAGTGATTACAGTTCATCCTGAGGGATCATGGATGTCACAAATGAAATTTTATGGCAATCTATTCAATAATTGTTGAGACCTTTCACTCAAAACCTCATGATGGCACTGGAGGAAACATCAAGGGATCACCAAAGACGAGTTGGGACGATTTCCGGTTTAGCCATTTTGGTCCATACAAGCTTGAACTGGTTTGATTTTATGCAAACCAGCTGAGCCAGCATTTATCCTCATGACGCATTCTGGCAATTTTTAAAAGTAGTCCAAAAACAGACTAATGGAGCCACTAGAGTCATACAGGTTGTGTGTTATTTACTGCAGCTGTTGCTGCAACATGAGAGAGATCAAATTTCAACAGGGGGAGGAGAGCTGCGAATGTCAGGTTTGTTTACTTTTTGGGGTGATGACTGGAAAAATGTCAGGTTTTTCTATTTTATACGACTAAAAGTGAACCAACATGCCAACATTTTGGATTTGAAGCAAACGAAACAGCTGTCCTTACTGGCAGCAGATGTGTGAGCTGAACTTTTGTCAGATGCAGTGTTAGTGTTTATTCCTGTTGCTCGCTTTGAAAGCGCCGCAGTGGAAAAGGACCTGCTGATTCATGAAATAGAAAAGAGGACTTATTTATTCCGAACATCCTTATTTCACTACAAACACCCAAACGCAGAGCCAGCTGGCTGGAGGAGGATTACCGGGAAGTTCAAAGTTTCTGCTGAGGTAAATGACCATCAATAAAAATAACCAAGGCTAACATTACTTGCTGTTGTCTATCTTGTATTTAATTTCTAACAAATAAATTCCTCTCTCTGCCATTGCTGGCCTCTGTCTGTTTACATTCCTGTAACTTCTCCACTGGGTGTCTTGGTGTCTCTTAGCTCAGCTGCTTGTTCCAACAGTAGAAACTGGAGACTGAGCTCTGGTGGTGCGTGCTGTGCACTACATATAATGAGTTTAATAGAAAGTGGAGTACCTGTATTTATGATGGTACTGAAAAACATACCTTCAGGATTTCTTAATACCCTGGTATACCATAACACTGTGACACCAACCAAGCCTATTTCTAAAGTGTCTATCGGCTAATCTGAAACATACTAAAAAGTTGCCTGTAGACACACAGGACAGAAGAAAGTGGCTCTATTGAGAAGCATTTCATGAGATTTTCTAACACATATGGAAATACGGAAAAATGTTGGTTACTATGCAAACCTGATCGCTCTCTTTTGTCGTATGAAAGGAAACTTTGACCATGTCCTTTTAACCTTTGCATAATTACCTGCACTTCATTAAAGCTTTTAGTTGATGGAATAAAACATACATAATTCATTCAATTCATATATTCCATAATTTTACATGTTTTAAAGACATTCTACATCATCTTAGTTCATAAGGAGTGGCGTCTGAAAACATGCATTGATGCAATTTTGATTCTCACAAGAAATCTATTTTTCAGCTTTAAAAGAATGCTAATGAATCCACCCACAGACAGACAGACACACACACACACACACACACAAACCACACACACACACACACACCACACACACACAAGTAAACGGACTCAGCTTTAATTAAATCCAACAATCACATTATAATAAGATTAATTTATACCGACATGTCTGATCATGATTTAAGGACATTTAAGAATAGAACAGTTATCATCTGTGCCTTCCAATTAGTGCTGAAATGTTCCAGCTTCAATGCTTGTTGTGACAGGACTCATCTGACATTTTTCTTTGTAAGGTAGGTTGTAAACAAACACACGTGCACACACACATCTGAGGTACTATCAAAAGTCAGTATGAATTAGAAGAACCACAGATTCAGATGTAGCAGAGGTTCAATCTGACTATGAGGCTTTTATGGCAACAAAAACATTTTTCTGTCACACAACTGAAATAATCTGTCTGTAATCTTGACAAATATTGATTTGTTGAAGCTGAATATCAATAAACAGAATGGAAAAATGGTGTGAAAACCCCTTTAATATCCTGGATATCATAACAGATCTATAACTTTAAAAACAGGGCTGGGGCTGATGATTATTTTTATCATTGATTTTTTTTGTCAGTTTTTTTTAATTAATGGATTAGGTGCTAATTCTGTGAAATGTCAGGAAATGGTGAAAAATCACAAAATCCCAGCGGATCAAGACCCAAAGATGTCAGTTTACAACGATATAAAGTACAGAAAAGCATCCAATCCTCTTATCTGGGAAAAGTGAAGCAGTATGCAGAATCGATTGATCAGCTAATTGTTTCAACACATGCTGAAAAAAGAGATCTATGCTTAAAGGAGCACTTAACCGAATCAGACAGATTGTGTCCATTGCTGCGTTCAAATCGATGGACAAAGATGAGAAGGAGGCTTTTGCGGTATTACAGTATACCAAGGTATTTAAAAATCCAAAAGGTATGTCTCTCAATACCATCACAAATACAGGTGCTCCTCTTTCTATTAAACTCATTGTATGTAGTGCACAGCATGCACCACCAGAGCTCAGTCTGCGGTCTCTACTGGTGGAACAGGCAGCTGAGGCTGAAAGACACCACAACGTGTAGTGGTGGAGGGAGGAGTTACAGGACTGTAAACAGCAGGCAGCCAGCAAGGGCAGAGAGAGAGACCGTGGGGAATAACGACATGTTTTTACATCTAACTTGATAAAGTGAGGATGGATTTCCACCAAACTGCAGCTGGTTTTGGAACAGCTGTACCAGTCGATCCAGTCGGTCAATGAGGCATTTAAGCCTCGTCAGTCTTCTGTGACCGAGAGAGAGTTGAATTCAAAAGGTGTACATTTGTATTTCTCTGTTTAATAAGAAAAACAGTTGTGAGAATATTTACTTTTCTTAATGCTTGTCAATTTAAAAAGATAATAGAAACCCACAAAATGGGTTTCTATTATCTTTTTTAACAAGCATTCACTTGTGATGCACTATTATGTGTAGTACTGTACTCTGTGCTCTGTAAATAACAGACCTCCATTACTCCAGTCTGAATATCATATAGACAACCACGGACCGACCACAGTTAGTGCGTACCTTGATTCGTGGGTACAGGAGGTAGGACTTTGACCTTCGGTTTCCTTCCTCTTTTGCCGGGCACCTTAACAGGTACCTGAGCTGGTCCGGGGGCCACTGTGGCCCCTGACGTTTTCCCCCCTGCCACATTCATCAGCTCTGTCCTTCCATCCTTCCTGCCCTCCTTGCCCTTGGTCCTACGCTCCTTTCGCTCCTTCCCTTCCTTGGGCTCCTTGCTCTTCCTCAGTGTGATCACCGTCGCCACCTTCTCCTCCTTTCGTTTCTTTGGTTTGATGCTCTCCTCCACCTCCCCTTCACCTTTCTCCCATTCTCGCTTGTCTTTTTTCTTCCGTTTCTTCTTCACCCTGCCGCCGCCGCCTCCTCCTCCTCCTCCATCATCCTCCTCGCTAAGGGACGAAGGAGGTCGAGGGGCTCCTCCCGAGTGCTTAGCGGCGTGGGCCCCGGCTGCCGCGCAGTGATTGGACGTCGCCGTGCTGCCCACTGGGGTGAGGAGGCGGAGCTGGTCCTTGGGGCCCACGACCAGGTGTCCCCGTGGGATTGTAGGGACTGTGGTTTGTGCGTTGCTCTTTTGGTCCGAGGCGGAGGAGGAGGAGGAGGCTGCAGAGGAGGCCGGAGGTGGTGTGTGCTTCAGGACACCAGTGAACATCTGAAAAATAAAAATAAGTCATAAAATTAAGCGATTACAATGATCCTAATCTCATTCTCTCAGTCAGGGGTACTCAACGTGCTTTGCTTGGGGGCCACTTTTGCAAAATAAAAGGAGGTCAGGGGCCAGACTAAGCATCCTGATGCACGTTTCTAGGATTTTAGGACATTTCAAGATTTTAGGATGTTTCAAAATTTTGGGATGTTTCTAGAATTTTAGGATGTTTCTGGGATTTTAGGATGTTTTTTTCAGGATTTTAGGATGTTTCTAGAATTTAAGGACTTTTTTAGGATTTTAGGACATTTCTAGGATTTTAGGACATTAGGAGCTTAGCGAGGACCTTTGCTGGGGATGTAACTGGCATTTTTTGGATAAACAAGTTCTATTTGATACTATTTATGCACTCTGGCAGCTTATGCACACCAAACCTACACAAACAATTTACATAACGTTACTGCTTTGGATTAAATTTGTTTACATGTTTATATGCTTAGTTCTGATCTGGCAGCCTGTCAGGGGCCAGATTTGGCCTGCAGAAAATAACATTTTTTAAGCACTTTTACCAGGTAATGTCTTTGTTGTTTTTTAATTTTCTTTGTCTGTGTGCATGTGAGAGCATAAGTGTTGTTTTGTTTTTGTTTCTTCAACTTGCCCTTTTTAGAAATTTCTTGCAAATTTCGGGACATTTCCTTCTTTGTTGCTCATTGCCCATATTTTTGAAAGAAATCAATCCAATTTGTATGTAAATATGTTTGTATGTATGTAAGCATGTTTATATATGACCACGTTTGTAATGATTTTATCGTCCTTGCAAATGAGAGCTTGCTCTCAAGGCCCCCCCGTCTAAATAAAGAAATTAAACCTTGTTTTCAGCAGCATGCAGCTGACTTTACACTCCTTGCACAGCACCAGACAGACAAATTTAGCAACTACATGAAGATACTGGAGCATTCAGCAGCTAAAGAACCAGACATTTTCCTCAGAATTTTGTGAAGACCAAAACAGAGCAAAAAGCAGAGTGATGACTGAACACTGGACATTTGAAAGGTGGCAAAAACATGAGACAACTTTTACTCTGAATGTTTTGGTTAAAGCTGTGGCTGGTGATTTTTAAAAAAACAGCCACAGTGAAGGGAAAACCAAGAAACGCCCACCAGCCTTACAGCTAAACAGTACACTAAAATATGTTTCTGGAAAAATTTGAGGTGAGACAAAAGCAATGCAGTAACAGAATCCTGATACATATTTGATCAGCGCTGCCTTGATTGACTAAAGTTCATGAGCAGTGATTGACATGACGGGTGAAGAAACTATTTTTAAAGTTGATAGTATCATGAGATCCAAGAACTCCCTTTTTTTACAATTTTCTGGGAGGCTGACAGACAGCAAGGGGGTGAGATGGGACGCTGTGGAGAGATTAACAAAATGAGAGAAAGAATCTAAACTGAGAGAGAAGGATGAAGAGGAAGACAAAGGAGAAAGAAAGAAAGAGGGAGAATTGAGGATTTAATGAATCGTGGACACCAAACAGTGAAGCACGTTGAAGAAGTACACTCGCAACAATCCTGCACGCCAATCATTCTGGGCACGTGCTGTTTGATGTGTGAATCACGCTGTGACCAAAAACTTAGTATGCAGAATATTCCTCCATCAACCCCAGGATGCTCCAGCTTTTCCCAAACAGCTGAAGCACACACAGATACAGAGTGCGAACACGACTGAAAAATTTCACAAGAAATTATGACCGGGTTCCTGCTACCGTCATCAACTCATAAGTACATGTACACATTTACTGTATGTATGTACTGCCTACTACAAGTAATGCATACTACATGTACCAAAGGTATTGAACACTTTGTGTATATATATTGTATGTATTTACAACATGTTACAATATGTTTTTAACCCTTAGAGTCCGCTTTAATGTAACACACACTTGTATCGTGCTGCGCATAAAATGCACTTTTCAAATTAAGGCTATAAAAAATATTATACAAATGATTTTCTACATTCATTGAGTTGAACATCAGTCCTAATCATAAAAAACAAATATTCATTAATTTTCAGAATTTTGACCCTTTCAATGCCAGGCTTTTGTTATGATGTGACTATGACTAGATGAAAATATATATATATATTTTCAATATACTACATGCTAAGTAGATTTTCTTGATTATCACAGCCTGAGATATGTCAGTGATTTGCAGCAACACTGATTTTTATACATTATTATTTTTTTGTGCAGTGTTAAATACGTTCACCTCATGTTGGCAGTATTATCAAACAGCAGAAATGCACGAAGTATGAACTACAGAGATCGTGTTGGTGTCATGTGTTTGATGGGTCGAGGAGGTTACGTCTGTGAAGCTGTTTTGCTCCGTCCCCCATGCGGCTCTACATCCTACCGGGTGTGTCTGTGAGCGCTTCAGAAGCGGGGCGTCCTGCTGGCTGATACTGCAGACTTGCTGAGATTGTGCGGATTTTGTGGCCATTTTTTCCTTAATTTCTGTGATTCTACTACAGTTGAGTCGTAGTAATTGTACAGATCATTATAAAAAAAACTAGTTAAACATGGAACGGATTGAAGATTTGTGGCTGTGTTTTAGCATATCCAAAGCCATCTTAATAATCATACAGATAAATAACTAATGAATCAATTATGAACGAAACAGATATGTAGGAGATTTTTCCTGTGTTTTTGTTCAAAATTCAGTGCTGATCTTAATTATTATCTACCTTCTGTCTATTTCATGTACAGTGGCTGTTAGCAGGAGCATTAATTCTTCTGCTGGACAGAATACAGCGGGCTGGTGGAAGGAGGAGCAGATAATGTCGAGTCTGTGCGAGATGTTTAATTTTGAAAATGAAAAGACTAGATGCACCGTCTTCCTGCCTGGTACGATCTGCTCTGTGCGGCTTGTCGCGACTGTTGTCCACCTCCGGCAAAAACAGACTCCACGAGAAGGAGAGCGGCGAGGTGCTGAGACGCTCCAGGGCGTGCACGGTGGAATCAGGAGCATTGTCTAATAGAGCTTGGACGATATGCTTTTGTCCCGATTCTCTTTTATCACATTACCTGAATTTGATTTGTATTGCGATTCTGATTTATTGCGGCTCTACAAGTATTGTGATTTAATGGTATCGATTATTACAATTTTCTTTTCCTTCTCAAACAAAAAGAAAAGCTGAATCATGCACTTCTATCATAAGTCAAATGTCCAGAAACAAAGCATGTTACATGTCAGTCAGTCTGAAATAAATTTCAGCTGCATAGAAAAGTTGCATGTAACATGTACAACAATGACTTTTCAAGTAAAGTGCTAATTTAGCTTTCTCTGTTCATTAAGATAGTGCCAAAGGAAAATGAATAAAATCAGGCCAAATTGAGTTGTACCTGAAATCACCACGCGGTGCAAATGTGGGCCTGTAAATTAACCTAGATGTAATATACATAAGCAAAATGTACATTAGATTGAACAAAAAATAAACTTTTTAAAATAAATAAAAACGTATCAATTCTAAAGAAAAAAAATTGATTTTTAAAACCAAAAAATCATGATGTCCCCTATCATCTACAACGTCTGCAAACGTCTCCGGAGGCCGTGTCTTGGCTGCAACGCGCTTCAGACGGACCTGATGGAGCTTATTAGACTCAACAGATCTCGCTCGGTCACTAATCTGGCTTTGTGGTGCAGCTCTCTGGTTGACTGAGACTTAAATTTTATTTGTGCTGCTTCCGGCTGGTGATTTAACATCTCCTCTCCTCACAGTGCAGCCAGTGTGCGATAGCGTGCTGTTCTACATCAGTGCCGCTGCCATGTGACTGCGCTCAAAGTGGTTTACATGAATCCAGTAAAGGAGAGGCCCCCAGCAGATGTATACTAAAGCCCTCAGGGGAGTTAAGAATAGATATTACTGCCTCTGCTTAGTCAGTGTGCTGCTGTTCGTCATCCATTACTAAAAAGGAAAGAAAAAACACTGAAACATGAAACTCATCACTTCCTGTATACCAGAGACATTTTCCCAGAAAAAGCCCGGTGCTTAGAATAGTAAATGTTGTTGTTGAGGACTTTTGACATTAATGAACCGACTGTGCCTAAAAACTGTGACTATCAACAGTGTCGTACTGTTCTGAGGCCAGTTTTCACACATCAGTGTTTATCACATGTTGTATCACACGTCAGCTGAGCGTCGTTCTTCTCAAAATGCTGACGTTTATTGTAAGATGAAACAAGGCATTAATCTGTCCAGTAAAGTCAGATTATCTATGTCAAAAGTTGAAAAAAAAAAATCCAACAACTCGCTTTTTTAGCCTGGAACAAATTTTATATAATCATAAAACTATCTACATTAACCAATAGATCAGGAAATATATGGCTGGTTTTCTTGACAATTTTGTGTTTCTCAACCTACATGTGAAATTATACAGCTTGGATCCTTATCACGGCTAGTTTAAGATAAGGAATTAATTAGATTTTTAAAAAAAACAAACAAACAAAAAAGATCTTACCAATTATTCTGAGATTTTATAACGTAACGTCAGAAAAAGATCAATTTAAGTCATTTTAATTGAGGCCTTATCTTTAGATTGAAAAGCTCAATGCCTTTTAAGACTTTTCAAGGATCTGCAGGAATATTTTATTCTCTACTTTCCCTATTCGACCCAAGAAGACATCAGGGTCGGCTGAGAAATTAGACTGTGACATCACTGTTTCCACCATCCTCCTCCTGAAACTGTTGAACCACCGTATCCTGACCTCCATCCCTCACTCCGTCCTCCACTCTGCCTCACAGATGCAAAAGTCATAGAAACGCTAAAAACACTCGCTCTGCTCCCCTGGTGCATCACCTCCACGAAGAAAGCCCTGCAGCAGCACTGTCGCTGTGAGATGTCTAACACTGATGGAGGACAGACGCAGGCGAAATGAACTTCAGTTTCTTCTCATGCACCTCTGATTTTTTACACCAGGTTGTCGGCTCAAAGACATTTCAGTGGGAGCTTAAGTGCTAGATATTATAATAAGTCTCTGGTTTCTGCATAAATACATACAAGCATAAAAATTCATGACTAGAAGATGGACCTCAAGGTCAGCGTACCATGTGGGCAAATAATACTTTCCATTTCAAATTAAAAAAAAAAAGCAGAAATGCCTCAAAATCCATGGTACATGAGTCGCCGACCATAACAACATGACAGTCCGCAATCAGCCCTCTTCACTGCTCAGCCCAGAGGTGGAAGCTCAGACAAAAATGCTAAGTTAGAGATCAGCTAGCGATGAAGCATTAGGCTGAATGAGAGGTGGTTAAGCTCAGGGTAACGAAAAGGCTACATTTAAAAACATGTGAAATCAATCACATCTTCATTTACTATGAATTATAAAGAGGATAATTGCTACATTTGACCTCATGTTTATTTACCACAGCAGGGATACGCAACTTGCTTAACTATAACTTTTGCAAAATGACGAGGGCAGCGGCCAGTCGCAGCAGCCCCATACATGTTTCTAGGATATCAGGAAATTTTTCAGATTTAGGAAGTTTCTGGGATTTTAGGACATTTCTACGATTTTGGCACATTTCATAGATGTCAGGATATTTCCAAGATTTGTAAGATGTTTCTAGGATTTAAGGTCACCTCTAGGGGTTTTTGAGGATTTTAGAAAATATTTAAAGACCTTAAAAATTTTAAGTTTTAAGGAGGTTTCTAGGGTTTTAGGATGTTTCTACAATTTTGGCACGTTAGCAGGATTTTACCCAGGATTTTGGGTAATTTCTAGGATTTTAGGTCATTTTTCAGATCTTGTTACATTTCTCTGATTTTAGGACATTTGTAGGATTTATGGATGTTTCCAGGATTTTAGGACATTAGGGGCTTAGCTAGGACCTCTGTCGGGTGTTTTGCGTGGGATCCTCCACTGGCACTTTTTTTGATAAAAAAGCTTTATTTTGTTTCCGTTTTATGCACTCTGGCACCTTATGTAAACTAAAAGTAGAAAAAAAATTCTCTGTGTGAATCACTTTATTTTTTATTATGAATTAAAAAATGGTTGGGGGTCCACCTGGCACCCTGCTGGGGACCAGATTTGGCCCGTGGGCTGCAGTACAGTGTTGCGTTGCAGCACGGTTCAGATAAACATGGTGGTGTTGGTTTTTTTCAGTTGGGCGTAGTTTTTTAAGGCATGCCATGTACGCTACAAATCGAATGTGTCAGCAGCTACACCTCTGTGATGCAGGTGGTTATATTTTGAAAATTGCATGAGAATGTTTTCCCCAAAATAAACCAGGACAATCGCTATACAATGCTGGCTTTAAAAAAGCAGTTCTTTCTGGTTTTGATTTGCTGCTGCACTCTTATTTCATCTATGACTTCATTTTGGCCGTTGTTTCAGTTTGTCTCCACTGTCATTTTTGACATCTTGTTATTGTGTTTTTCATTTTTCATGAAGTTTAGTTGTCATTTAGAGTCCTTTGTTTAATTCAGCTGTGGTTCTCTTTGGCATCCTAATTCTATAGCAGCAGGTTTGTGGTGATGATCTGTTTTTCCACATCCATAGTTACTGCGCATTGTTTACTTTTTATGTCATTTATATTTTTAATTATTTATATCACAAAGGCAGTTCTTCTCTTCAGACATTTCTGTAATCACTGTAATTAATGCCTGTGTTTCGTTATGATTTTAGCTCTCTGTTTGAATTGAAATAGGCAGAATTAACTGAAGACTGCAGCACTGACCAAGAAGACAACATTACGCCGCATTACAACTCCAAGGTGAGAGCATTCGGCTCACACTTTCCTCAACAAGAATGAATGAGACAGTGTGTGCGTGTGTGCGTGTGTGTGTGTGTGTGTGTGTGTGTGTGTGTGTGTGTGTGTGTATAATGAGACCTGCTTCATAATGAATAATAATGTGCTACCTGATTGATCCCTGCAGGGAAATTGTCTCAGCTTCCACAGGAAGGTCAGAGCAAAGGGTCAGCTGATAAACACCATACAGGAAGTGGTGTGAAGCTCTTGCTCGAGAACACTTCAGCAGAGCAGATGTTTCCCAGACGAGAGCTGGAGAGGAACTCATGATGTCAGAGCAAGCTTCCAACTAATCTAAAAACACCCCGAGTTTCCCAAGATAAATCTGCTGTTCTGGCCTTATTCTCCACTCTTTACCTACTGCAGCAGGAACACCTGTGCTGAAGAAAGTATCAAAACGTGTGGCTAACTTTCCACCAATGACTTTATGTAAAACAGAAAAGTGAGCTCAGCAGAGAGCAGATCTCTGCCAGGTATGTCAGAGCGACAATATCCTGGTTACATTATCAAGGTGTAACCGGAGAAGACAGGCTACATGGAAAGAAACCTTACCTTCCACAAGGCAAGTTTTATTTAAAATATTTTGGGCCATTTTCCTTTTATTTTAACATTTTAAGCTAATTTAATTTGTCTTTAAGAATTTTTGGTGACTTTTCAAAGATTTTGACTTTTTTTTTCATTAAAAAACTCTGGCTGATTTTTTCCCTTTAATTATTTTTGGTGATTTTTTTTTTTCTTTTAAAATTTTTGATTCAAAAAACTGAAATTTTGGGTGATTTTTAAAGAATGTGTGCCTTCCAAATCCTCTATCCACAACATCACCACAATTATACCGTTCATCACAGCCAGACAGGTAGAGGGCCAGATAGAGGGACGGACGGATAGAGAGATATAGAGATATAGCAAGATAGACAGACAGATAGACAGACAGATAGATATGATGCCACTGGTCATAAATGTGAACATTATTAGGCTGATGGTTCCAGTAGTTTGAGTTTCATCCAAACATGCTGAGTGGGAATAAAAATTAAAAATGAAATGAAAAAATTAAATTAGGACTTCAACATTTCTGTGAAAAGGTAAGAAACTGCCAATGTTCTAAAAAAATAATTAAAAAAATGAACACTAACAGAGAAACAATCAACCGATCAGCCTGACCATCGATGGGAGTCGACTGATCGATGCTGTGCGGCCACTGAATGTCAGGAAAAAGTGAGGAAATATGCCTTTATCTCTCTGAAGGTCGTATCGAGGACAGGGAGTCAATAGGCTGCAGTTGGACGGCAGAGTGGGACTATTTTTCATCGACTGAAGCTGCTGATGGACACTCGGCCTCTGAGAGATCGTTTCCTCTGGTACAAACTACTGAACACAAGAAACACCAAATCCACCGTACATTAAAGGCCACGGTCATGTCAGCGTCGGCAATGTCTGCCTCACAGCAATCACTGACTGATTTTGTTTTCTTTTGTCTCTGCAGGTACACCATCCTGAAACTATTAATTGCAACTGCTTGGATATGATGATTTATTGATGTACAGACAGAAGAGGAAGCCACACAGCGGTCGGAAATGACAAGAGTCACGTTGAGGTTCATGACGCAAGATACTGTATCTGAAGATTTTCTCACGCCTGCTCGCAGCTGCACTCACATCCAAACACTTGATGTATTAGACTCTTTGAATTTCAGCATTATAAACTCCAGTGTGGACGTCCTGCTGTGTCTTCCTCGCTTTTTTTTCACTTGCGCATCAATAAACCAGACTTCCCTGGGTGGGACACTAAACTTAGTAATTAAGGATATTTGAGATCTGAAAACTCGTCCAAAGCAGTTGTAGTTACAGTTTACTGACTTTGAAATATCCCCATTAGATCCGCTGTAGTATGACAATGCAGCCCACTCTGTCCCGTAAACAAAGAGTGCGGTTTAATATCTGCTTTGACAAACAACTCAAGAGTCTCCGCAGAGAGAAAACCACAAAACAGAAAGAGCACAGACAGCAACATGCAACACTCTGCATGTGAACAGGTAACTGACAAAAGACTGTTTCATTCAAGCAGTAAATCCTGAAAATGATACAAATGTGCACGTGAATCGAGGTCGCAACAATCTAAGATTTTCACAGTATAACTGTCTAAGAAAATATCGCAGCATTATAGAACTATTATGATTATCAGTCAGAAAACAGAAGGGTTCATTTTGGCCAAACAAATGTTTTATCAATATAATTAAGCCTTGAAACCATCTTTTTTTTTTTATGGAAATAAGTTTGCAACTCAGATGTGAATATGCTTTTCACCTGTGTAAACTGAAGTTTTTGTTATTCTGAATTTTATTTAATTTTTCATTTTTACAGCAAATGCATATCAATTATGAACATCACAATTACTGACTCAACAATTACTCTTGATTATGGACTTGGCCCTGATAAAACATATCAGCCTAACCCTGAAATGTACAGTAATAAAGAAACAGATTTAAAAGAAAAACCAAGACAGAAATGGCACTGAAAGATACCACTGTTGAAAATTCAGAGCATTACTGCCAGTCAGTGAACAGACGGCGATTAGCAAAAACAAACTGGTGAGATTAACTCAGACTTTCTTAGAAAATGATGAAATTATCACCAATGTTTTTGCTTTCCCATACAGGACTGAAATACCAGCTCTAACATGCTCACACTGGATCCCTGTCACTCTGAGGATCGATTTCAAAATCTCGCTGCACGTGAATAAATCATGACATATGAACTTTATAAGACCCGCAGGACATCTGGAGCCGGCCTACTGAGCGTCTACAGAGTTAGAACAAAACATGAAGAAGCAGCGTTTTGTTGTCATGCAGCACAAACCTGGAAAAAACTCCCGACTCTGACTGCTTTTCAGTCAAAGAGAAAACATTCCTGTTTTACGCTGCCCACTGCACCGGGAATGACTGCAAACTTCATTTAAAATCATTTTAATGAATCCTTTTATCTTTGCACCTCTTGTCTGCACTTTTGTCATTTTTATTGCAGATTTTTATTAATTATTTTATTTTATTTCATTTAAGTCATTATAATGATATAATTAAATATAATTTAAAAATATATAATTTCCCCTTTTATATCTTTTCTCTTTACTCTGCTATTGTAAGTCTATCCTTTAATATGTTGTTTTGTATGTTAATATGTTTATTTTTAAACTCATTAAAAAAAAAAAATTAATAATCTCTTCATCTCTGCACCTCTTGTCTGCGCTTTTTCTATTTTTAATGGTGATTTTTATTTTTTAATTGTAAAACATTTCCACATTTATTTATATTTATTTATATATTTTCTATTCATTCTTTACTCTAAGTCTCTATCCTTGAACGTGTTTTATATTTTGTTGCTCTGTAAAGCACTTTGAATGGCCCTGTTGTATAAAATGTGCTTAACGGGTCTCAGCAGGACATTCAGAGTAACAGCAGCATTCATGTAAAATAGTAAACAGGCACTGACAGTGGAAACGTTTTTGCAGACACTACATACACAACAAAAGCCAGAGACGGTTTCGTATTAAGCTGCTGTGAGCTGTAGATTCACCACAGTTCTCAGCAGAACAGATGAAGATACCTCGCTGTGTAAACTCCCTCCTCCTTTGTGTCCCTCGTCTTTTTATCTGTGCACCTCTTGTCTGCACTTTTGCTATTTTTAATAGTGATTATTTTTAATCATTTAGTAATTGATCTTTTTTATCTTATCTCTTTACTCTGTTGTTGTAAATCTGTATCTTTTCTTATGTTTTCATATTTTTCTGCTCTGTAAAGCACCTTGAATTGCCCTGTTGAATGAAATGTGCTATACAAATAAAGCTGCAGCCTCTGCCAAAGAGAAGCGTGAACGTCAAGAGCATTCACTCCGCTTCAAAATCTGGGCAAAAACGTCACCACAGACACAATGCACAACCCACGGACTACAAAAAAACCAAAACAACTGCCCCATTTAAAACAGTCTCAGTCGACTGAAGGGTCTCCGGCTGATGATTTAAATCTCTGACTTTCAAGGGCAAACTGCATTGCCTACAATGAAAAATCAGCCCAAAAAATGACAAATAAAATCACTTTTCAACAAAAACATGATCTATTAAACATCAGGCTTGAAAAACAATGGGTGTCTGGTGTAAAGGAAGAACCTTGAGAAGTCAAAATCTTTGACATGGAGGAAACACAATCTTAGCGATGAACTTCCTGCTACGGTACAGACTGTTCTGCAGCTTTAATTATTAAAAACACATTTAATTCATCATTTAAAGATATAGTGTGCCACCTCTTGCATATGAACTTAGTTCACGAAAACAAAAGCAAAACTGGCTCGGGATACATAAACAGGTACAGACCGCCAGCTGTCCCAGCGTTTCATGTACATACAGCTTAATGTGCGGCGTGCTCCGCCGTCTGTCGTCTTTTAACGCTGCTGCTCGTGGGCTCCGTCCATCTGTATGTAATGTGAGAGACTGTACGTCACCCGTATGTTTCCGTACCAGTGTCAACGCCACAAACTGTAGCACATTTTTGCACTTGGCAAAGGAAGTGATTGTTTTTCTGAAAGCGAGCCGGCGTCGACTCATTACTGTGATTATGTGGAGTTTTGAATCGGAAAGGCTGAGCTCTGATCAGTGAAAACGTAGCAAGAAGGTGAAGTCCTAAAGCAACAACGCAGAGCCATCGATTCAC
Organism: Plectropomus leopardus; assembly: GCF_026936395.1. Taxonomy (NCBI): domain Eukaryota; kingdom Metazoa; phylum Chordata; class Actinopteri; order Perciformes; family Serranidae; genus Plectropomus; species Plectropomus leopardus. The sequence continues at coordinate 38,503,393 of NC_142177.1, forward strand.
GCCTACATACGCATTCGATGCAGGTGTTCAGATGGTTCCTATGACAGCGAGGCAGAGAGTGATAACGGGGCTAAAACTGTCTGCGGCCCTGCTGATGCTCTCGACTGTATTTAGAAACCGGAGAACAGGGAGCACGCTCACTGTGGCGCTCTCCAGGTCAGGCCGATGTGGAGTCACAGACTGACTGAGTGACGTCTGTTTCTGTCTACATGCAAATCCTCGTGTGGCGTGTGTGTATTTTTGTCTGCAAAAGGAATAAAAAAGAAAAAAGAAGTGTCATCCTGATGTATGGCTGCAGACGTGGAGCAGGTGCGTGTGTGTTTTTGTAACTGCGGTTTCACGCAGCAAGTGCGGCTGCCTCGCGTCGTGAGGCCAATACGGATGCGCTCTTACACAGGTATGAGAAATCATCTCAATGAATCACACACACACACACACACACACACACACACACACACACACACACACACACACACGCACACAAAGATAGACACGCACAGCACGCTCATCGGCCTCCTCGCCAGTTGGTTTGGGATGGGGGGGGGGGTTAGCAGAGCCGTTGTCATGGAAACTGGCTCTCAGTGCCAAAGCTGCAGGGAGCGGGGAGGCGGACGTAAACACGCGGTCACCATGGTAACCCCTTCGTTGCCACCAGTTCCTGATTGTCTATCCATTCAACTGTCTGTTCATCTCGTCTGTCTAATTATCTGTCTGTCTGTCTGTCTGTCTGTCTGTCTGTCTGTCTGTCCGTCTGTCTGTCCGTCCGTCTGTCTGTCTGTCTGTCTGTCCGTCTGTCTGTGCACCTACAGGTCTGATAGTCTCATTTAAAGTTCTGATAACAGCTATTATACCTGCGGTTGCCACGACACTGACCGCTGTTCATCGTAAATGTGGGTCAAACATGTCGTTAATCTGGTTCAACTGACTTTGAATTTTAAAATTCTAAAAAAATGAAGACTATTTGATATTTATGATTAGTACTGATGTTGGTTAAAAAAAAACTAAATGAAAGTAGAAAACAAAATTAATGTATAATATTTTTATAGCCTGAATCTAAGAAGTGCTTTTTTGTGTGTGTGTGTGTGTGTGTGTGTGTGTGTGTGTGCGCGCGTGCAGAGCGGTAAGTGTTAGTATTTGACACTGCACAAAAAATAATAATGTTTAAAATTCAATGTTGCTGCTAATCATTGACATACATCCACTTTTATCATGATGCCACTATATTTCCAGATAAAAAAAAAAAACAAGTACAAATGACAAATTCCAAGGCAAAAGCCCAGAATGACACCCAGAAATAATACAATGCATGTTTTTATGCTTCGATGGCTGCGATGGGTTTCAATGGCGCATTTTGTCCAACAGCATGAATGTAATAATTTTGTTTCTGCAGTGTATTTTAGACTTATTATAGGAGCCGAGCTGGAAATTCCAAGACTATACAAGAATACACAATCCTGCCAAAATGTACGCCATACGCATGAAGACAGCCAAAATTATCAGAAAGAAAAAATGAAAAGCCCGTATAATGTGCAAACAGTCCCTAAGGGTTAATGAGGAGGAAGAATGCTAAGGACGGCGAGTCATTCTGAGTCTGCGCACAGCGATATTTGCAAAACAAAGATCATGTGGACGTAGACAGGCTCTTCGAGACAGAGACAGAGTATGAAGCTTTGCTGGACGACGAGTTCTTAAATCTGTGCGGTAAAAAAACAACAAAAAAAAAACAAAACACCGGTAAGTCCACATCGCTTTTGCTACCAATCTGTGGTTCACTTGAACCTTTCAGGGCAGGCCTCCAAAAGCAAAAACACACTTTTCCACTGTGGTTTAGACGAAGAGGAGAACTGTAGATGTGATCCAGGTGTTAAACAAAGGGTCAGGAGCCAGAGGAGCAGGAGGAGGCTGCAGTCGCGTCCCTACATGACACGAGCAGCAAAGTAATGAATCTGAATCCCAGGATGAGACACCCGGGAGAAAAAGCTGAGGAGATCTCCGCTCAGGTCAACTGTTCGCCATTTTTGGTTTAAAGTGAAAGCTTTATTGGTGAGTTTGAGTCAAAAAGTTTCAAGGAGTAGAAATTAAGTAGAATATTATGTATTAATTAAATTGCATTACAGACAACAAGAATCAATTCAGTGATTGTTTTTACTAATTTCATGACTTTTCAAGGCCTGGAAGACAGTGATTGTTAAATTCCATGGCTTTTCCAAGTTTTCCATGACCGTTAATTTATATACAGAGAATCAATAAATTTAGACACACAAAAAAAAGAAGTAAATGCTGCTGGCTTGTGTGATTTCCTTAACGTACTTTACAGACTGTTGTTTGACAAATGTGCTCAAAATATTGAAGCAAAATACAAGTTTTTAATAAATTTTTAGATGCTTGTATAACACTTTGAAATCTGGAAAAAAGGTGGCTTTATTTCTTTAAAAAAAAACTGAAAAGAAGGCAATGAGCAGCTTAAGACATGACCCAAAAATTCAACAAAATTTCCTGATAAATTGCACAAAAAAAGAAAATGCCCTGGAAAAAAATGCTTGAAAAGTAATTATAATTATGTTAAACATTTTAAAAAAAGCTCAGGAAAATGATTTCTGACTACATATTTAAATAATGTTACAGAAATCTTTTTTCCCGTCACATCACATTATCTGTGACTGTAAGAGACCGACAGCAGATCCAGCTGTGCCGTCTGAGGTCGCTTTAGTTGGTGTTTACTTCTCTAAAAACCTGTTTCACCTCTCTTTGCATCTTTTCCTTGTATCTCTTCCTCTTGTCTAACGTGGGAGACACAAAAACAAGAAACAGGGAAACATTTACGACAAAAGAGAAGCAGCTTCTGTCTTTAGGACACTTTAGCAGAGCACATGTTTCCTGTCAAAGAAAGCTTGAAGCAAGGACGCACCATAATCACTCTGCTGCCTCACTGCTTTTTTTTTTACCTTGATTGTATTTTAAAAGCAGAGAAACAAAAACAAGTAAAAAAAAATATTTAACAGAAAGAAGATAAGCTGATTGCGTTAAAACACAGAGATTAATTTCCAACTAATTGAGCACTTGAAGATGTTGGCAAGAGCAGAACAAAATAAAAGAGGTTTAGATTAGCATCTGCAAGCCATTCCTCTGAAGGACCTCTGATGACGGCTTTAATCTGGCGGTGGGCACGTGAGCGCTGGAGATCAGACGCTCTGAAAACATCAGCCCGGATCCTGCTGGGCCGTAGAGGACCGGACGGCAGCTTACCGAGCATACTGTTCCCTACAGGGCCGAACAGCACGAGAGAAGGCTTATTACTTATTCAGGTTTCCACCAGAGCTGCGGATTTACATTCTGACCCTGCTCGGTTTTATTGGCGGTTCAGAGTTACACCTGGGATACAAGGTGTAAAAGAGAGCAACTAAATGAAACTGACTGCTTGGTTGAAGCCAGAAATTCACTGATTCAGAGGTCCAGACTGAGATCCAATAAACCTGAAGATAGAATAGGGCCAGACAGGGATCATATTTTAGCCCAGTTTAAACAAGGCCCCAGTAAAGTGTGGCGAGGGCTGACATCTTCTGCTCATTTGGTCAAAATGCTTTTGTCCCGTCAAAGTTTCATTGGTCTCTTTCTCTTATTTCTCTTTCCCATGTGTCATTTTGTCATCTACTGTAATTTAATTGTTTTTAACGACATCTTTCGCACGTCTGTCTGTCCAGGAATGGGGATCTCTCCTCAGTCGCTCTTCCTGAGGTTTCAACCATTTTACCCCTTTATAGGGTTTTTTGGGGAGTTTTTCTTCAGTCGATGTGAGGGTGTAATGACAGAGGGATGTCGTATGCTGTAAACCCTCCGAGGCAAACTGTGATTTGTGGTAATGGGCTTTATAAATAAAATTAACGTGACACACTTAAGTACTCACAAATGCATTTGTTAATAAGTTTTAAAGTATTTTCATTTTACCCAGTCAACAAAGCCACTGTCGACTGCCGTTTCAGAGCGACAAAGATTAGATTTCCATTAAATAGTATTACATGGCCGTTACAAAAATGTCAGGAATTTGGTAATATTTCAGTGGTACGGGAATGGTGCTTGGTATCTGACGCCAAGCAACTTCAGGTATTGGAATCGATACTGGGAAGGAAAAAATGGTTATTCCAACATTTCTAAACTCTGGTGACCAAAGAAGAAAAAAAACACAGCAAGTAAGTTTGAGTATTTGTTTATCGAGATTGAGAAAAAGGTTTCGTAAAGGCCTTCTTTCTCATCTTTTGGTTGCCGTTCATTACACTTGGCCGTCAGGCTTGTTTATCTGTGTTTTGTTTTGCATTGTTTTTGTTTTTTTTATATGTTCGAAATCAAGATTCATTCATTCATTCAGACAGACGCTTACACTGCCGTGCTGGCATGGCGCTCTCTAAAGGTACGCTGGCCTCAGGTAGAGTGCACACAGTGGACTGTGGCCAGTTTAATTCATCCAGTCAGACGGTGCAGATTTGTTTTCCTGATTGGCTCAAGAGAAGGTAGATTTTATTAGGCTGACTGCAGCTCTAGCTAGGGCTCATCTGACCTGATTTACATTTGGGGTTAATCACATCCTACCAGGAAATATTCAATAACTAGAATAAAATAATTGGTTTAAGATCATCTTCACACATCTTCAGGAGTGTTTTTCAATTTAAATATAGAGAAAATGAATTGAAGTCATTCCAAAGTGTGTGTGCAGTGTGTGTGCAGTGTGTGTGTAGTGTGTGTGCAGTGTGTGTGCAGTGTGTGTGCAGTGTGTGTGTAGTGTGTGTGTAGTGTGTGTGCAGTGTGTGTGCAGTGTCTGACATGACGAAGGGCACGGGTGTAACTAGGCCACTCGCACCAGAATGAGTAACAACAGAATCACTGCTCGCCAAGTAGGCCACATTTGCATGATGCCACAAACTTCACCTGACACAAAAAGCAAGCTGAAGCAAAGACACAGAACAAACAGCCTCCTGCACATCTTTCTGTTAACTCTACACATCCCACCAACTATTCCAGCTGCAGATCAGAGATCCGATGTTTTACAGGTAAATCTACTGATAAGCAACACGGAGAGAACTCCCTCCGCACACAGAGGAAGTACATGCTCTTATTTTAAATATTCAGCTGTTTAATTTCCACCCGTATTTTCTGCCTCGCAGCCGTAATGATCCAAATTCCCTGCAGATCGATGACATTCATCTTATGACCATTTGGTAAATGTCATCTCCCAAACGTCTCCTTTCACTCTTCCAGCCTCTTATCACAGAGAACTGCATTTTCTCTGAGGATCAAAGGACGAGAGCAGACGTACTCAGACGTAATCAGTGCAAAATGACGGGAGGCCAGGGGCCCATCCACGTTTCACGGGTTTTAGGATGTTTCTAGGATTTTAGGACATTTCTCAAATTTGAGCGCATTTCTTGGATATTGGGACGTTTTGAGGATTTAGCACATTTTTAGGATTTCTGGAACATTTCTAGGATTTTAGCATGTTTCTACAATTTTAGGAAGTTTCTAGAATTTCCGCACATTTCTGCGTTTTTCGCACATTTCTAAGATTTTAAGGAAATGCCTAGAATTTTGGGATGTTTCTGGCATTTCAGCACATTTCTAGGATTTTGCAATGTTTCTCGGTTTTTAGGACATTCTTAGGATTTCAGAGCATTTTACCATCTTCCAATTCATTGCGTGCTCATTCTGCTACATTATGGTTGGTGCAAACCACAAAAAACACATAGTGGCACAAGAGCAATGAATTAAGAATCTATCACATCACCTTTGCATTCTGCTCATAAAAATGAACATACCTCAAAAACTAAATAATGTACATAGATAACATAACTTTTGGAGTGTTGAAAAATATTTAGTTCATGTTTTTACATTTTTGGATTGGTGTGTTTTGAGTGAGATCTTTTGTAAATTACATAACTTCAATACTTTTGTCAGTTACTTTGGTTTATTTACTTGTATAATGTCTTTAGTTTAGGTTGTACAAATTTTAGGGATATGAAGCATTTGAAGGTCCTCCAAGAAATGACATCACAACAAGCCAAAATACAAATGTAGGCGCTGGCAGACCATTTTCATTGCAGAGTTCAAAGGGTTAAAAAGGAAACAGACATATGAGGCATCATGTGGGGGTTTGATGTTCAACACATTCTCAATAGGTTTGAACCGCAGTGCTCCTAACCTTTGTTTACATGCCAATTAACCTTTTCATTCCCAGTGTTGGGTTTTTAACACTTAAAATATAATTCTCCTGGCTCACCTCGCTCCATGTTCACTTTGCTTCCTCGTACAGAAAAAACATCGGCAGACACAGTTACAGGTAACGTAGAAGCTAAAATTAGCAGCTAAGCTAACTCAGGCTCAGTAATGACCTGAGCCGCTGCCATCCATCTCCACAACAACAAAGCAACTGCAGCCCACACACACTCACACACACACACACACACACACAGACGCATACCATAGTGGCATCACGTCATGGTTGAATGTGCTTACATGACTGACTACACAGGCACGCACGCACACAGAAAGAGTTGCACCCTCACTCCCACACTGACACCGCATGGCTCAATGTGCTTACATGACTGGCTCCATACACATACAAGGCTTACAACAACCTCTCTTAAAAACACACACCTCCGCACACACACACACACATCTCCACAAGCTTCACGGCTCAATGTGCTTACATGGATGACTACATGGATAAAGAAATAAATAAAAACAACACACAGTCTGTCTCTCCTTCATGCAGACGCACACTAACACGCCGTCTCTCTCGTCACAAAAACACAGTCTACCAGACACACACGCGCACACACACACACACACACACACGCACACACCCTCCAGTGACGTGCTGCAGTGTAGCAGCCTCTGCCAGCCCAGTAAAGCCGACCGAACGCAGCTGAGGGAGGCTGCCTGCAATCACACTGCCTATGAATCAATAATACGGCCTCACAAACAAGCGCGCGCGCACACGCACGCACGCGCACACACACACACACACACACACACACACACACACACACACACACACACACACACACACACACACACACACACACACACACACACACACACACACACACCGTGTCTGTCTCGCTGTCATGAATATAGACCATGAGCACTGCAGTCTCATCAATGCTGCCGCTTCCTTTCATGGCTACAACAGCGAGCACAATTTTCAGGGGTTGCAGTGAACACGTGTGCAACCCAGACTTAAACTAACCGTTCCACAGAGCGTCCAACACGCACAGTTTCTGTAGGAAAGGATTATTTTAGGGCACAAGGTGGCTTAACAACAGAAGAAATTCTTTAAATTACACAAAACATCCACACCGGTGATGAAAAATGGGGACAGTAAGGAATGTTTCCATTGGTACTTCGGGATTCAACTATCACCAGTTATCACGATAATCACAGTAAAATCTCCTGATGGTTAGAAATATCATTCAAATTTGAACTATGGTGATAACCGTGTGTGATTACCCTGCATTCAACATAATAAATAATTATCTCAAATTTACTGAAACAAATGTATATGGTAAACAAAAAAAAACTTTGCTAGGCAGCTAGATTTTTTTCTACCAGCCAAATTGGCCAGTGAGTCAAAAATGTTAATTTTGTTACGTGCAGATTTATCCATATATGTTTTGAGTGAAAAATGTTAATTTTTGACTGTTATGTTTTAATCAAAGTTAGCAACAACAATCTCCTACAGACAAAGCAACACTGAACATGCAGCCCGTCCCCATCGTGGCCACATGGTGCTTCAGTTTAAATATTTTTTTTTGCATAGCTGTTATTGTTTTAATGTTTATGCCGAAAGTGCAAAGTGCTGCTGCTTATTATGTTTGTGTTTAATACAAAATTTGGTGAAATGATTTCAGTGTGTGAATCTGTACTTTCTGAACATTTTCCAGCACATTTCAAAATTATCGCAATAATATCAGTTATCGGACATTTAAATTTAATATCGTTACATCTCTACTGTTTCACAACTTTTCACAATCGAAACGCAACAAATTCGCACCGAAATGAACTGAACTGAACTAAAATGTAAACGTTGCAACTTCCAAGTTTTGCAACTTAGACAAAAAATGAGAATCCACCTTTTTCTGAGTTTTAAATAAGATCTAACTAAAGAGAGCATGATCATAATCTATAAAGAAGTGCACTTTTACGTGCAGATTTATCCATATATGTTTTGTTTCTGAGAAGCCAGAAAACATAAGCAGCACTCGGCCAGACGCCACTAAAGGCTTGCGAGAAGGAATTCCAGCTCAGAGGAGAGCTACATTCTTGTTATTCCCAATAAGAAAAAAAATGTAAGGAGCAGAGGAGGGGGAGGAAGAAAGGAGCGCTGCAGACGGACGTTTCAGCTGTTTGGCTGAAAGATGATCAAAGTGAGTTAATCTAGGCCTCCGACAGAAAAGGATTCAGTCTTTTCTCCGCTTTGCCTTGAAGTGTAGAAAACCCAGTTTCACACTGCACTTGCTGATTCATGGTTTGTGGTGGGAAAAAAAAATACTGGAGGGAAAAAAAATGTTTCAGTGAACAGAAAAGTTGCCTTTATATGCATTTGTCACATGTGGGGGCACTAAGGTGTGAATGAATGACGCCCCCACAGTCAGACGACATTAGGGCATTTATGTTTATTACACGCTGAAACAAAGACACATCTTATGATTATTATTATTATTATTATTATTATTATTATTATTATTATTATTATTATTATTATAAGCAGCTGAAGAAAGAAAGTTCCAGCTCCAAATATGTGAGCATTTAGACTGCTCAACAGACATTTGAAAAAATCCCGTTGGACTAAACGATTTACTGATTAATCGTAGACGTGAACGTGAGAGTTTAACACACCTGTGCTCATAGTTATTTGTCCCCTCCGCTGTGGCTTAAAAATACCTCATTTCTAGTTTATACATACCAAACTATATTAAAATATGAAATGAACAAACATGCTAAATGGCTCCTAGAGCATTTATGGTAATGAATCACAATATATTTCTCTCTTTTTCCTGATAATTTGAATATGTTGCTAAATTCTTTGCTTGGCGCTTTTTAGAAATTATGTCGCCAAGAGTGTCTGAAAAGTTAGTAAATATTGCAACAAAGTCACCAAGTTTGCAACACTGCAGGGGGAAGGAAGTCAATGCAGCACCAGACCAACATCATTTTGCTTTTGTATTTAAAAATGTAAACCTACTCGTCACTTGTAAATGAACGTCAGGCCACAGAGAGTAAAATTAACCAAAACTGACATCCCTAATTCAGATCATGAATATCCAACTTATGTATCCATATTAATGTAACCCTCCCAAAACAAATCCAACACAACACAGCCGGCACAATATCCTGTGCATTTATGTCAGACATGTCAATCACAGCCCACAAAGCATCACAAACACCAACAGAAAGTCGAGCAAAATTAACCAGAAATTAAGCTGTCAAAGAGACCAAATGGATGCAACAGTTTTTTTAAACATAAATCAGAAGCTGTAACCATTTCTATCCAAAAACACGCCACTACAGTCACGTTTATGCCAGGAGAGTATATTAACAACATCACAATGTTCCTGTTTCCCGAAACGTTTCCAGACAGACATCAGTTCCTCTCGCTCTGCCGTGACGACGTTATCGCTCAGTTGTTCCCAGATGTGACGGGCAGATAACCAGATAACTTGATGGCCACTTGAATGTATACGAGATACCAGCCACGCCACCACTGCATCAGTGGAGATCTCATCACCTCCGCTCTGTGCAGACAAACTGTAAACCAAACTGCACTCTGCTAAAGTTCAGCCAAAATATGCCGATTTTCTTCAACGCTGATTCTGCCTTTGGCATACTTTGTTATGACTTTGTCTTAAACATTTTAATGTGACGCTGTAGGTCTTTAATTGTTTTAACTTTCCCCTGCTGAGATAATAAAGCTCATTTGATTGAGAAAATGATCAATACAACCAGCATTATAATGAAGTAGGAGCTCATATAAACTCACTTTACCTGATATATTATTGATCTAGCTTCTACCAACGGCTTTACGCAACTCAAATGTGCACACTAATTAAAAATGCAGCCGCCAACAACATGAGAAAACTCGTGTATGAATAAATTAAGAGAATCTGGCAACCTTAAAGAAAGTTTCAGCAAAGAGAATTGAATTTTAAGTTTACCGTGTTCAACATCTTAGCGTTTGTGTTAATATAATAACACGTCCTGATGACATAAAGCACTGCTGAGGCTGATGAGAATGTGCCTCATTCACAAACTGAGATTTATTAAAACTGAATATTCATCAGAGATGGTTTTCATGTAATCTCCATCCAGACCTCTCAGGTCCTCTGACACGTCTTTCAGTCATTCCACGGGTGAGGACTAAAAACTACGGGAAGGCAGTGTTTAGTGTCGATGGTCTTCGCCTCTGGAGCAGCCTGCCAGAGGAGGCGAGGACGCAACGACCACGAAACACCTTTAAAAGAAATCTTACCTTTTTAACTTAGCATTTTCATAATATCATAATCCCTCTTCCCCATCTCATCTTATTTTAATGTATTTGTTAGTATTTTGTTGTATTGTTAATTATATTGCCTTTGCACTGCGTTTATTCTGAAAGTCGTTATTTGTATTGCAATTTTGCAGAAAAGGTGCTTTATAAATAAAGTTGAATTGAGCTAACTTAAAACCCACTTTCGCATTTTCTAGTTTCTGTCCTCGCTCCTGATAACTGCTCTACTATAATGCATTTGTATATTTCCAATTCACAACTGAAGCTACTTATCATGACAACTCGTTTGGCGTTTGCTTTCTGCAAAAGTGGCTAATCTTCAAAACATGAGTTATTTTTTGTTTGTTCGTTTGGAGTCAAATGCATCTCTCTTGTGAGACTTTCAGTTGGGCGTTCTTTACTTGATTTTCTCAACTTCTTGGAGCTGAGTGATGTGACCTATAAATAATATTACAACATTTTAAGGCTGCATTGGGATATACAACATAAACCCCTTATTTTGAGATCTCCTCTGAACTGCTGCAGATTACCAAAATACTAAACTTCTAAACAAAATCCTGCTTCTATAAATCAAATAAGGTATAAGTGTTATAACTGTTATAACTGAACTGAAAAACAAATGTGACAATATATACTCAGTGCTTCCGTTATGTAGACTTATTATGTAATGTGCAATACACCTTGGTGGACATGCTCATGAAGTGTTTATTTATCTCAAATGTTTACTGAGGGCGTGAAAGGCTTTAAGTCTAATTATGCTTCATTACTAAAAGGGGCCACAGAAGGGTGACAACGTGCCATGAGCACCCCTGGTCACATACTGTTTATTGTGCTGTTTGTTGTGTTTTATTACGTTATTTGGGTTTTTTTTGACTGTTGTGTGCTAAAATGTATGTATGGTCTGGTAGACAGCAAAACTGAATTGCCCTTTGGGATAAATAAAGTTGTCTGAAACTGAATTATAGTCATTTTATACATGCCACGTAGAACAGGCCACAATACATCAAGTATAATCAATATATCACCTTCCAGTAAGACCAATGTATTGGACATATTAAAATGTTGACCTTATGATGACGCTGGATGAAAACTAAACATTGTTACAATTCACCCTCTGGGCACCATGAATGTCAACACAACATTTTATGACAATCCACCTAATCGTTGTGAAGATGTTTCACTAAAAAACAAATTTGTCGACCTGCTTGCCGCATCAAATGAGAAGTTAGTAGACTTTGACAAAATATCATGGAAATCTGTCCAAAACGTGTTGAAATATGCCAGTTAGCATGGCTTAAAAGACGTTTACCAACAACAGTGGATCCAATTTGTTTGCCGTATCGAATTTAACATACAAGTATTTTCCACTCGTGTTGGTGCATCCAAAACCAGACAGATTGGGTCTTAAACCAGGATCAACTTTTGTTCAGGCTCAAGGAATGTTTACACAGTCAGCACAATCACAACCATGAGAAGAGCTGGAAAAATACAAGCTTCCAGCTTGTTTCGTTTGTTTGTTTTTTTGGTTGTCAAAAACTGCCTGGGTGGTTTTCTTTTTGTTTTTTTCTTCCGCAGTAATCAGAACAGTTATCATTTGTGTGGTAAAGCACTTTGACAACCAAATAAAATAAAATATACAGACGATACTTCTTGGCAGAATCAGAGACAGCCGCAGGTGGCTCTGATGGGGCTTTTAGAGATTCAACATACTTTTCAAGAAACGTCACTGCTGCTCAAGTTCGACCGAAAAAGCACACCAGCTTTAAAAAACTGGCCAGGACCCAAACTCATCATGTTTCAATCCTTGAAAAATCTCACCAATGTGCAAAGTCAGTCAAGTCATGCACCAAACCAATGATACTCAACTTACGGCTCGTGGACCAAATCTGGGTGTCCCACCCAACAATTTTCTAATTCACCAAAACATAAAAAGATTTACATTGGGAATTGTTTTTGTACTTTAAGTGGACATATGGTGCCAGAGAGCATAAAAACAGCATCAAACTACATTTTGTTTACTAAAAAAGTGCCAGTGGAGGATCCCCCGCCCAACGACGGAGGTCCTGGCTTAGCCCCTAATGTCTTTAAGTCCTATAAACGTCCTCAAATCCTATAAATGTCCTAAAATCCTATAAACGTCCTAAATTCCTAGAAATGTCCTAATGACAGAGCCCAAAGGATCCTGAAAGACAGCACTCACACCAGCCACAGTCTGTTCACTTTGCTGCCATCTGGCAGAAGATACAGATGTATCCGCTGCCGAACCGCCAGACTGAGGAGCAGCCTCATTCCCCAGGCTGTGGGACTCATCGACTCCTCCTTCCACTCCAAAAAGATGTAACAGGATTTAAGACAAATTTTATTTCCATTTTTTAAACTATGTTTTTAAAAAACTATGTTTTTAAAAAATGACCAATAAATCTATCTTGTAAAATCCATGAAATGTCGAAAAGTCCTAGAAACTTGCCAAAATCCCAAAAATGTCACAAAATCAAAGAAACATCCGTAAGTCCTAGAAATGTCCTAAATCCTAAAACATGTATGGGACTGCTGCGACTGGCCCCTGACCTCCTGTCATTTTGCAAAAGTGGCCCCCAAGTAAAGCAGGTTGAGCATTCCTGCACAAGACATTTAATAAATAAAAATCATGTGCAACATTTGTACAAATGTGCAGCTTGTTAAGAGAGAATGTGCATTAGAATAACATGTCCTCAGGGAGACTCTTAGTTGGTTTTATTTTTGTCCGCTAAAAGAAATCCACAAAAAAAAATTTGGAGGAATTCCCCTGTCACTGTTGGTTATACTGTTGTTTAAATCTATTTATCGCTTTTTTTCCTTCATATTAGATAGACTATAGACTATTTCACTGGGTTTGTGTACATAAGAAATAGCTGCATGATTTAGAGAATAAAAACGGCCACTAATTGAGAGGACAAAAGCCTAACGACGCTAACGAGTGAGCGATCATGCTTTCCTGTGGTGACAGTGTTCGCACCCTGTCACTGCAGTATGGAGGCCTCGTGCTCAGACGAGAGACTGCTGCGTCACCTCCAACTTACAAAAACTCATGACTCATCACTCTGCTCAGCCTGACTCATAAATATTACAAACAGCAGGCCATCAACGAAATGCAACGAGGAATACTAAAATACCTTCAACAGAACAATTCTACAACACTGTGAGCGAGTCGGACACTGATCAGATATCTGAATGAACCCCCTGTTGACTGTAAGGAGGAGCAGCAGAGAAAAGACGACTGAATATCTCAGACTTACTGTGACTGAAGTTAATGCATGTGACATTTAGAGCTTAAATACAGCAGAAAACAACTATTTGTTGTGTAAAGATGCAGTGGATAAATAGCATCCTAAACAGAGAACGAGGCCATGCCACCTGTTTTTGCTGTTATCCGAGCTTCTCTGTTTTTTGTTGTGGTAAGTGGTCCACCTGCACATGCATATTATTGCCTGTGTGTCCCTGTGTGTGTATCCCATAATGCCCCCAACATTAACACCAGGCTCCCATTAACAGCGTTGGGCTTTGAAGCCATTTTTTTTAGTGGCCAAAAGTGGAATTAACACATCATTTGATGCCATGGGGCCCAAAAAGACCTTTTCCCCATTAGATTTGGGTTAGTTTGTTGGGGTACAAGCTTAAATCTGTTTGATTTGATGAGAATTGGCTGAACTGGTCATAATGACACATTCTGGCAATTTTGAAAGCAGCCTACCACTGTGCTAAATCCAGTTTTGCATTAGTAAAATACTATGCTTATTAACAGAGCCACTCCTTTACAAATTAGGGTTTTTGCACACAAATCAAATAAAAATATACAAGAACAGCTAAATATTTAGTCGATTAATTAGAAAACTGATTGGCAACTATGTTTCTAATCGGTCATTAATAGGTCATTTTTCACACAAAAACATTTCAAGATTCCCACTTATTTTAATTATTTTGATTTATTAATTTTCTAAAAACCTTTTTGCATGTGTACTTTTACTTTTAATACTTCAATACATTTACCTGAAATCACATTTACTTTGTTTAAGTTCAAGTCTACATCAATATCTCTACTGCAGAAACTCGTAATCATCCTTTTATAAGCGTTTTGGTGGCATCTCCCCAGAGTCTGTGCACACGGCACAAACCTGACCTTATACAGTATTTACGGGGCGATACCTGTGCTGACAGGTGACTTATGATCAAGCGGGATTCATCACTGAGCACACCTGGTCCGAGCAGATTTGGATGGTTAAGAGCGTTTGGTGCATCTGGAGTTGACTTTTCTTATATTTTCTTTTACCAGAAAATTGAGAGAAAATAGAAACGTAAGAGAATGTTGCTTCATGAGGCTCAAAGAAATCTACAAGGAAAATAAGGACGAAGCCTTTTGTGCACATTTTTGTTTTTTTGTGTGAGTATTTAAGTGTAATCAGATAAGAAATGGTCTAATCAAAGGGTGTGAAGTAAACAGTGCACTCAGTAGCAGACATGGAGTGATTCCAGGCACAGCCAGATGTTAACTGGAACTGGAAACAAGAACGCTTCCTGTGTCGCGGAGGGCTACATTTGGAAACAAATCACCAGATTATACAATTTCACTTGAAGATTACTGAATGGATCAACAACCACAGACCCGCAATCTTAATTGAGATCTCTCTTTTTACATAAGAGTGCGGATACTTTGAAGAGATTGTTCTTCACAGATGGATAAAAAGTACTACAATAATTTTAGAGTTTGTGTGGTTTCAGACATTTCAGTGAGGTAGTGCCCAGATACTTCAACACAGCAGCTAACGGGAGTCCTGCAGACTGCATCAGAATGTAAACAATCATAATATTCACAATATATATAAATATTTTAACCAGGTGCTGTCATCCTCGAATGCAGTTATAGTCAACTTGCTTTGCTTCAGAGCCACTTTTGCAGAATTACTAGAGGCCAGGGGCCAGTCGCACATGTTTCTAGGACTTTGGGGCATTTCTATGATTTTAGGATGTTTATAGTATTTTAGGACGTTTCTAGGATTTAAGAACATTTGTAGGATTTTAGGGCTTTTCTAGAATTTAGGACATTTCTAAATATTTTAGAATGTCTCTAGGATTTTAGCACTTTTCACACATTTATGGACATTTGTAGAATTTTATGAAATTTTTAGGTTTTTAGCACATCTCTAGGATTTTATCATGTTTCTTGGATTTTAGGACATTTCTAAGATTTAGGACATTTCCAGGATTTCAGGACATTTCTAGAAGTTTAGGACTTTCCTAGGATTGCAGGAGATTTCTGGGATTTTACAACACTAGGACCTCTGTCGTGGGGTGCAGGGGATCCTCCACTGGCACTTTTTTGCATAAACAAGCTCTAGTTTGATTCTGTTTTTTGCACTCTGGCACATTATGTGTACTAAAAGTACAAAAAAATCACTTTATGTGAATCACTTTATTTTACTATGAATTAGAAAATGATTGGGGGGCCACTGAGAACCCTATCAGGGGCCTGATTTGGCCTACAGGCCATAAATTGAGTATCGCCGCTATGATGTTTTCTGTCATGCTTTTGTTAGAGTTGGGAGGGGGGGTAAAATTACTAAACTCTGCGAATCTGAGAAGCACAAATAAACTTTTTCTCCAGTCAAATTCTTAGCATTGCCACTTCCTGTCAATGCCAGTTGCCTGGAGAGTGCAGCCGTTCTCTAGAGCTGAGATCATTTGTCTTAGCAGTGTCTTAGATTACAGGAGCCTCCATTCATGCGTGTAAACAGTAACACAGAACACACTTACACCAGCATCTGAGGGTTTGGGAATATGTCCAAAATTTACACGCTAAACATACTCAAGATTGAAGTTAAAATAAAATCATGTATAATTTAGTATTAAAGCCGCTGTGTGCATAAAGGTTATTTTAAATGACCCACTTTTCTAATGTGTGCATGTGTTTGTGTGTGTGTGTGTGTGTGTGTGTGAGAGAGAGAGAGAGAGAGAGACACAAACCTGCTGCTTGTCCTTCTTGTGTATTTTCATCTTCTATCCCTTCACTGCATCTGTTGACAAAGAAAGACAACATTTGTATTACTTCCAGGAACGTACACAAAACAAACAGCTTCTATGACATACAGGAGTGTGGCTCAGTAAACTTTTGCAGAGTTGAATTCTGAGAAAGAAATTAAGGTGATTCAAACAATTCTAACATGTTGGACCAACTTCATACAACACAGACCCATTACAAATGATGATAAAATGCCAAAACGTGGGAAATACTGAAATCCCAAAAGAAATTATGCTGTAAGTCAGCAAATTTACAGTTTATTCACAACAGTTAACCTTTCTAACCCAAATGAAAACACTGTTTGCTCAGACAAATGTTTTCCAGGAAAAACGTTTTCTTTTAAATTCCAGTTCAGATTTCCCACACATTTATCTATTTGTGGCAGCATGCTACAACAAAAACATCTGCCGCCACGATTGATTTTATATTCTGGAGCTGGATCATTCATTAGGAGTGCTATTGGAACATACGGTTTGGCTATTTATTGCCTGAAACTCTCAGAGTGCAGAGAGTACTCTGAGCACAAATGAAGCAGCAGTGTTCATTGTAAGGATGCACCATAATATTGGCACGTCAGTGTTATCAGCAGACATTGGCTAAAAAATGAAATATCGGAACCAGTCAAAATGCTGACTGCCGATATCCAAAACACGATTTTTGAAGAACACGTTTTGTATTTTTTTTTTTTCAGGACAATTTTTTTTTTAAAATTAATTTTCGCAATTTTTGAAGAAAGTGTTAAGACTATTTTTTAATTTGGGGTGATTTTTAAAGAAAACATTTTGGCAGTATAATTTTTCTCAAAATATTTTTGGTATTTTTTTAAAGATAACATTTTGGGGAATTTTTTTTTTTTTTATGTTTTGGGGATTTTTAAATAAAGCACAACTTTCACAAGTTTTCACCAAAAATGACCCACTTTAGAAATTATCATAGGATTTAAAATTTCTGACATTCCCTGGACACATTGTGTGTTATTATACAGGTTTGTGAAACAGATTTCCATAACTTTTCCAAAACGTTCAGGGTACATCTAGTTTCCCAAAACTTTTCCAGGCCTGGATATTGTTATTAATGGTTGCAAGGGATTACCCTCGTTTAAGTGTATGCATTGTTTTTTTTTTTAAGGAAAATCCTGCATGTGTGATCAGATGCAATAAAAGTTAAAAATGTTTCAATTTCAGCAACAAAAAAAAGGAAAAGTGCAGTTGTCTCAGAAATGAACTGAATGACTCCGTTTCATCAATATATGAAAACCAAGAGGATGAAAATGTAAACAAAAACTCTCTCACACACACACACACACACACACACACACACACACACACACAAAGCTTACAACTAAGTCAAATCCTTACAATACATAACAAGTCAACAAAAGCTTTGTATTCCATCATGAAAGCATCTGTATAAAGTGATAAGAAAATCGGCTGCGGAGGAAACATTTGACACAGGAAGTGTATTTTCGAAAGCACGCACATCGGTGTTGACAGTTGCCGTTGTTTTACTAAAGGCCACCAATGTGATGCTGTGTTCACATGAGAGGATTTGACAAGTGTGAACTCTTTTCTGGCACTTAATTCTGCACTTGTTTCATGTAGACGCACCAACAGACAGAAAATCACTTTCTCCGAGACGCAGCGAATATTTCAAACGTGTTTTATGTTCAACCAAAGCAGCCAATGACCGCTGATGCTTTATCAAAATGGTCATTATCAGTCTGGATCCTTCAGCTGTTTCTGTTTCCCGTCCTGAGTGCAGAAACTGTGAGGGGCGGGTGGTACATGAACATCTTTCTACACAAAGCAATCTGGCAACCAGATCTCCAAACAACAAAAGCAAGCATGTACAGTACGCATGGCCGCCACTGATCTCAGCCTGCTGGAAACTTCCCACCGAAGAATCTAAAGAAATATGTTAACTAGCTGGCAGCAGAGCACAAGTTCAGTGTGTGTTTCAGCACTGAAATTGCACATTTTCACTTACATGCATTGACTGGCTTCCCAAAATCTTGCAGTTTTGTAATGATTACTGATCACTGATCAGCCTTGACGCCCACAGAGAGGATCAGTGCTTCACTTGCTTTGCTTGAGGGCCACTTTTGCAAAATGACAAGAGGACAGGGGCCCATCACAGCAGCCCCATACATGTTTCTAGGATTTAAGGACATTTTAGGACATTTCTCAGATTTTAGGATGTTTCTAGAATTTTAGGACATTAGGGGCTTAGCAAGGGCCTCTGATGGAGGACGCAGGGGATCTTCCACTGGCACTTTTCTTGATAATCAAGTCAAGTCTATTTTATTGTAAAGCCAATTATCACAAATCACAATCTGCCTAAGGGCTCCGTCTGTCCTTAGGCCCTCACATCGACTAGACCCCCCCTCACGACAGGGGAAAGAAAGCTGATAAACAAGCTCTATTTAGATGCCGTTTTATTCACTCATGTACACAAAAAGTTACCAAAACATTTTTATTGTGAATTAGAAAATGGTTGAGGGGCCACCAGCAACCTATCAGGGGCCAGATTTGGCCCACAAGCCATAACTTCAGTATCACTGCGTTAGAATGAGTTCCAACCTCTTTTCAAAATATGGTCACTTCAGGCTCCAAAATCTAAGACGGTACACGGCAAAATGCCGAAGTCAAGGCTTCAAAACAGGAGACCACAAACCGATGGAGCCATGTCCATTATTTTATCCAGTCGATGCTTTTTGGAAGCTGCTGTAAAGACTTTTAGCAGATATGTCTTCCTTAATATCTCCTGTCATCTAACCACAGAACAGTACTGATTTATAGTGCAGAATTTTGATAACCATATGGACATTTCCCAAAATCTGTTAGATTTCAGGAAAAAGCCAGAATACAAGATAATGGTCTACCTTTATTGCCGACACCTTCATGCTGCCGTATTTACTCTTAATTTTGTGTGTAACCCAGATTTATTTATATTCTTCCAACAAATCTCAAAGTGTGTGAGGATGTTTCTCTCTCTTTATTCAAATTAATGAGTTCCCATCACCTGCTGATTAAAGAAAAAGTTGGGTTTTGACTCTCAGATGTGAGTCAACGGCAGCCTCTGCCCACCTCAGAGATTATTTTCAGTTCTGATGACACACGGTTGTTTTTTAGTTCAGCGCAAGGTTAGAAAAGCTCTAAAATATCACATTTTAGCCGAAAAAGACACGTTTTGGGAGGGATTCTCAACTGTGAAAGTTAAAATTAGAGATGGGAAGGCGTGGAAGGACATCAGAAAAATGTTCATCGCTGGATTCAAACCCGAGACGCTTCTGTTTACACATCCTTTGATTCACAAGCATGGTCGCCCACAAAGATCTGCACTGCAGGACTTGTGCAGGGTTTCCCGTGAGTACAATGCAGTGCTGATGTAAGATGTAGCAAACAACCTACCTCAAAGCTTTATTGTCCATTAAATGAAAAAAAATGAATGTAAATTAAATCCCAGCACACTGTCAGTTTTAACATCTTAACTTAAGTCTTATTGTACCAATGTCACCGTCAGTCTCTACGCATTTACACCTTCAGCCTTCAAACACTCATTTTCCTCAGCGTGTGAGCTCTAACTACATCAGAAATAATCCTGAGTGAGTCAGTCTTTAGTCTGTTTCAATCCGTTTGATCTAACTTTTGCAATTCCATGAAAATAAAAGACACTTTTTCATCATCAGTGAAAACTGTAACCCTCCAGGTTTGCAGGAGGATTGCTGCACTGCACTGAGTCTGAGCTTTTCCAAATCTCCACCGAGTGTTTGGCAGAAAAAATACAGCAAGTCAAAAGCATTACATCATGCAATAGAACAGTTTTGTGATTAAGCTATAAAAAGGCAAATCATTATAACTGCTGTTGTTTGATTTTTTTAAGACTATTTTAACCAGTGATTTAATTATAATGCATGTATAACAGTAATACTCAACTTACAGCCTGGGGACCAAATCTGGCCCCCCATAGAGTATCGGGTGGCCCCCCCAACCATTTTTAGTTCACAATGAATATGAAGTGATTCAAACTGAGAATTGATTTTGCACTTTTAGTATAAAAAGGGTGTCAGAGTGCATAAAACAGCTTTAAAATAGAGCTTGATTATTAAAAAAAGGTGTCAGTGGAGGATCCCCCACAAACCCCCGACAGAGGTCCTAGCTAAGAACGTAACGTCCTAAAATCCTAGAAATGTAAAAAAAAAAATAATCCTAAAGTCCTCGAAATGTCCTAAAATCTTAAAATGTTCAAAGTCCAAGAAAAGTCCTGAAATCTTAGAAAGGTCCTAAAATTCTAGAAAAATAAAATGAATAAAATTAAACAGATTTTTGAAAAGTAATTAACACCTGCTAATAAATACAAGTAATTACATCTAAAATAAAGTGTTGCCACATTCAGGACACAAATGTGTCATAAATTCCTGCATATTTACTGCAGTTAATTACTTTTGGAGCCATTTTTCAGAAAACAATACTTGTTTCCTTCCAGCTACTATAGCTCAGAAAAATAAGCTACAACAAGCTGCAACATCCAAAAAAGTGAAGCAGGAAAGCTGTAATCCAGTTCCCAATATACATTTGAGTTACATGTGTCAGACTTGTCTCGTCTGGCAGGTTCCCATTTTTAGACCACTCAACTTGACAGCTACTCTCACACACACACACACACACACACACACACACACCTGTCTCCACTGGCCTATATCACCTGCACACCACCACCTCAGAGCGAGACAACACACAGTCTCTGAGAGCTACAGTCACACACACACACACACACACACACACACACACACACACACACACACAGAGACACACAGAGACACACACACACGCATGCACACACACACAGAGACACACACACACACACACACACACACACACACACACACACACACACACACACACACACACACACAGACACAGACACACACAGACACACAGACACACACACACACACACACACACACACACAGACACACAGACACACACAAACACACACACACAGACACACAGACACACATTAGAAATTAGGTACAACTGATTCTGGTTAAAATGACCTTTTACAAGGTTCATAACACTTTAACCAATACATTTCTAGGACTTTAAGTTTTCAAGAAAATACATTCAACAACCAGCGATACTCCTCATCAGTTCTATTTTATTACCAAATAACAGGTTTTTCAAAATCAATTTAAAAACAGTGAATTCAGAACAGGATTAGAACAGAATATTTGAATATAACTTAGGGACTGTTTGTTATTTATGAGGGGGGTGCAAAAAAGGGAAGACCTGTCAAAGAATTTTTTTAAGCACTGGGGAGGGAGATGTTTTTTGCTTCGGGGAGGGGCATACAACTTTAAATGGCTGTATTTGTATTTATTTAAATGCTGATTTTAATGGCTTCATAGGCATGTTTTCTTTTTTCAATTTTTGATGATTTTGAATACATTTTGGCAGTTTTTTCTTCAAAAATGTCTCTCTTTAATAAAAATTAAAAATGGAGATAGTTTCTCTCTAAAATTGTTGCCGATATTTGAAGAAAAAAAACTGAAAAAAAGTTGTATTTTTGTTTTATTTTCTTGAAATTTGTTGGTGATTTTTTTTAAGAAAACGTGCCTTTAATGAGTTTGAAAGGCAACTTTTAAACAAAAATGACCCCATTTATCACAGTCAGAAAGTTTGAAAATGACTTCTTGTTGAAATAAAGTCTTATCATGATTTAACATGAGATATGAAGACATCATAAGTAAATTGTAAATTTTGGTTTAAATATTAATTTTCTGTCAGACACTGAACATGACAAATACACTGTAGAACAGGCATCACAAACTGGAGGAGCTATTCTACTAAAATTCAAAGAGGTCCAGTTACTAAAATTTCCTCCCAGCAAAGGTCCAAACCTCATACCTAAAATCAATATCACGATTAATTGAACATTTTACTTTTATTACGATTAATAAACGATTATTTTGATTTTTCTTTTTTATGTGGTTTGTTTTTTGCCCCCATGGTGTGTTGGAGTGTAATAAACATAACATTTGTTATCATTTATATAAACTTTCCAGCATTATATAAACATTAAAAGCTTCATCTTAAACAAACTTCAGGTAAATTTAAGCACATTGTGCTGATAATAGGCCAACCTCTCCTGACTGCAGGACTCTGACTTCAGCTTCTGTCAAACTTCTGTGCTATTAATCATTTTACTCAGGAATTAAAAACGTTTGAGGAGGCCTACTTCTCCTATAGCGGCTAACAGCCTGCCAACAATCCCAGTTAGAGAAAGGATGAAAACAAGGTAATGTGCTTGTGGCCCCAGGGCCCCAAAACATCACATCTGCCCCTCGTAATAATAATGAGAGCTCAGCGCGAGCGGCTGGATGAGACACAGAGCGATGTGTCCTGCTGTTTCAAAATAATTCATCTAAAGTCTGATTAAACCTGAAACTAACACAAAGTAACCTGTAGAAGTCCAAAGAAGTCATTTTCCACCTCTGCAAATGTGGCTGTTTCAATGCTGTGGCTGTCAAACACTCAGCTGTTCTAGAGTCAAAGCCAAAGTTCACTGCAGTTATATTTTTTTTAAACTTTCAGGGTATGGTTACTTTTATCAATACTTCTCCAGGCCTGGATATTGCCTTCACTGACGTTTCCAGGTTTTTCACGACTGTACCAACCCTGCATTTATGTTGAGAAAAATCCTTCACGCAGACACAGACAGAGCCACAAAGGCACCAACCAAACTGAAGCACACAGGTGTAAATTAAAGAGGAAATGTTTTCCTCCTCAGAGTTTAAGAAATCAGATTTCACCCTCTGCTGGGTTTATTTACTTCAAGATGGCAGGTGTCCCATCTGAACTCTTGATTCATGTCTCAGCCACTGTCTGATCTTAATATCAGGTGCACTGCAGTGAATAAACACCCTACACTTCATGAAACTTCCCTTTGTAGAAAACCAAAAAAATCTCAGTCTTTAAAACACTGACACTCCTGAGGCTTGTTAGATAGTTGAAGGTCTCTGAATATATGTTGGGAAACTCAAAAAAACAGGTCAGACGGTGGGACAGCAACTGGTTCCACAGGGCTCCTCAACCGCTTTAACTTCTTACAAGCACACACCTCTGTGCCTTAAAGGCGAATACCACGAACATCACGTTAGTCCAAAACATATGGAGAGTGTTTCACCACACACTTCAGTTCAGACGGTTGTACTGAACACTGAACATGTTTGTCTG
This sequence comes from Plectropomus leopardus, assembly GCF_026936395.1. Classification (NCBI taxonomy): domain Eukaryota; kingdom Metazoa; phylum Chordata; class Actinopteri; order Perciformes; family Serranidae; genus Plectropomus; species Plectropomus leopardus. Next base: position 38,527,214 of record NC_142177.1, read on the forward strand.
CAAATCTTCAATCATTGTCACATGCAGCGCTGCGACTAAAGATTATTTTCCATTATCAATTATTCTATTGCTTATTTTCTCGAATAACTTTTTGGTCTATAAAATGTCATTTACCAGGGTAAAATACAATTTACTAAAGACAAGTATAATACTCGTAACATAATATTTTGTAACTTATTTTTAAATTTCTTTTTTTGCTGACGCATGCTTTGTATTGTGTTGGTGTGACATGACACGGAAATAAAAAATAACTGAAAACGAACTAACTCTTCACATTTGAGAACCTAGTACTAGACAATGTTTGGCATCATATCTTGAAATATTTACAATATTTGCAACTATTTTGACAATTTATTAATTGTTCAAAAATTGACTTTTCATATCTAAATATGCAAAAATTCAACAGAAAAATCTACATTTTCTGGAATCACTCATATAAAGAATATAAACTGCAGTAAAATGTAGCACACAAACTTACAGGCTACTTAAAAGACAAATTCTCCCCATACTCAAAAATACATATTGTTGCTCTTTTCATCAAAACGTCCATAAAAATAAACACTTGTTGACCAGATCACAACCAAAGCACCACCAGCCTCATGAAATGAAAACTTGCCACCTGGTCTAACAGCTTTTTGGGGGAAACACTGGTTAGCTGTGAAAATGTCAGGGATTTGGCAATATTTTACACTGGATAAAAGAAAGTTCTACGGTGGTTAATTTATGTATTTTTTATGTTTTACAAAGGGTTTCACCTGAGCAATGCCACACAACATGACAGCAATCATTTCAAATCCATACAGGGTTAACAGCCATAGTGAGCTGTGCTACAAATAACATCTTACTTACACACAGTTATTCTTGAAGAGGGAGAAAATTCACAAAACAGTTAAAATAATCCCAATTCTATTTTTTTCCATGTGACACAGATCTGAGGTTTAATCTAATAAGTGAGCAGCAAAAATCTGCATTGAGTCACATGTTTTATCTGGATCACAAGGATGTGAGGTACGAAATGAGATCCCGAGGCATGTGACCTACATGCAACGTACATTTGGACATTTGAACATTGGAGATTGTCGGCATTGGCTCCCTCTGACCACAACAGTGACGAGTAAGAACAAAAATATGTATGACAACATCTCTGCCCCCGTCTTTGTTGATTTATCATCATTATCACCATTGTAGTATCACAACATGAAGCAGAAGTTTCTACTGCCCAATCATACACAGGAACACACTGTACTTCCAGGTATTACATTGGAAAAACATGCAGCAGTGATACTCAACTTACAGCCTCCTGGCCAAATCTGGCCCACGACAGGGAGTCAGGTGGCCCCCCAAACATTTTCTCATTCACAATAAAAAAAAGTGATTCACACTGGGAATTGTTTTTGTACTTTTTCGCATACATAAGGTGTCAGAGTGCATAAAACAGCATCAAAATAGAGCTTGTTTATGAAAAAATGCACCAATGGAGATTCCCCCAAAACCCCCATAAAAAGGGGCCTTTGTCCTTAAGTCCGGGAAATGTATTAAAATCCTTGAAACATTGTCATCTTAGAATTAAAAGGTACTATCTGACATTTTTGTCAAAATTGAGTAATTTAAATTTCTTATTTTGTGACATTTTAGTGACATTTTGTAAGGTGTTAATGATTCATGTGCATTTTGGGGCTTTTTATTTAGAAAACAAAAAGATTTGTATTATTTACTCTATTTGAAATGCAAAACTTTGACGCTTAATATCTCAAAACAGCTCAGAACGCAGATATAACCTTATTATTCTAAGATGGGGACAAATTTCCTTAAATCCAAGAAACGTCCTTAACTCCTAGAAATTCTGAAAAAAATGCCTAAAAGCCCCAAAATCCTAGATTTGCCCTAAAATTTTAGAAATGTCCTCAAGTCAGAGACATGCTCTAAAATTAAATAAATATCGTAGAAACATCATGAAGTTCTAGAAATATCCTAAAATCCTAGAAATGTCCTTAAATCCAAGAAATGTTCTAAAATCCTGGAAACATGTATAGGTGATGATATTGCAGTTGAACAGTACAACAGAGTCTACTAAATATATCATTAGCCTAAGGCCGCTGAGAACAAATTTATTCCAAACATTTCTTTCTAGGTTTTGCCCATTACTTCACAAAACCTTCCAGATATCTCAGACATCGTGACATGACTTCCTGGTTGCAATCTCTCATTGAATATCAAATTTTAAATGCAAAGTCAAACCCATGGCTTGTGTGGAGAACATTCATCCCAACACACATCTCCGAGCACAAACTCTTCCAGGGAGGCAACAGAAGCATCTTTGTCGCTTCAGATTGGTTTTGCACTTCATGTTGCACCATCAACTAAATCAGACAGATGTTCATTTTTCTGCAGTTTTAACGAGCTTGGTAGTACACAATCGCAGTGAGTCAAGTTTGGGAAAAAACAAACTTTGTGCACAACAAGTGTTGCTGAAAGAAGAGAAAAAGTTAGCAGAAAGCAGGTGTGTGCACGGTTTGAATGCTGTTAATGCAACATTTCAGATATTTAAAGGGCTGCTGGGGTTAATTTAATTAGGTTTTAATCTAGGTGAGAAGTGAATTTAGAGATTTTATAACTGCTTTCCTGGCAAGTTGACCACTCAGATGGAGAACTGTGGGTGCAGAAGTTTGGATGAACACAATCAATGCCTTTTTCTGTGCTACTGCTGCCCACTCGCTCCATCATTCATTCATTCTTCAGAGAGCTGAAGCCGATTTGGAGCAGGTGACTTCAACAGCAGGTCACCAGCTTCACTGTGCTTCATGGAAAGAACAGGTGCTCCTCATATTTTGTACGCTCCGTACATGACATTCAGCAGGATCGTCCTCTCGCTGCTTAACACATGGATGATAAAATGGCATCTGTTCTACGCTACTCTGCAGCAGCAGACACACTCGGGCCCTCCCACCACCTGTCTCACTGTACCATTAAGGGATAACTGCAGCATCTGCACGCAAGTTTGGACCAGACTCATAAGTGCCATCTTTAAAGTGTGACACTTAATCCTAACACACTGAACACTGTATACTCTGTCAATAAAAGGGAATTAACTGCAAGTGAAGGAGACAGTCTGTCTGTGCTAATTTATTGTCCCACACAAAACCGGCATGAAGAGCAGCAAACACACAGAAGTGGAGCACGGGGATGAGACGAGAGACGGTTTTAACGCAGATCACAACGAAAAACACAAGAAACTGATGACTGTGAATTCGGGATAATTGTCCAATCTTGTCCAAAAGAGTCAAAGCTCATTTTTCAGGAGGATTTTGGAACGTTTCTCAGATTTCAGCCCATTTCTATGATTTTAGGAAGTTTCTCGAATTTCAGAATATTTCTGGGTTTTTAGGATGTTTCTCAGATTTTAGGATGTTTATAGGACATTAGGAGCTTAGCTATTGGGGGATCCTCCACTGGTACGTTTTTATAAACAATCTCTATTTTGATGCTGTTTTATGTACTCTGGCATCATATGCATATAAACAATACAAAAACAATTTCAGTGTAAATAATTTTCTTTTTATTTTGGATTAGAGCATGGTTTGGGGGTCACCTGGCACCCTCGGACTGTTGAATTGAGAATCACTGCTGCACTAAACTAACAGAAAGTGGACCTGACATCGCGTATTCAGTTTGTGCTGGACCCGTTCATGTGAGTCTGCGTCACAGTGTAAGTTGAGACTTCAGTCTGCAGTTCATAAACTTCAGCGATAAATCAGAGAATTGTACAGTATCACTGACTTCATGATCAAAGAAAGTTTTTGTATCGCATCAAAACTCTCCCCATCCTCCCGGGCAGCTACGGCCACAAATAGAGTCTAATTCAGTGGAAAACACTGCTTTGTAATTAGAGCACTTTTAGGTCCCAGTGTACTGAGTTTGATTTAAAGGGTTCATGCACATTTTTACCAAGAAATCTCCATGACTTTGACGCAAATTTTCAAGACCATAAATCCTCTAAAACGACAATCAATACTCCTCATCAGCTGTTTTTCAATAGCTTTTAAAAATGTTGGTATTTAAAGAAAAATGTATTCAGAAAAAGATAAGAACTGAATATTTAAATATAACTGAGGAACTGTTCCAAACATGTTTCCTTGTCACAGGCACAAACTGTAAAAACAGACATCATGATAGGATATTCACATGTCCGATTGTCTGTGAACACATCATGTGTTATTATACAGGTTTGTGAAATAAAATTCCCTGACTAATATATTTATTTTCACAAAACTTTTCCTTGACCTAAAAATTGATATTTGCAAATTCCATGACTATTCCAGGTTTTTCATGACTCCACAAAACCTGTATAATACTCAGGATGTCCCTTGTAAATAAAGGAAAACCTCCAACATCAATACCTTCTGATATTTTATGAATGGGGTTCAACTTGCAGCCAATTCATAAAAACGTAATATTTGCAGGTTATCTGGTTGTGGATTTTAAAAAGTCTTACCACACACAGGAGGTGATCTGATTTATCGAGGAGCAGATTGATTTTTTGATTGTTATTGACATGATTGGAGATTAAAAAAACAGAAGCACTACCGACATGAATGCCTTTTCTTACAACACTGAAGCCACCAGACTACCAACCATACTTACAGACTTCCATGTGATTTCTGGGAAATGCAGTGCAGAAACACTACAGCCATGAATGTGCACACAGTAGCAGAAACAGGCCACAGTAGTAAGTCTGATCAGTTAAGTGCTCTGGGGTATGTGGGGCGCTCTGCACCCGGAGGCCCACTGACACTGGAGCTCCTCTCTGAGAGGCGGCGCCTGTGTGATGCATTATGTCTGTCATGTGGGAGGACGTCATGTGGAGGGCACGGAGTGAAAGCGAACACAGAGCGAGAGCAAACCAGTATGAAAACAGGACAAAACAGCATCACAGCCTCGTCACTTCATCTCCTGTTGCCATAGAGACACTGAATGACTGTGTGCAATTTGTCAATCAGGCGATATGTTTGTATAAAATATTTTTAAAACAAAGTCAACCACTAAATCTTTTTTTATAGTATCTGTGGACATGAAAGGTAGAAATATTTTTTTTTTCTTTTTCCACTGCTGCTCTATTTATATAAAAATGTTCTGTTAGCTTGTTGGTTTTTCCTTCTCCTGATCACGGCTCGTATAATCTCGCATTCATATCTTTCACTTGACTTCACTGTCAAGCACTTTATTTTAGGAAAGCTAATAAAGTTGCTGCTTCCAACATGAGAACACCATGCCGGTAATATTTAGCAAACTAACTGCATCGGTGTACAGGGAGTCTGTGCGACTGCCTTTTTTAATAATTCTGCAGAGCGTTGTCATCCCCAGCACGTGTGGCTCAAGTCATTTTTAAGAGACTCTCTGTAGATGAAGTCAGTAAACATGATTTCATAAGAAGAAAGGTATTATGAATTAACATGACATAGATAAAACAGCATCAAAATAAACTTGTTTATCAAAAAAAGTGCCAGCAGAGGACTCCACACACCCCCCAACAAAAGTCCTAAAATCCTAGAAACAAGCTAAAATCCAAGAAGCGTCCTAAAATCCAAGAAATGTCTTAAAATCCAAGAAATGTCTTAAAATCCAAGACATGTCCTAAAATCTGAGAAATATCCTCAAATCCAAGAAATATCCTAAAGTGTGAGAAATGCTCTAAAATCCTTAAATCATACAGAACTCAATAAGAAACATTCTAAAATCCAAGAATGTCCTAAAATCAGAAAACGTCCTAAAAGCTCAGAAATATCCTAAAATCTGAGAAATGTCCTAAAACCCTATAACCGTAGGGTTCTGTAAACTTGTAGTTTGTTGGTCGATTGGTTGGTCAGCATGTTCTTACTTGCAGATGCGCAACATGCAAGTTCTTTTTTCCTCATCGACTAATTAATTGCTAGAAAAGATTAATATCATGAGCTTTGATATTAAACATATTATATAAGGAAAACTAATTTCCTTCCAAATGCACTCAACAAGTGTGAATTTTTCGGAAATGATACCGTCTGTATGAAAAATCGAGATCAAGAAAGCACACCTGTCTGCTTCAGCTAATCTGTGCCACTGACAGAAGTCACCTTTTAAATATCAAAACAGTTTTTCTTCTCTTAAAACATTTTCTGGCCGAGTACACAGACTGCTGCCATTACGAGGTAACAGCCAACATTTTCATTTTGTAGTTTTGGCCAACTCACAATTTAAAAAAAAAAAAAGTCAAACATACAGCTTATAAATCTAAAAAACAATGATGAAGAAAGTCTGAACGCAGGGAGGTTCCTGTGACCAGATTTTAGGTTTAAAGCATATTATATTCACGATGGCATCTTCTGGCTCAAACCTACATTACATAAATACTGTGACCACAAATGTAATGAGAAAATGATGATATTGCATGCACAAGAATGATATGGGTGCACGGTCACACTGACTTTGACCTATGACCTATGACCACCAAAATCAAATCACTTCATCCTTTAGTCCAACTGGACGTTTGTGCTGAATTTGTAGAAATTCCCTCGAGACATTCCTGAAATAATGGGACGGGCAGACAACCTGAAAACCTAATGCCACGACTGGAACTGGTGAGGAGGTATGAAAATCTGCAGCGACCAGGGCGACTGCTTTGTCTCCTCGCAACGCCTGTGTCACAGCCAAAAAGTCGCACTTGAGGCGACCTCTAGCTCACCTGGTAGTGTTTGGCTGAGGCCTCCGCAGCAGCCCAAGTTCAATTCTAACCTCCTGCCCACTCAGCCTCAATCCCACTGCGCATAAAAAACACCCACTAACACCTGGCTTTTTAATGTAATTCACACTCGCGTCTGATGACTCTGCAGTAGACAAAGGTATTTATCAGCTCCTGTCCACACAGATGGACGCACAACATCTGCATCAACAAACTAATTTTAGCCCCTTAATCAGCGAGGTGCAATGATGCGCTGACACTAATTACCGTCCATCTCCTCCTAAGTAGCACTCAAACATCAATCCAGATTAATCTGCACCGAGTTTGAAAGACAGACTGAATAAGTAAGATATGTATAAAGCGCAGAAATAAACTTTAAGTTTTCACAGAGCTTTATCTGCGCTGATTTGTCCTGTTTACCTGTTCTCTGCCCTGTCTGTGATGTAGAACGGACACGCCAACAAAACCCACCCACACAGACACACACACACACACACACACACACACACACACACACACACACACACACACTCGTCTGCATCAGAGCCATGTACACAGCTCGCAGCTAATTAGATGGTAAATGGACTGTACTTGTGTAGCACTTTTCTAGTCTTATTGACCACTCAAATCGCTTTCACACTACATTGTCACATTCACACACACATTCACACACTGGTGGCCAAGGCTACTGTACAAGGTGCCACCTGCTACTCAGTAATCATTCACACACACTCATACTCCAATGACGCAGCATTGGGAGCAATTTGGGGTTGAGTATCTTGCCCAAGGCTACTTCGACATGTTGCCCAGAGGAGCCGGGGGCCGAACCGCTGACCCTCCGATTGGAGGAGGACCCGCTCTACCTCTGAACCAAAGCAGTTTATAGCCTATTTTTAACAGGTTTACACATAAAAAAACCTGCATGCATATGGTAATTTTGATGAAAAAGGTGTACTAGCCATCCTGTCTATGATGTCAAAAATAAAAATAATCAAAGAAAAAAAAAGTTGCATTTGAAGACTACAACCAACAGCCACAAGCACACATGCTCTGCAGCACCTTTCCAGCAAACTCATACGCTCTGATTTTCAGAGTCCCTTTAAATACCATATATATGACCTGTAAATATGACAGAGATGATCTCATGGCAGATTAAAACTCCCCCCATCATACAGAGCCTCGTCTTCCCGCTGCACACTCTGGCACCTTATCAAGTCCCACCAGAGCTTTTTAATCTTCTGCTACATAAAATGTTTTAGTTTAAGCCATTCGGTCAGGACCAAAGGTGATGCAGCAGAGAAAACCTCCTCACTAACATTACAAACACGCAAACAACAGCCTCAATGACCTGACGGTAAACTTACTAAAAATACTGTCTGCAGACTTAAAATGATTATGTTGGAGAGAAAAGTGTAAAAAAAAAAAAGGAAAAACAGCGAGGTAAAGAAGGTGCGGACTTCCTGTTATCTTTGACACCCCCCAAAAAAAGATAGCAGTTAAGTCTAAGTGTGAAAGACGACAGCATGTGGAGGCTTTTTTCAAGTTGTGTGCCAAGTTGTTTTATCCCTACACACCTGTCATCCATGAATATTGATGGAAGAGCATGCGGTTTTCAGAAATGAAACAACCGTCTGCTGCTCACTCACTTTGCAGCCTTATGTGGCACAACACACACACACTCACACTCACACACACACACACACACACACACACACACAAGTGTACATGCACAAGGAAGGCCACGTGTGAAATCTAATCTCATGTCTACCGGGGCTGTAACCGTTCATGTGCAGAGGTCATGGTTCAATCCATGCAGCCACATGCAAAATTCACGGTATGTAGATAGATGCATTTAATTTCTGGGGCCGTCACATCCAAACAACCGTCAGCTGTCGGTCAACGTTGGCCCTCAGTAGGCGTCTGTCACCCTGGTCTTTGTTTTTTGTCCCGCACCATGGGCCCATTTTATTTCCACATCATTTTTCAAAGAAAAGTGCCAAATTTAGTGGTTTCAGCTTCTAAGTTGTGATGATTTTCTCCGCTGAATATTTTTAGGATTTTGAGTTCAGGATTTTGGGTCAGAAAAAAAAAAACAACCAAGAAATCACTTCGGGCTCTGAGAAATTATTTGCTATTTCTCTAATCTGTCAAGCCTCTCATCAAAAAAACAGATAAATCAATGATGAAAATTAAGTTGCACATCTAATTTAGATGAAACACAACACACTGTCATTTTTGGTTATTTTTAAACTGTAAATATCATCTTTGCAGTTCCAGTATCAGCAGTAATACCTGAGATAAATAACCTCCAGGATTTTCCTCATCACCTGACACAGTGGGAGCTACATCAGACTTTACAGAGATGCTTCCCGGCCGTCTCAGCGGAGAGACCCGCTCTCTTTTCAACGACCTTGTTCCCTTCGCTCACCCACTTGCCCTTGCACAAAAGAGCAGAGGAGCTTCGCGGTTGCTGCATCTGAGAATCGTCGGGAGACGACTCACTTTAGGGACGAGGAGAAGCAGCCGGCTGTGCTAAATCAGAACCAAACTCAGCCCCGTGTGTGTTTCCGTGCACAAAGAGAGGGGAGTGCGTCTTTAAAATGGAACACAGCTCCTCCTCGCTCCGTCCCCGCTTCAACTGTACGACGCTCCCACGAGGGAGCAAACAAAGGAGCGGACAGTGTTTTCAGAGGCAGACTGGCCCGGATTGCAACACAGTGAGACTCATTAATTAGATAAATCTAAATCAGAACAATCAGCTTTATTGGGCAAGTGTTTGTGAAGACAAAGATTTGACTGTGGTCTTTTTGTCCCTCTCACTGTACATGCACAGGACAGACATCCAGCTAAAAACAAGGACAGAAAAGCTGAACAAGGGAAACGCAAACGCTTGATTCACAGAGCTGAGTGATAAAGGGATGAAAATTATATTACAATATTTTTAGGCTACGTCTCGATACACCATATATATCTCAATAATTTTAAAACTCCTTAAAAGCACTTTATTAATGCCAGAACTGGGACAGAATCGAACATTGGAAATTTAATTTTTTCTCTTCCTTCAGGAATGAGCATTCAAAAATAGTAACATAATTCAATTTTTGATCAATAATCATTCATAATATAATGACTGTGTGTAAAGGCAAGGAACTATCTTATTAGATGAGAAATGTGCATCACTTTACTATAATGCAATCTTTAAAATCAGGAAGAAAAACACCATTTATTCCATATCATGATATAACAATATCCAATATCTAAGAGGATATATAGTCTCATATGTCGATACGATAAAATATGTTTATAGCAAAACTGTCCTGTAGACTGACATGCCTGATCTGGTAGGGTTTCAGTTGTGAGTCCCTTAAAATGACATGTCTTTTAACATTTATTTATTTATGTATTTATTTAACAAGAAGCAACAGTATTGCATAACTGAGTCATGTTGTTTTTGTTGTTTTGTTTTGTTTTTTTCGTTTAGGAGAAGAGAACATTTGTTTCACAGTTTGAGCAATGATGAGTTTTAGATAGCTCTGGTACGCAGAGTGCATCTACGCTAGGGCTGGCATAATCAGATTTTTAAGACAAAAAGAGTTCACAATAAGGACATTCTGGCTATATCTATAGAGATTTTGAAACAAAGAAATAATGTTATCAGTGAAACCAATCTTCAACTTTGTCTCTCTTTTAGTTTTGTCTCTTTTCTGGTGAATGAATTAACCTCACAATACGAGTGTAGAGAGGAGAGAGTCTGGAAATAAATAAATAAATAAATAAAAGTACATTTACACTTGATGAACAGAGAAAAGGTAACCTGATGGTGTTTGGGAAGGAGAGAAATCAAATTGATGTTATGCATTTTTGTTATCAATATTTTATGTTTAAAATATCACAGTTATCATTGTTACAGATTTTTGGGGTTGACCGGTTCATAGTTATATATACAGTATATATATATACATATATATATAGTTATATACAGTATAAATCTGGAGGCTAGCAGGATGCGACTGATGCCCTGAAAATGTAAAAAGCTCCCGCAACATACTCAACAGTCTGTTAATTTGCTGTTTTTGACATCTGTACACATCTGTACACACTTAATAAGAATATTTCTTAGGACATACAGAGCAGACGCACGCACGTTTGCACAACTCTTGGCAAAAAAACAATTATGTTCCCTTTCTGTTTGCAATGTACTGTATAGTAATAACACAAAAAAGCCAATATGCAATTAACATAAAGCAACAAACAGTACAACAAAATATGACATGCATATTGCAAATGGTCAGTGCAATGATTACATGCTCAAAGTGTCAACAATATCAAAGTGTGCTTGACTCATCACGCAGGCATTTTGTAAATCTATACACAAATAACGCACCAAAATAGATCTTCATAATAACTTTAACAACATGGCTCAGACTTCTATGCTGCAGAGTGAAGACAGCACATAGATACATCTCAAAATAATACAAATTCAGCTCTTCAAACTAAATAATAGCAATGCAAATCTCTATAGGCACTATTTTCTCGCGTGCAATCGTGCACAAACACAAATGACTAATTCACTCCAACTTAACGACTAGGGAGCAAAAAAAAAATTAAAAAATAAATAAATAAAGCATTTTGTGAGGCCAAACTTATGTCAAGCTCTTTCCAGTCATGAAAACTTTCTATATGCTCAGCTGATTTTTCATTCGGCGCAAAGGATGCTTGACATATTTTTCCAGTCTTCAACACGTCTCTTGCAAGAGCTTACTTTCTCTCGCCTCCAAAAATAAGTTAATAACAGAAGCAAAATGTAACATCCTTGCGTGCTGAATAAACAACTCTGGGCCTTTTCAGACTCTTTCCGTTTGTTAACATCCGACTATATGACACAAACTTTCAGTCAGCGACGTGACCTGCTCCCTTATCCTCGCATTCATGTTGTTGTTTTTTTACCCTTTCTACCTCCATTGAGTTTATTTCTTTGACCAACATCAATCCAATCATAAACATCAAATATTTATTCATTTTCAGAATTGTAACACTTTAAATGCCAGGTTTTTGTCATGATGCCACTATGTTAGATGTTTCAGATAAAAAAAAAAAATGAATAGTTTACAATATACTACATACAAAGTAGATTTTCTCTCTTTTTTGGGATGATCACAGACTGGGATATGTTTGATTGTGACAGTGCACCTAGTGGAAACAGCATCTATTTTCTCCATCTGCCAAATATGGTAAAAATGACATCATCAGGTGGAAAATAGTAAAAATTACAAATCCCAAGCTAAAAGCCCAGAACGACACCTAGAAATAACATATTGCATGTTTTTAAGCTTTGATGGCTGTGAGATCAAAAACTGCAGTTTGAATGTGTTTCAGTGGAGCATATTTTGCACTTAACAGCATGAATGTGACAATTTAGTTTCCACAGTGTATTTTAGACTTATTGTAGGAGCTGAGCTGGGAATTCCAAGATTAAACAAAAATTCACAATCCTGCCAAAATGTATGCCATATGCATGAACACAGCCAATATTATCAAAAAAATAAAGAATACAAAGTGCTTACAATATGCCAAACAGTCCCTAATGTAACTATGAGTAACTCCTATTGATAAATGCATAATTTTGACTCATAAAATGGTTGGCACTCATACATTTTGCTGCCCTCGGTAACTGTCTTGTTCCTGTATAGAATTTATGTCGCAGTGACTAGATATCAACTTTGCACAGCTGCTTTCTCGGCCAAAAACACAAAACAAGTGAGGAATAAGAGAGGAGAGCCTTCAATCCAGCTAACTGAGATCCTGACTGACATTAACTGAGACCCTAAACTGAGATTCACTTGTTTGAGACAAAACTCTCCCGTCTCCACCCACCGAAGTGCCAAATTACAGATAAAATAAAACATCTTCTTAACATCAGTGAGAGTGTAAAAAGTTTTCTGCTCTCTCATCCCACTCGATTCTTTTGGCAGAAAACAAAACAAAACATCAGAGTCAGACTGGGTGAAAGACGCTGTGCGAACCTTTTACAGTGTTTCTAGTTATTTGAGTTTACTCACAGTCGCCTGTCACCGCAGACACTTAGAGCTGAACACTGAACCTGTGACTCTGAACTGAGCGAATGGTACAGACGCACCTGTTCAAAGGTCTGTAAAGCACCTATTTTTCAAGTGCCATCTGAATAAAGGTTAGTAAACTTTTGTGGCTTCATCTGAAAGAACTGAATCACTCAATGATCACAGAGATTTGACACAAACTGGAGCAGTTGTTCAGTTTTCTGGTTGATTTAACAGTTTGATCTAAGACAGCCGTACATCTGCAAAGATCTGGGGAGGCAAACTGAGAAACAAAAGGTGTTTGACGATATAATTTGACTCAAATTACTGGGTTGATCGTCTTTTTCAGACCCACTGGATACATCACGAGTGTATACTACAAGGTGTAACGTTTCGAGATGCTCCGATTCTGAAATTTTTGGTGGATTCAATGTTTAAAAAAACAATTTGGGCGATACTGATTCAAATGTTTTTTTGTTGTTTTAAAATGTATTATGTACACAGCTCAGCTGCTCTTAGAAAGATAATAATGTTCAGTATTGATAGATTCTGTCACAGAGCTTTTAACTGCAGCTTTATGTCTATTGTACTGTATATTGGGAGGTGTTTAAAATGTTTAATTTTAACATTAGAAACACATTTCAAATTTATTTCTAGTGCACCACCACTAACCAGCAAAACAAGCAATTTCCAGGCCTGGAAACGTTTTAGAAAATTAATTATACACTTAAAGTTTTGGAAAAGTCATGGAAATCTGTTTCAGAAACCCGCATGATAACACACGATGAGCTCAAGGACCACTGAAATTTGGAAAATCCAACCAAAACTTCTGTTTTTACTTTTTAAGGCTTTGATAAATGGTGTCGTTTTGGTGACATGCCTTTAATGTTTTCCTCAAAAAAATAAATAAATAAATAAGTCGCCAAAAACTTTTTAAGGAAAAAAAACATTTTCATCAAAAATCAACATTTTTAAATAAAACCTGGCATCAAAATAAATACACAATGCAACCATTTAAAGTAATATTCCCTTCTCCTAAGCCGAAATTAAAAACGTCAAAAATATTTGAAATGCCTCCCCTTTTTCACACCATCTTCTCTGCTCTCAAAAATAACAAGCCGCTAAATTATATTGAAATTTTAAGGTCTAATACTGTTCTGAATTCACTTTTTTAATAATATCATTGGAAAAAGCTGTTATATAGTAACGAAGAAAAACTGATGAGGAGTATTTCAGAGAATTAATGGTCTTAAAATTTGATACAAAGTTGTGGAAAAGTCATGGAAAGGTCCTGGAAATGAATTGTTAAAAATGTATGTATGAACACTGTAACAGCCACCCTAAAAATTAACACAACTGCATTAAAACTTCTCTGATGACGTCAACAAAAACTGAAATAAATTCTTCCAAAATGTAGAATCAGTGGCAGATCTGTCGCACTGGATGATATTAAATTGTACATGTGATCCTAAAAAAGTGGCCAGGGAGTGTGGTGTCGTTGCTTATCTGTCCTGATTGATTATTAAGGGCCGCATTCCAAACATGTTTGCTGTTGCTTTTCTCTACAACAGCTGGATCCTTGAAATCCTCCCCTGTTGGATGATATATGTTGCATCAAGTTTAAGCAGTAATTTTTTGTAAAATGACAGAACAGGGTAACCAGTACATACATATAAAGTTTTTTAACTTTATATGTTCAAAACTGGACCTTAATTGTCAAATATAAAAAAAATGACCAAGTATTACCACTGGAAACACACTTATTACCAAATAAACATCAATAGTGTGAAGGCGTGCTCTAACGGAAAGGTTGCATAATTAACGTCAACACTTGCTGGTGTTTGAATCTACAAACAGCAGCTGAAAACATGTGCCGTCATGTTTTTATCCTGCATCAGTATGAACATAAAAACACACGATTATTTTAATTCTTAGTGTGTTGTGACATTTACACATTAGGGATGTCTGCATGTACTCAACTGCCCTTTAAATGTGCTACCCTCGCTGGTCAGCACCACAACATCTCGTCCGTTGAACTTATTATTTCAATGATTACTTCGTGCAGTTGTGTTTGGCCAGTAAAATTCCTAAAGATTTATTTCTCTAAAGAAAGTTGTTTTCAGTAAATCTTGTTAATTTTTATTGAGTGAGTTGTTGTCATGTTTTAAAAATGTGATGAAGATGCAAAGTGCCACACATTTATGCTGCAAAACATCACAATTCGATGCATATTAGAGCTACATAACATTAAAAGTTACAAAAAAAACTATAAATAAATAAATCCATAGAGGATTCATGTAAAGATACACACAAGAAAATCCCATGACTTTTTCCAAAAACATTCAAGGATTTTACTGATTCCATGACTTCTCCAGGCCTGGATAACAAGCTCATGGAATCTCAGGAGACTTTGTAGGTTTTCTGTGTTTATGGGAACCTTGTGAAGTAATGTGCAGCCACAGCTCTGCAGCGGCAGTAAAAAGTGACAAAGACTGAACAAAGTAGGCAGACACACTCAGATTCGTCCTACAGTCCACGCTGCACGACACCAACACGAAGTCCACACGCAAACAACACAACACGGCCAAAAACAGAGCCGGGCGCCTCAAAGCCTGTGAGGTGTTTCACCGCTGGGTCACCATGCTGCCTCATGATGAAACTCACACCACATTTACACAACGTGTTCAAGGAGGGATCATCACGTCGTTATGTCCCCTCGCCGTTCTGTACAAAAAGATACGGCGGAGGAATTAGAGTTGTCTTGCCTTTGAGCCGCCACAAGAGGTAGTAACATCGTCGAAACAGAGTGTGTTAGTAGAGTTAGCAGCTAACTGCTGCAGCTGAAAATGTCCACAAATGAGGAAAACAATGAGGTCCAGGTGCACCTTAACCTCTGAGCAGAGGACGAGATCCGCTTCCATGTAGCAGGGACGATAAATGATCGTTATTGGAAATGTTATACCATTGTTATTGTTTAGAAAGCACTGCAGAGCGTACGTTATATGTCACACTACAGGCAGACACTTGTGTTAAATGTCACACTTGTCACGCCTCTTTGCACAATGTTGGCATGCTGTCCAAAAATCACACACTGGAGCGGCACGATGTCGTTTGGTTCTGTGGAAAAAATGCAAAGGAAGCCGAAAGAAGGGACTTCGTAGCCCAATCTCTGTGTGAAAAAGGCTTTATTGTCAACTTCCCTTTAAACGGCAGGTAAATTAGTTGTTAGAAAAATCCCCATCACAAATATACACTACTGTCTCTACTTCTAGTATGTCTTATTGTTGTGGGACACCAACACAACGTCCACACGCAAACAACACAGCAAGACCAAAGCAGAGCCGGACGCCTGAGGGGTTTAACCGCCGGGACACCGATCCGCCTGGTGAAGAAACACTGCAGCTAGGATGAGATATGATAACATCCCAGAAAATTTCACTATATACCATATTTAACTATTATTATTATTATCTACAATGACCCTTAAAAGGAATAAAAACTGAAGGTTTTCTCTGACTGACCAAGCGCTCACCACTACAACCCAAACTGTCACATGAGGAGAATTGAACCAGCAACTTTTCACTCACTTACATGTGTAAGTAAATTAAATACAGCCCCGTGTACAGCTGCAGACTGATGTGCCGAACACAGATTTAAGGAAAAAATATGAAGAGAACAAAGTGTTCACTCTAACCGCTAAATGTACTGGGGAAACGTATTATTTATATATTCACAATCCCTGCATTAAACAATAAAGAATCAAATCGAACCAGCGACCTTTCATGCCCACTGCAAAGCTAAAGCGTCACTCTAAGATGAGAAATTAAGTCATTCCCGTCTACAGCCGCAGACTGTTGTGCCTGATAGAGGACTTAAAGGCAAATATGTGGATTATAGAAATAAACTGATTTTTCATATTCATTTACCCATTAAAGGGATAGTTTAGCTTTTTTAAAGTGGAGTTGTATGAAGTAATTATAAACAGACAGTATATTACAAACAGTAGATATCAGTCGGCACACCCCCAGTTTGGAGAAGCAGACGGAGTCGGACATGGACGCTAAGCAATGTACTGCCGTGGACGGGTCAGCAGTGAAACTATCTAAACTAGCTATCTAAAATATACATATTTCAGTGTCAGTGTGCACTATGTCAAAAGTGTTTTCACTGCTTTACCTTTCTGTCCGACAGCCCGCTGCTGTTCCCATCTATGCTCAAAACCAAGAGACTCAACTGAGAAAAACGGTCATTTCAGCTCACTGAGCTCAGGGGCTGCTGGTCTGTCGATCAGTTGGCGTTATTGTGTGACTTTGGTGAATCCGAATAAACCATTTAAAACACCAAAGTCACACAATAACAAACAAACTTGCTGAGGCAGCAGTAGACCAGCAGCTCCTGTGTTCAGCTGGGTTTAATCTCTGCTTTTCTCAATCGAGTCCGGCTTTAAAGAGATCAATTAACAGCTTCAATTTCCCGATGGAAAACACTGTCTGACATTAAAATGCGAAAATATTCTCAATTTTGTCTTAAAAAAAGCACCAAATATTTTAAATGAAAAAAATCCCAACAAAAACTTATGAAAAAAAGAGGCCAAATGTTATTAAAGAAAACATACTTTTCAATCTGCAAAACACAGGAACACAGAAACTCACTAATTATTTCCAGAACATTCAAACTAACTAAAGGGTCCATACGGTCATGACAAACCTGGAAAAGTCATGAAATTTGCAAATAGCAATTTCCAGGCCTGAAAAAGTTTTGGAAAACTAAATACACCCTGAAGGTTTTGGAAAAGCCATGAAAATCTCTTTCACAACCCTGTATAATAACGCATGATAGGCTCAAAGATGGTTGGAAATTTGAAAATCCAACCAAAACTTCTGTTTTTACAGTTACTAGCTGTGATATATGGCATTATTTTGGTAACATGCCTTCCATGTTTTCTTCAAAAATCACCAATAATTTGTAACGTACAAAGGCTTTGTTCTTGCTGCAGCGGCTGCAGGTTTGAGTCTGACCTCAGCCCTTTTCTGCATGTCTTCCCCTCTCTCGCTAATTTTCATGATATATGTCACGTCAATAAAGGCCAAAAAGCCACAAAAAATAATCTAAAACAAACAAAAAATTACCCAAAATTTGCTAACAAAACTCCAAAATATTTTCTTTGAAAATCACTAAAATTTCAACAACAAACATCACCAAAATGTGTACTTTGAAAACATTTTTAAATTTAAAATAAATACAAAATACAACAATTTAGAGCCACATGCCCGTCTTCTAAGCCAAAATAAAAAAGCACAGCTTCCTCCACAGTGCTTAAAAAAATATTTGACATGCTTCTCCCTTAATGCACTACACCCTCCCCTCTGATAAATAACAAACAGTCCCTAAATTGAATTTAAATTTTCATTTCTAATCCTGTTGTGAATTGATCATTTTTCAAAATAATAAAAAGCTATTAAAAGTAACAAATAAGGAGTATCAATGACCGTTTCAGAGAATGACTGGTCTTTAAAATTTGCCTCCAAGTCATGGAAATGTTTTGGTAAAAATATGTATGATAATTAATGAGTCAGACCTCAGTGATTTGTTTAGCTGTTGGCACACCCTTTTGTCTGCTGCCCAGGGAGGTGTCACACCTGGCCAGGTGAACGCACGAGGACAGACGGACCCCTACCACCACCTCATGACTCAATGTACTTGCATGACTCATTGTATGTCCACACACACACACACACACACACACAGACACACACACACCTGGCTGCTACAGCTACACACGTTTCAGGAGGCTAACCGGCTAACAGCCTAGCTTTGAGGTTTTGGCTGTATAATGAATGCTAGCAGACGCAGGGGCTAACACACAGCTAGCCTCAACGTTGCAAGCCGCCGGATTGCCACAAGTTGGGAGAGAGAGAGAGAGCTGTGAGGAAATAAAAAGAAGTTCCCGGCGAGCAGAAAGCGGGATGAAAAACACACAACACACACCGACAGAGAAAAGGAGACACTGTGTCCTATTTCATGTTAGCACCCGCTGCTACCCGAGCTAGCTCTCTGCGCTAGCTGCTCTGTAATGTCACTGCATCGCTGTTGTAAATACATTATAACAGCCCCGTCTCCTTTACACGTGTGGACAGCCTCTAAAAACTCCTTCTCGGGGACATCTCTCCACCGAAAAACCCTCCCCGGCGGACTGCTCACCTGCTCCGGACACCGGACACACGCTCTCACCGGCGAGACATCACCCCGGTTAGCCCGAAAAAACACTGGCGCTTTTTATTTCCAAGGACACAAAATCGCCATGACAGTTTAGAAAAATGCATAAAAAATTAGCAGGCAGGGGAGGGAGGGGAGAGAGAGGAGTGAGAGATGGGGAGGTGAGAGGAGGGAGGGGAGGGGAGAGGAAAGAGGAGGAGGAGGGATGAAAAGAGGAGGAGGAGTGTGCAATATCTATTTAATCCACATAAAGCTAGCAGGAGTTTGCTCAGTCTGGATGTCCTGCACGGTTTGCTTCTCTCACACAAAAAGTTAAAGGGCGCTTCTTACCTAAAATGGCCACTGCAGCAGCCAAAACACAAACAGCTTTTTCTTTTTTTTCTTTTTTTTTTTGGTGGAAGTTTAGCGGCAGCGGCGGCGGCGGTGTGGCTGCTGCAGCCAGCCTAACCTTACACCGTTTGGACCCAGCAGCAGCTCCGCGTTTCACATTTTTCCATTGGCTGCAGCCTCGCGCAGCTGGCTCCGTGCATGTTTCCATTGGCCCTGCAGCTGTCATGCAACCCGACCGGGTTTGTCTGAGAGCTATCGCGGCAGCCCCCAGGCAACACCATTGTGTATTGTGTGCGTTTTTCCCTTCCTGGTGATTCGCATTGATGTGAGGCTCACGCGCGTTGTTTGTTCTGGGTGGTGTTTTTGTTGTCCTTACCGCAGACTTGCAGGGAAATCCTTCTCACTGCTTCCCTCCGCGCCGCACCGCACCGCACCGCCCGGCTGGCTCCTGCTGTCATTGAAGAGAAAGAGGAGGAGGGGGGAGAAAAAAACAAGAGGGGAGCGTTCAGTTTTCAACCCCCCCGATGCAACAAAACGAAGGGGTTTACATTTCTCCTCTGCTGGCCGCATCCACCAATCATGTCGCTTTTTGCTCCTCCATCATTACCGGGTTTGAAGGGCGGAAGAAAAGAAATAAGACATTCCACGTCTTTTGCAGATCAGGTTGCGTTTCCCGGATGTTCCGTTTTGTTTGGTGGATTTCAAATGTGAGCGGCTGTGTTTATTGAAAGCGCTTGTTTTTTTAGGGGGATTTGGGGCTATAATGCTGGTGAGGAGTTGGTTTTCTTTTTGCCGGCTTTTCAAACTTCAGCTAAAGTCTGGGGGGCTTTCTGATCCCAGCCAGACACTGTCTCCGTTTATGTGGACGAGAGAAAGGCACAATACAAAAGTGATTCACTCTAGGAGTTGTTTTTGTACTTTTAAGGTGTCCGAGTGCAAAAACCAGCATCCAAATAGAGCCTCTTTATTTAAAAAAAAAAATGGAGGATCCCTGCATCCACAAACAGAGGTCATAGCTAAACTCCTAATGTTGTGAAATCCTACAAATGTGCTAAAGTCCAAGATATAATTCAAAAATCCAACAAATGTCCTTAATCAAAGAAATGTCCCAAACTCCTAGAAACATTCTAAAATCCTAAACTCCGATAAATGTCCTAAAATCCTAGAAACATCCTAAAATCAGAGGAATGTCCTAATATCCTGGAAAAGTCCCAAAATCCAAGAAATAAAAATTAAATAAATTCCCCAAAACATCCTAAAGTCCTAGAAAAGTCCTTGAGTCCTAAACACGTCATAAAATAGGCTACTAGAAATGTCCCAAAATTCTAAAAAAAAAAAATCCTCAAATCTTACAAAAGTGCTTAAATCCAAGGAATGTCCTAAAACCCCAGAAATGTGGTGAAATAAAATTTTAAATTTTAAAAAAGTCCTAAAATCTAAGAAATGTCCGAAATTCCCAGAAACATTGTAAAATCCTGGAAAAGTTCTAAAATCCGAGAAATGTCCTAAACTCCTAGAAAAGTCCTAAAGTCAGAGGAATGTCCTAAAATCCTAGAAACACACACAGTTTATATTGGGGGCTATTTTTGTTGTCCGTACCTTAGACTTGCAGGGAAATCCTGCAAGAACAAAACAGGAGCAGAGAGGGAAAAATGAGGGGAGCATTCAGTTTTTTAATCGTTTAAATTTCTCTTGTTTGTTAATATGAATGCGATGTGCGCTTGTTTTTAGGGGTCTTTTAGGCCCAAATGCTGATGAGGATTTGTTTTTTGTGGACATTTAGTCTGGCTCCTTATCCAACTTCAGCTGAAGTCAGTCACTGGTTACCTATACGTGGAAGAGTTAAAGCAATGATACTCAATGAACAGCCTGCGGGCCAAATCTGGCCCCTGACGGGCTCTGGGTGGCCCCCCTAACCATTTTATAATTCACAATAAAAAATAAAGTGACTCCCACCGGGAACAGTGTTTGTACTTTTAGTCTCTATGAGGTGCCAGAGTGCATAAAACAACATTAAACTAGAGCTTGTTTATAAAAAAGTGCCAGGGCAGGATCCCCTGCACCCTCTGCAAGAGGTCCAGCTAAGCCCATAATGTCGTAAAACTCTAGAAATGTCCTAAATGTCCAAAAATCCAAGCAACGTCTTTAAATCCCAAAAACATCCAAAAATGCAGGGAAAAACAAAACTCTTAGAAAGGTCCTAAACTACAAGAAATGTCCAAAATATGGGGCGCTCAGTGGATAGAGTGGGCGCCCCATGTACAGAGGTTTTGTCCTCACCGCAGCCGAAGTGGATTCAAGTCCAGCATCGGCCCTTTGCTGCATGTCCCCTTTCACACTTAAACTGTTCTATCCATTAAAGGCAAAAAATTATCTTTATTGTTGTAGAAAAGAGGGATCGTTCAGTTTTCAACCGGCCAAAATGAAACTAAACGAAGGGGTTTACTTTTCTCCTCTGCTGGCTGCATCCACCAATCAAAAGTACTTTACAGGTCTCTCTCTTTTTGCTAAGCCCCCAACATCCTAAAAATCCTAGAAACACCTGAACACAACAATTCCCAACAAACTTGATTTAAGAAAAGTAACCATTTAAAATAAACATTCATGATTTATAACAATTTAATATATTATTGCTCTGTTGTTAAAATGGTTGAGCACCAGAAACTTTGAGGTTAGGACTTGACGCTTGTGTGCAAAGACTTGAGATTTGCAAAACAATGACTCGGCCCTATCGACCAGAGTGACAAATCAAAACTTTGTTGGCAACTGTGGTGGAGAGAACTGGGAAGTTGTGGCCCGGACACGTTTGACTCCAGATATGTTGCATTCATGGTGTAAATGTGTCACAAATATGGAAGCACACAGGTTTCATCATGAGGATAAATAACATGAATGTGTAGGCGACACTGGTCTAGCAGATAATGCTGCTGTAAACAAAAAGTTAGTTTGACCCTTTGAGCAAAGAAAGAAGAAAACATTATCAAGAAATTAGTAAAAAAAAAAAAAGAAAAAAAGAAAAAGAAAATTACCTGAACATTGTTTTTTTTACAGAGAAAGAAGTAAAAAAAAAGAAAATTGCTTTGAAAAAAATCTAACTCTGAAACATTATTTTAAATATGTAATTATGATAATTAAAAATATAGTTTTCCCTAGCTATTGTTCTTTTCCCTTAGACATTTTCACTAACTTTTTAAAAAAAATCTTAATATATAAACGTATTACAGTTTGTTGAAAACTTCATGGCGAGTCCCTCATCTTTTTTTAATTTATTTTTTTTATTTTTTAAAATACATCACAACAACTTGCTCTGGGTTCAAAGGTTTATTCTTGTAAAAGGCATCTGAAAGCAGCACAAGAAAAGTTTTGTCACAGTCTGATACATGAATCCCGACTCGTGATCCACCTGTGAGGTTTTTCTGGAGCTTTCAGCCACATCACACGCTCTTAATCAGCGGAGGGATTTTGCTCGGTCGACATGCAAATTTGTGGTTGTTACTCCATCAGCTGTTAATGAACCGTCATCCGATCTGTCCTGAGAGCATCAAAGCAAATCAGCACCTGCTGTTTCCGCTGACGTCCAGTGATTTAACCTCTCACCTGGCTGCAGTGACGTACAGGTGTTACTCCGAGGTGTGACATCACGGTCGGGAGTGTTTACAGGTGCAACACTTGTGACTACACCAAAACACAACCAGAGAGACCCTTTAACCCTTTGAAACCTGAATCGACATCACTTTTCCTGTGTTCAGATGCCTTCACAAGCATTTAAACCTTCAAAATCTGAGAATGTTGGTTTACTTTTGTATGAAAAGATCAGAAAAAAAGGCAATAATTGGGGCACCTGGTGGCTCAGTGGATAGAGCAGCACTCCATATACAGAGGTTATATCCTCGCCGCAGCAGCCGTGGGTTCGATTCCTACCTCAGCCCTTTGCTGCATGTCACCCCCTCTGCCTTTCACGCTCAAACTGTCCTGTCCATAAAAGGCAATAAAAGCCCAAAAAAACAAAGAAGAAAAAAGGCAGCAAGCAACTTGGAACTATTGTGCAAATTAGAAGAGCTTGCAAGATTTGGAGAAAAAAAAAAATTAAAAAGAATTAAAAAGTTATGGAAACATGTCCCCAAAACTATATTTAAAATAATCATAATTTTATATATATATATATATATATATATATATATATACATATATATTACAGAATTATTATTATTATTTTTAAGCATTTTTAAAGTAATTTCCTTCTTTGTTTTTGTTTGTTTTTTGCTTTTTTGTTTTGTTTTTCTTCTATTGTTTGGTTGCTCATTGCCTTTTACCCAATGTTTTTTGTAAGAAATCAACACATTTGCTCAGGTTTCAGGGAATTAAATAATTTTGTCTTCGATATGGTTCCTCACATCACTTCTTCTCCCTGATTAAAAAATGCAGAATGTGTTTATGATGCAAACATTGTTAGTTAGTTGTACAAAGCAAGCTGTCTCCTGCAAAGTCCACTCTCAGTGTTGGTGCTCTGTACGTGTCGGGGTTTCTGTGTTGCAGATTCTGGATTCTGATTGGCTGCCAAACTAGACTCTGATGTCACAGAGTCATGCTTGTACACGTCTTAAACTTAACGTGAGCACAGAGAAAGTTTCAGACCTGCAGAGTATGAACGTTTTAAAAAAAATAAATAGCCAAATGATGAAACAATATGCAAAATTAATTTCTGAGTGGTGAGACTTTAAAGGGAAATTTTGGTATTATTTAACCTGGACAATATTTTCCAATGTTTTTGTTTGTTTGGTTGTTTTTTGTTTTGGTTTTTTTGTCCAGGTGTCTTCTTATCAGGGACATTGATAATTCAGAAACTGTAAAAAAAAAAAAAAAAAAAAATTTTTTCTACAGAAGATAGAAAATGTATTAATTCATTTAGTTATCATTTACTCACTTCTTCTTTAACTGTATTTGTATATGATTATGTATGTAGGTATCTTCTTCAATATGTACAATATGTCTATTGTTTGTATTTATACTTTCTACAATTGTCATTCTTAGGAGCTGTGTAAAAGTTTTAATACTGCTGCTGTTTCTGGTGTTTAAAGGAAAAAATAAAAATAAAAAGTGAAAATATATAATTCAGTTGAAGAGAATAATCTCACATTTGAAGGTGCATTAATTTATATTTTAACTGAGTTTTTTTAAATTATGGACATTAACACAAGTTACAGCTACATACTACATGATCTGAGCTTCAGATTCATGTAGAGTATCTGGAGTTTGAAACAAATCCTGCTGCCACACCAGGCTTTTTCCTGAGACATATCCAGTAACTTCTGCTTCCCGCTGCAGGTCTACCTTTCTATAGGTCCCAGGAAGGTTTGGGAAAGCTTACAAGAAAATATCAAAGGTTTGGGCGGATGCGTCAAAAAGTTACAAAGCAGCGTTCATATTAAGTTATTGATAATTTACAGAGATATTGCATGCAATAGTCCACCCTCCACCTTCTCTTCACATTATTTGTGCTTTCCCTGAATAATGACATCAGGTACATCCCCACTAATAAGCATTGCAGTATTTCCTGGTTAAGTGTGAGGAGACATTAGTAAGAACAGGAGAGAGCACATGTACTGCAGATAAACAGTAAACTTGAAGTTATTACAGTAAGTATAAAGCTGACATAAAAAGGCAGTTATACGATGACTCGCATTTATGAGCCAGTGGTTATCAGGTTTACAGATGAGCGCTCTCATTAACATGTTGGACATGTAGCTGCTGCTCTTACACACACAGTGACAGTGAGGCAGGAAGCAGCTCAGTGTGTTTCTTTAGGACATGTTTGCAGGACAAACTCCTGTGACAGGAATCCAATGTGTGACCTTTCAAAGCACGCCAATACCTTCAGCACACGTCGTTAGAAAAAGCATAGTGCACTGCATGTGCTTGTGACAGTGCCTTTGTATTGACAGAATCGCAGTACCTGTGTTTACCCTCAGCCGCACCAGCAATGTTCTTCAAGGTTTATTAGACTAAAGGTCATTGTTTGAAATGCTGACCGTCCCTTTAGGCAGTTATGAAAATCGTCCAATAAAGCAAAAGTAATTTCAAAAGTCAGAGTTTAGATATGGTTGTTTAGGTCAGAGAAACTTTACTCGCTTTGCTTTAGAGGCACTTCTGCAAAATGACAAGAAGCCAGGATCCAGTCACAGCAGACCCAAACATGTTTCCAGGATTTTAGGACCTTTTTCAGATTATAGGACGTTTCTAGGATTTAAGGACATTTCTCAGATTTTAGGACATTTCTTGGATTTAGGATGCTTCTAAGATTTTAGGACTTTTCTCTGACTTAAGGATGTTTCTAGGATTTTAGGACATCTCTATACAACAGAATAATTCTTGGATTTTAGGGACATTTCTCAGATTAGAGGACATTTGTAGGATTTAAGGACATTTGTAGGATTTAAGGACATTTCTAAGTTTGACGATATATCTCTGATTTTAGGCCGATTCCAAGATATTAGGGCACTTTTAGGATATAAGGACGTTTCTAGGATTTGAGGGCATTAAGTACTTAGCTAGGACCTCTGTAAGGGGGTGCGGGGATCCTCTGCTGGAGCTTTTTTTTTTATAAACAAGCCCTATTTTGATGCCATTTAATGCACTCTGGCACCTTATTTATACTAAAAGAACAAAAACGATTCCCAGTGTGAATTTTTTTTTACTGTGACTTAGAAAATGGTTGGTGGGCCACCCGGCACCTAATTGGGGGTCATATTTGGCCAGCGGGCCGTATGTTGAGTATCACTGGTTTAGGTCAACAAGCAGAGTCATCCTTGGGTGCTATATGAAAGGCAGAGATCACTGATACAGAATGTAAATTTGCAAGCTATATGGGTCTGTTATAATTTTAGAGTGAACAGATGAACAAAAAAATCCCCCAAAACTGTATTTAGCAATATCACAAATCTCCACTGGCTGGTTTTTCATCAGCGTAAACTCTGTCAGTGCATATTAATAATCGTTTTTCAGAGCTCAGCAACGACATTCTGTTTCTAAAGACTCATTTTTTCACTATTTGGCCATGATTTTATGTTTATATGCACTTTGTCAACTCTGCTTATTCATGAGCACTTCTCAAACACAATTACTCTAATTGTTATTATTGCGATAACATAATAAAACTCTGATTTTCAAAGACTTGCATTTGTCTGTTCAGTTACAGACTGCTGCACTAAGATCTTTATTTATAAGCTTTTGCAGATCTGAGAGGCCTCATTAGGAAAAGTGTTTTGCCAGATTTCATTACACGGTCATTTCAAAGAATAACGTAATCATAATCAAGTGCCTATTCCCGGGGTAATGATGGGAATTAGTTTTACTTTTTGATGAAACAAAGACAGATAGACCACTGATTCAAACACCAAAATAATGTTGTTATGATCTGCAGCTTTGCCCTGCATTGCATCATGAGCCCAGTCTGTGAAAATACAGAGTATATGACTTAAAACATAAAACATCAGGTTTTGCTCACAAAATCAACCTGAAATGAAAAAAGACGTTTCTGATTCTTGGTGGTCCTATAACATGGCATCCCAGCTTTGAAGACATCACATTTTCAGAGTATTATGTAGCGGATGTTTCAACTTTAGATTAAAACTTAGTGTTTCAACAGTGCTGTTGTTAATGTGTTACATTTCAGCACAAATAACAAATCATTGTGGTTAGGAAAAGATCATGTTTTGGCTTAAAATACACAGTTTCGATGGTACAATCCTGGTTAGAAATGCAGCGATGTCTTGGTAAAAACAAGAACAAACACAGACAGACTAAATGACGATATTTCTCCCTTATCAAGTACTGTAAGTGTGCTCTTGAGCAAGGCACACCGCCCAGCTGTTTCAGATGCCACTGCAGCGGACGCAGAACAAAGTGGTTCTGAATAACTATGTACATTCAACAACACCTCCCTTGATACGCAGATTGGAAATCATTGGCTTGATATTTAAACACAAAACTTAAATTTCATGAAAAAAAGGTTGCTTGCATCAGACAGCAATTCTTTTTACTTCAGTCTCAGAATTAAAAAAGGATCTTACTGAGCTGAACAGCAAATATCATCTTCTGAGCCAAAAGTATGTATGACAAAGTTAATATTTTTTAAAAGAACATTTTACTGAAATTATGCAGCTTTGAGCTTAATGCTAAACTGTATTTAGTGAACATTATTTCTACTACAATCTGTTTCTGTTCAAAGATTACAGACATTTTACAATAAATTTGACGTTAGATGCATAAACTTTTGGATCTTAACAGCTGAGAAGAGGAGACAGGAGTGCTCAGATTATTCATTAAATTAGGAGTTATGTTATAATCCTAAATGATGTAATTTCAAGGTCAGCTGTTACAGAAGTGGAGAACGTGGACCATATTTGCAATAAATTGTATTTTTCTTATCTTGTGATCTGGAGATCATGAGTTAACTGTCTCATCTCAGGTTATTTTCTGATAATAAGAACATTACAGTGACAAAATGTACAAGTTAATAAGTTGATTTTTTTCCAAACTTTTATTTTAAAGTTTTCTGGTAACTCCATATTATATTTACATTTAATTGTTCTTGAATCAACAAATGTTCATGGCTTCATTATTAAACCCTCAGGAACCCAACAACAGCTAACATTAGCCTGATAGCTTCTCAGCTGTTCAGCTTATCACTATTGACTTGTTTATTTACTTTGCCGTTTCTTTTATGACTTATATTTTTGTGTTTTCTGATTGAACTTCATCCTCTGGTTCCTTTTCTTTTTGTTTCATCCGCTCAAGTTTCACTCACACAAAAGTAAAATATGTTTGGATCACCCTTTGAAACCTGAGCAAATCGGTTGGATTTCCTTCAAAAATGTGAGGGAAGGCAACAAGCAACTTAACAAGACACAGCCCAAAGATCAGAAAAAAATGTGTGTGTGCATTTTCTAATGATCCTTCCCTCTTTTTAAAACTAATTTTAAAAGAAATCAAACCATTTTGCTCAGTTTTCAAAGCTTTAATAGCTTGTGAAATTTGTCTGAATGCAGCACAAGACGACTGATGTCGATTCAGGTTTCAAAGGGTTAACGCTTCAATAATTACCACAGTTTAACTCTCACAGGCTTATCAGTGTTGCTCAGCACTTCCTCTGCTTTGCATCTTGAAAGAATCAGTGGAAACTCTACTTCTACTTTTCTACAGTCAGGTGTGAAAGACTGTTGCACTGCATTTAGTTGAATTTGTCCTTATTTGATCTTACAGTTTAACAAAATTAAACAAGTGTGTAATCACTAATATGTTAGTGTTAGGGTTAGGGTTAGGGTTAGTTTTGTCAGCACTGTTGCTGATTTCTGCAGTGCATGAATAAACAATTTAAGTAGGGTGCTACACTGCTCCTGACTTTTTGTAAAATAGCAATGTAAAACTACACTTCTAGAGTCCCTGAGCGTTTTATCTTTTTCTTTTGAAATCTTTTGTAGAATTGCAGTGTGAAACATGTAAATGTTTTGAATAGAGGGGCAATGTCGCACATGCATGCAAATGCACACAACTGACCATCACCTGTTGAGAATGTGGTCAGTGTCTGAAAACGGAAAGTCAGCTTGATAAACTCGGATGACTTTTTTGTTTTTATGTAGACGGGAGTTTAGCACAGTTCATTTATACATACTTACCACATTGTAGACATAATAAACAACCTATGTAGGAAAAAGTGGTTAAAATTAAAGCAAGCTGAAATAACTGTGGTGCAACATACTGATTCTGACTATGTGTCCCAGCATAAATAAACCAACCCACACCAAAATAAAACACCACATCCCGTACCACAGAGTGTATCAGGAAGCCTCAGTGGGCACGGATGTTAAAACTAATCTCTTCCATCAGATGACAGACAGCTGCTGTCAAACACACATAAACACAAAACACACAACAAAGGGCATGACTGAACCCCAACCCATAAATAGAACGGATTTGATGATTTCCGTTAGTGAAATTATTTTGTTGATCGATTCAGCTGGAAAAACTGAGTCACCGTGTTTTGTGCCTGTTGCAGAAAGAGTTACAAATGAAAGGAAACTGATGTTTAATGAAAATATTGCTGAGAGCTTCTAACCACAGCTGACCAACTGCCACATGTCAAGGTTTATTAATACTCATAATAATAACACTACTACTACTAATAATAATAACACTACTAATAATAATAATAATTATCATTATTATTAACATATAGAAATAAAATAAAATAAAATAAAATAAAATAAAATAAAAATAGAAATAATAATAATTTTACAGCACTGGAAAAATAAGTTGCAGACAGGCCAGAAGCAGAAAACAAATAAAATAAATACAAATATAAAAGAAATATTAAACAACAGAAATATAGTAAATCTCATCATAATCACAGGTAACAATCATAATATGGTATAAAAATAAATAGAAGGTGGAATTAATTAAAAGCAAGAGCACAGAAATGGGTCTCGAGCTGCTTCTTTAAACTATCTTCAGAGGTTGCTTCTCTTATATGTATGGGCAGTCTGTTAAATGCAAAGGTTAAGGGTTAAATGCAAAGAAACTGTCCTGTAAGTCAAACTGACATTACTGCTACAGAACAAACTTTTTACAAATTTAAAAATCTCAGATTTTCTAAGTCAAGAGGTCGCATAGTCACATATTTGCACAGAAATGAAGGAGGGGTCCATTTTAAATCAGAGTGCTAAACGCTGTGAGGTGCAGTCACAGTGCAGCAAATGTTTCAGGCAGACAAGCATCCATGCATACATAATTAGTGTGCCAGCCATTGTAGATGTTTACCTGACTCTGTCTATGCTGCGTTTTCTAAATGATGGCTCTTCTGGGGGAGGAGAGATGAGAGCAGGGCTGCATCACGCATGTAAAAAACTAGGATTTCTGTTATACCTGAATGTGGATGTGAATATCAACCAGTGTGTTGCTGTTTTTATGGCTGTCCTGCTGTCTTTTGTAATAGCAAGAGAAGGCATCACACTTCACATACTGCAACTATCCTTCACTCATACTGAACCAGCCACTGCAGCCCATCTTTTATTAAAAGGTGTTAGACTGAGCTGAACTCACATAATTATTAAGATACCACTTGCTAGACTGGAATTTTACCGATGCAGTTCGGAGTTAAGTGATAGAAACACTAAACTAACCACATACTGTAAGAAAGTGACACATGTATCCTAAAAGAAAGAGAGTTGTGGTTTCACATTGCTCATTTTTGCATGGACGGTAAAATTACATTTTTTAGTAGGTTAATGTAATGATTTTGGCCATCACTCATCACTGAGATATTACGCTAAAAACTTTCTATCCTTGAGTTTATGAGCTGCAATCAAATCACTATTTCTGATCAGGGACATGCACAGACATTTTGAGGGGCTGAAAAAATAGCCTGAAAAAAGGGGAACACATTGGATTAGCCCCCTACAGAATAGCACTTGGAGGGTGTGGTGGAGTATTTTTTCTGCAGAGACTTTCAGTAAACGATCCCACTTTCCATTACTTGCCAATAGTTTTAATTTTATTATTTAAATTATTTTTATTTCAGGACTGTTTATTTTTATTTAATATTAGTTTTCCACTCAGACTTGCTATCAATGTGTGCCCCCAGTCCGGCCCCTGCAGACAGTCAGGATGTGGCCCTTCAGCTCAGCCCCTGCAAACCTGAGCGGCACACCCCACTTATCATTACCAGTCTGCTGTACGTGGAACTGGACCAGGTTTTTTGGCCAGATTCTGGGCAAACAGGCAACCAGACATGGGCCAGCTTTCCTCTTCCAGCACACAGAGTTTGGGCCGATGCTGGGCCAGGTCCTTTTTCTGATAACAGCCCAGTGATGGCAGTGTCTGCAGCTGTCAGCGGACCAGTTTATTTGACCTGATTCTGGGGTATCATTCATCCCGAGTCCACGCTGAGTCAGGAAACCAGACATGGCCCAACTTTTATCTTCTAGCACACCAAGTTTGGGCCAATGCTGGGCCACGTAATGTTCTGAGAACGGTCCTGTGATGGCCGTGTCTGCAGCCAGAATTGGACAGTCCATCTGGCCAAACTCTGGGTGATTATTCATCCCAAGTCTCAGCCGAGTCAGGAGACCCGACATGGTGAGACTTCTTTCTTGGAGCATGTTGAGTTGTGGCCACTGGGCCAGGTTATTTTTGATGCTGACAGCCAGAACTGGGTAAGATTATTTGGCTCATTTCTGAGGCATTCGTCCAGAGTCCCAGCAAAGTTGCGCATCTGGACTTGGACCAACTTATTATTTCCAGCGTGCAAACTTTGGGCCGATGCTGGGCCAGGTCATTTTTGTTAAGGCCATTTTTTGCCCAGTGTCGGCAGAATTGGGACCGTTAATTTGGCCCGATTCTGTGGCGTCATTCATCTCGAGTCCCAGGTGAGTCAGGAAACCAGACATGGCCCAATTTTTTTTCTTCTGGTGTGCCCAGTTTGGGCCGAGGCTGGGCCAGGTCATTTTATGGTTTTAGCCCAGTGATGGCCATGTCGGCAGAATTGGACCTGTTTATTTGGCCATTATTCACATTATTCACCCTGATTCTCAGCCTCGTCAGACAACCTCACACAACCCAACTTCCTTCTTTGGGGCCAGTGCTGAGCAAGGTCATTTTGACCACATTATGTTGATCAAAGACCCAAACAACTAGTTATTATTTAAACTGAAATGACTAATTAGATAAAATAAGTTGTTTCTTTGTCTAGAAAGAAGCTTTGAACTGTGTTTATACTCAGGAGAGCTGAATGCAGAGCCAACTGAGCAGGACGACATTTGGCCGAGGAAGAGTTAAATTATTCTGCATCTGTTCCATGCACCCCTGCAATCCCCACAGATCCTGCCTGCGTTCTCCTGCTTTTCCTTCCTCCCTCTCCTCTTCATCCCTCCTCCTCTTCGTCCCCCTTCCTTCCTCCCCTTGCTTGGCCCTGAGCCCAGAGTGAGCTGGAAGGAGGAACAGATTTTTTTGGTCTTTTCTCCCCTCTACCCCTCCACCCCAAAAAAGCGCTAAGATCATGCGTTTCTGAGGTTTTTTTCGTTCACCAGATGTGAAGGCTTGATTTCCGTTTGTATTTCCGTCTTCTCCTGAGCCACTTCACCGAGAGTTAACACAGGAGGAAAAAAAGTACAATATGAGGCGGTTTCTACGTCTTTGTGAACTCAATGGCCTCCCTTCCCACATGGCTGCGCAGTATCATACACCGCACACATCATTCACGAATCATCAGTGCTGTGGTGCTGAACCTCCGCCCACCTCTACAGTCTCTGTTTCTTACCTTTGAAATCATCATCGTCTTTTATGTCTCTGCTCCGCTCCACATAAACAGTCTCAGTATTTACATCAAGAGTAAGTAACTGATGGAGCCAGAGAGAGTTGCAAATGGTTATGAAGCCGTTCATTAAGAGATAATGAACCGGATACTATAGAAAAGGGAATAATGAAAGACTTAAAGTAAGTAAATCAACAATTCAAATTCCATAAACAGATCCAATTAAATTCTAAAGTAAATTATAAATACAGAAATATTCTTTTAAAAAGCCATGAAAAATAAGCTTTTTTCTCCATTAAATTGCATTTTATTTACCAATTTGGTCCATTTTAATTTAGAATTTGTGGGAAGATGATGTTGGTTCACCGTGAACGTAATAGAAACTCACAAGCGACCCTCAAAATTTCACATTTCAAAAACAAGTATACACTCAGTGCCACAGTAGACACATCGGCAACTTCTATTTTGTGTGGCTGTATTTCTGAGTATGGATTTCTGGATGTATTTTCTGTTATTTTTATTATTTTGACTAAAATAAAAAATAAAAATTCTTGTGGATTGGACTGGTGTTGCAAATTAGCAAACACTAACTATCAAACACTCCAGGTAGTAGTATATGAGAGCTTTTGTTTTTGTTTTTTATCTTATTGACCAATCCGGGAAGTACTGGAAGTAAACAAGTCAGCATTACGGCAGTAATAATACTAATACTAATCATCATCATCATCATCATCATCATCATCATCATCATCATTATGATGAAAGGCACCATCTGTCTTAAGATGTTTAAAATTCTCTATTTTTTACTTTTAGCTTTCGGGAAGAACCTGCACAGTACACAATACAAACAGACACACATAGTGCCAGAGTGCAGTAAATATGATGCTAAAATAAATGCTGTACGGATAATAAGTTACCATAGCTACAGAGGGGATTTAACATCATGTAATCAACCTACTTGAGTGTGACAATGAATGGACAACATGTACATAATACTGTATTGCATGTTTCTATTATACTGTATTATATCATGTATGTACAGTAAAAGCTGCATAAGGTGACAATCTGACAAATCGAAACCACAAATATGTGTTTTGCTCTGAAGTTTTAGATGTTATACCTCCTGTGGGCTGAACTGAATATGTGTGGTTTGTGATTCGGGCTGAAACTGATGCAGCTTCACTGAATGCTAACACAAGTATGTGGAGTTGGAAACGACACACATGTACGCTGTGAAAAACAAGTTGATTAGGTCGTGTTTGGACGCCGTGTGTCGCAGCAGATTAGTGATATTTCAGGAGAGAGAAGAGTAAGCTGCACCTCAGCAGGCTCCTGTAGACTATTGTTCCTCAGTGTCTGTGTCGATTAACAGGAAAAGTATAAAATCGTTTTTCTTCCTCGACGAGTTGTTTATATTTTGTGGCACTTTTATTTCATTAGCAAGAATACGGCAGAGGACCAGTGAAAAATGCGGGCTGTAAGAATTTAACTTCACACACCTAATTTGTTGCGTGTAGTTCAGAGTCAGGACTTCAGTTTCTGTGTGTGTGCACGTACTGACGGTAGAGCGTGGAGCGAACATGCAAACACTGCAATGACCAGCTCTCACGTTCACATTCACATGCCAAAAATGTATGCACTCCTGGTACAGCAGTGCATGTATTTTTAGGCAGCTGCATGAGCTCCAACTATTTATTACATGCCCAAGTGCAAGTCAAATGTTATTTTAAGTCTCAAACCACAGTTAGATTTCAAAGGTGCGGGAGCCAGTCAGTTTAAGTACAAATCCTCAAAAGCACTTTCAGTTTTTCAGAAACCTCCCTGAGACAGAACAAAACATAACCGTGTTGTTTTTTTAATTTCTTTTTTTTGTCATTTTCATGAAATGGATGGCCGTAACAGAAATATTTCATAGAGCACATAGTGATTAAATTGATCCATATATCGACTTAACCCATAGCTGTAAAAGTGCAGAGTAAAAGTTTTCACCTTTTGCTTGGGTTTTGTTCAAATTTGCACTTAAAGTGCCTGAAATATGCTGCCTTAATGCCTTACAGCGATATGAATATCAAAATATGTATTTATTACAATTAGAAGCTTTTAAATATATCACTGTCATGGGCAATTTCACACAAACACCTTTTCAAATGAAGTTAAGGTAAAATACACTAATTAAGGCTGTCAAACAATTCATTTTTTTAACCACAGTGCATGGCAAAACTTCAATATTATTATTTCTATCATTATTGAATCGCGTTTTCAATTCTTACATGCATGTAACAGTTACAGTTATGACAAGGTAAAGCAAGTCTTACTAGATTGTCTTGATTAGGAATCAAATGACAGCAAACAAACTGCATGGGCCGCTGATAAAGTTCGCATATGTGTAAAGTGGAGACTCATGGGTAATCACAGCACCCATTTCCCTTCAGATATCTTGAGGTCAGAGGTCATCGGACACCTGGGAAATGACCATGCTGTTTAGCCATCGCAAAAATGTTGCCTAAATACTATATTTAGCCCCCTTCCTAAGAAGCTAGCGTGACACGGTTGGTATCACTGCATTCCGGTTTCACGTGATAAAAGTATCGTCACTGTAGCTTTAAAACTCACAATTAATTAAAAAAACAGCTTTAAATACAGACCTTAGTCACACTGCTATTAACGTGTTAAAGCTGACAAGCTGATGAGAATATGTTGGCACAGTTCAATATATCCTATTGATCAAGAGACCTAAAAATGTTAAAGTTGACTTCTGGTGGAGAAAAGAGTGGAGCAGATTCATCTGCCGCTCTCTCGATGGATAACAAACAAACTTCTCTTCTCTGCTGAGTCGGTGCCCCATTTATTTCACCGTGAGATACAAACACAATTCCAATGTCCGTACCTTTTTTTTATATATATATATATATATACACGTTAAAAATATGTTTTTAATATAACCTTAGTTTTCTGTTCACTGTAAAAAAGTCGAAGGGACCAGTTCAGCATTTCAAAAAAGTGCAGGGGACATGTCCCCTGTGTCCCCCTGTGAATTACACTCCTGGTATTCACAGTTAGTTAAGGTAGTAGTATAGTAGTATTGACTGTTTACATTATGTATGCAATAAATAAATGTCATCAAAGGACTCCTTAATATGTTCGCTTCAGCAGAGATTCAGGTCATTCTGCTTTCTGATTATGATCAAATACGTTACGATATATACACAATTTCACAGGAGTGCTTTTCACTGAATTATTAGTCTGTATGTAAAAATACTTAATGTCTACAGTTACAGGCACACAAATATTTCCTATTATTATTCAACAGGTGGCCTTTTGTCTGCTTGCAGTCGGCTTTGAGCGTTGTCACGGATACGTTGTAAACAAACCAATTTACCAACACTTTGCAAGGCTGGGGTAGATATGCATGAAGAAAATGTCATTTCAGGTCAGAAGAAGGAACACACCTGCTTTTGAAGATTATCAAACACTTTGATATCAACAGCTTTTTTCAGGGATGTGCAAATATCGCAGCGTCAATATTTTCAAGTAGGTGGTTGGAGGAAGGAAAGAGGAAAGCTGAGCTCATGGTTCAACAAGTCTGCCACCAGTAGAAACTGAAAAAATCCAATTTTGATGAAAATCACAAAATCACAAGCCAAACCCGCTGCTTTTCCATATTTTGATGTGATAAATGACATGTTAGGACACGTTAGGACACGTTAGGACACGTTAGGACACGTTAGTCGGAGTGTGCACGGCTGCATGTAAACAGGAACGTTAATAGAATAAGCATTTTCATTAGCCATGGAAACAGCGTCATAGTAATATTGTCTTTTTCAGAATAATGGCAAAAACCAGACTATTTTGTGCAGATAAACACACTCAGTTTCATGTCTGCTTCAGCCCAGCTGACCACCTGAGGCTGAAAATATTTTGGACGGCACAGATCTACCTGAGGGTTTGGGATGCGTCACTGTGCGTGTCTCTCATGTGTCAGTTACACGTTTAAATAATGTTAACTGGAATTAATGTTTTTCACATGCAGAAAAAAGCCCGTGTGCACACGGAGAGCACAGAAGGGATTCCTGTTAAGAGGTTTTCCCAAAGACACGAAGGTTACGAGCAGCGCTGCCAGGATGCTGCGCTTGTCGCTCATGTGTGAAGCCACACAGACAGACACAGCTTGGCTGCTGCAGTTCCCCTTTGGCAGCCATGTTGGCTCCACAGTCTGGTTCATGGCTGTTGCCATGGTAACTGATGCTGATCTGCTGAGTGTTGGGCACCTCGCCCCTGGCACTGCTGCGGAGGACACTGTAACATATTTGCAACAGGAGCAGCGAAATGAGATTAAGGAACAACTGCTTTCTGCTGTGAAACTGAGCGCTGAGATCTTGTTTGAGCTTCTAACAGCTCCAAAAAATATTATTAAAAACAAAAAATACTCCAGTAAGTAAATGTAAAGTGCACGTGTTATTTAGTTGTTATCGTGCACGTGCTGCAGAGCAATAAGGACATTTTCACAGTAACACTGTGATTCTGGCTTATGTTCAACAACAATCAGGCGTGATCTGTTGAGTCTCTTGACATTTTATTTCACCGTTTATAAGTTATTGTAATGATAGAAAACAGAAATGTCAGTATAGAAAGATCATTAAGTTCAACCTGAGGTCTCTGAAGTGGAAACTTCGGGTGTGAAAAGGGCAAAACGTCTTTTCTTAGTAGCAGCATGTTAACAGCAGAGGGCATCCTGCTACAGCAGTACAGGACCTCTCTCTGTTCAGTTCATCTCAGTTCATTTCAACAGTCAAAGAGCCTAAATACACGGGGGGAACTGAAAAAAAGCACTTCACAACTCAAAAAAATCGAATCTCTCCCACGTTCCCATCTTTCCCTCTTGTTTCTGTGACGGAGGCTGAGCAGTTGAGATAAAACCAAAATATCTTTAATGTTCCAGCTCTGAGTCTTCAGTTGCACAAGGTTGCATATCACACACAGGCCTGTTATTTCCTATTAAACTATATTATTCCTTTCATTTTACTGAGAGCTATTTCAAGGATTTATCCGTAGATGTGACTTTTTTGAGTTAGAACCTCAGAGTCAGAATATCATGTAAAGTTTGGGCTTTACTTCCGAGTTGTTGTGGAAAAGTAAAACACGTCACTTCTCCAGGGTTCAAACACGTCCTTGCCCTATATGTTCGGTGTTATTCAAACATATCTGATTAAAACTCTTTTCAAACATAACTTCAGCCAGCTGGCATACATGAAAAGACCAAACGTGGCGAGAAAATGAAGAAACGTATGTGATGGTAAGCAAAACATTACTCGCTGACGCATATCAGAGTTACGTTACATCGACAGCTGCAGCAATTAGATTTTCTATTATACTGCATTTTGTGTGCAGTTACCCACAGAAACTTTAGTGTCACAATTTCACTACACACAACTAAACTCCATGACTGTTTCAAAACTTTTAATAGTTGTTACTAACTCCATGACTTTTCCAGGAATGGAAAATATAGTTTTGAAATTCCATAATTTTTCCCAGTTTTCCATGACCACTGGAACCCTGCTTTTCTGTGCACTGGGGTTGATTTATTGTATTCATGATGAAGCATCAATATAACAGCATTTACTGATTTTCATGAAGAGGCAGCACAAACCCTGAACATTAATCAGACTTTCACTTCACATACACCACACCATACGCCCTGAACACTTAGCCCTCACTCCTCAGGTCTGCACATCGGGGTAGGGTATCCCGATTCTTGTTAGGATAGGGGAGTAAGATGAAGTGTCAGGGCTACGTGGTCCTCCAAAATCAGGTCTTTCAGAGTCACACTTCAAACCACAGAGAAGAGAAATCATCTGCAAGATCGCTGAACAACCAACAAAAGAAACCTGCAAATGTATTTTTGACGTTAATAAGGATATAAAGATTACGATAAGTATAGGGTGGGCATGAGGGGAGCTGAATGGGTCAAACAAACTCTGGACTTTCACCTGGGAGTCCACTGTTAGTTTCATGCGTGAAACCAAAAGTCAGTTCAGTTATTTTAAGGAAATCTTAGTGTGTCAGTATGTGTAGCATTCTCTACTAGTGACATACAGTATGTCAGGTGACGTTTCATTAAGTTAGTAGCAACTGTGCTTGTTTTAAGTCAAACCGTGATGTTTTTATTAATCCTAACCATGGACTCATGATGAGTGAACCTAAAAAAAACCCACTTTTCTTATGCTGTAAGTTTTTCAAAAAGATTGTATGCATTTAATAAGCAGAAACTGTAGATTTACTGTGAAAGCGCAAGTTTATTTTAATAAAAGCCATAATGCTTGAATGAGAGTAAACTGACGCGCCATCCTTGAACGTCCAAAACTGACAAAAGAGGATACCTAGTGCGTCATATTTTGACGTGTCAGTCAACTGACTGATATTTAACAAGTTGGGATGACATTGTGTTGATTATTGCTGCTTTGTGCATGATGGTCCCGCATTTTGACATATTTCCATTTCCTATTGACGGCATATCACGTCAAAAATTTAACTTTAGTCCAGCAGTGAAGTTGCTGCACTTGTTTCTGCTTCTCTTATATCAGTGCAGACTGGCAGGGTAGCAGCTCGGGTTGATAACAGCACCGATAATCAGCTAATGAGAAGTGCTCTTCTGTAATGATGACTTGTTTAGATTGATGGTGCAAAAGTTGTAAACAAATCATACACATCCATGCTTTTCTGTCTCCATTAGATAAACGGCAAATGTCACTGTTATTATTCCAAAACTGCAATAATCTGTTATCATAAACTCATCACTAACTGTTGTAACCGAGGAGCACCTGAGGGGCAGGGCAGAAACCAAAAACTGGATTCGGCTCAAAAGTCTAAACCCTCAAACATTGCTTCAAACAAATGAGGACACACACTCAAACTAGTCCTCACAAAGTAAGAGAAAACACACACACACACACACACACACACACAAATGCACAGTCAGCTGTTACAGTGAGAGTGTGATGAGGGAGTGGAGGAGCAGAGGCCTCCAGATACACAGGATGCATTCGTCTCTTCCTCCTTATCTTTGCCTGCCATGTGTTTGTCTCAGTGTGAGTGTGTGTGTGTGTGTGTGTGTGTGTGTGTGTGTGTGTGTGTGTGTGTGTGT
The DNA here is from genome assembly GCF_026936395.1 of Plectropomus leopardus. Taxonomy (NCBI): domain Eukaryota; kingdom Metazoa; phylum Chordata; class Actinopteri; order Perciformes; family Serranidae; genus Plectropomus; species Plectropomus leopardus. The sequence continues at coordinate 38,566,975 of NC_142177.1, forward strand.
GTGTGTGTGCGCGCACAGGCTTATGAAATGAATGTGCCAGCTGAAGTAAATATCAATGTATATTTCTGCGTTAGTAGCCAACTGATTGTGTGTGGGTGTGTGCGGTATGTGCATTTGTAAATGTGTGTGTGCACATTCGTGTAAGTGTGTATGCTCTCTTCACATCTCCAAACTATGACAGAAATATTTGTGTAACCTATTTTAAACCCTGTGTGGTGGGTGTGTTTGTAGGTGTGTGTTTCTGTCTCAGCAGATCCTTCAAATACATCAAACACAGGCAGCTGAGAAACGTTAATACATCAGTTTGTTAATGCGTCATTATTTAAAAAAAAATCACGGAAAATCATAAATATTTAAAATATTTAAGTGATTAACTAATTACGGCTGATCAAGTTATGTTTTTAAACTTTTTATCTTTAGATTTCCTCCCAGACAACTACCAGTCATTTTTTTCATATACATATTTTATAAAAGTATTAGAACTGAATATTTAAATAATATAGGGACTGTTTGTTATTTATAAGGGGGGGGGGGTGCAAAAAGGGGGAGGCATGTCAAATAATTTTTAAGCACTGAGGGACTTATTTTCTTAAAAAATTTCGGGTTTTTTGTTTTTGAATTTTTTTAATTTGTGGTGATTTTTTAAAAAAAAAACATTTTGGCAAGTTTCTTTTTTCTTTTTTGCGATATTTGAAGAAATCATGTTGGGAGGCATGTTCTCTTCTTTTTCTAAATACAGCCAAAAAGTGTAAAAAAGGAAACTACTGTTGGATTTTCCAATTTCCAATGGTCCTTGAACACAGCATGTGTTATTACACAAGTTTGTGAAACAAAATTCCATGACTTTTCAAAAACTTTCATGTCATATACAGTTTTCAAAACTTTTCCAAGCCTGAAAATTACTATTTGCAAATTTCATAACTTTTCCAGGTTTTTCATTACAGTACAAACTCTGGCACATTGTCTTCTGGCAATCTGGTGGAAACCTGAAAGAGCGGAGGCTGTTACAGCAGCAGATTAACGTCCATGGTTTTGGAATGAGATGTTGTGATCACATATAAACGTAATACTAAACTGCCAACATACTTTGTTTGGATGTCCACGTACTTTCAAGTGTGTCAAGTGACACATGCATGTTTAAACATAAAAAAAGTCAAATAAAGTCAAAATAAAAAAAATAAATAAATAAAGATTCCTGACAAATTCAACAAAGTTCTCTTGAGATTTTGAAAAAACCGACGAATCACCAAACAAAAGCGACATCAAACAGAAAGCTCAACACATTATAAAACGACTAAATTAAACTTTCCCACATGAACCTCAGAACTGCCCGAGTCAACGTCCCCACATCACAGCTTCTCCCAGCGAGCTAATCAGGACAATTTCACAAACATTTAAGATTAACTGCCAGTTCAACGACTCAAACACAGTCGGATGAGGTTTTTTCACACGACAGCATGAGAAACTTCTGGAGGGTTTTTAACAGCTCTGCATAGTTTGACTTGACGCTCACAAGCAGCGCATTTCAGTCTGATGGCACTGCGGATCTATGATGTGGCCGTGACAGAAAGACACTCACATCTCCAAAAACCAAAACAACAACGCAACAGTAACGAGAACTCCATCATCAAAACACACACAAACTGATTTATAGCAGCATATCACATGAAGGCAAATCATTTCTATTTTACTCTTTAAAAATCAGCCATTCTCAGGAGATGTGCAGTATATTTCATATATTCTGAGTGGTTATTCATAGCGTGTACAGCGTCATATTTGGAGAAAATGTGTCTAATCAAAACAGTCAAACTTATGAATGTTTTGTGGTGCTGCTAAAGGGTCAGTTCACCCAAATAAACATGTTGGAAGGAATATTTTCTTTTTAAAAAAAATCACCACAATGACACAGTTTCTCACAGCCAGTCACTAAAAAAATCTAAAAATTGTTGAGATTTCAAATTTCCGATGGATATCATGTTTAGGGTTTTGGCCAAAATCTCAAAACATGAGCTAAAAAAAAAAAAATGACACAACCGGATACAAACAAGAGACAGTTACCTCACTGTAATTAGGCTGAGGTGATGAAGTGTTATTTATCAATCTAGATTGTTTTGATGTCAAGTCAAGTAAATTCAATTTATAAAGCTCGTTATCACAAAACACAGTTTGGCTCAGAGGGCTTTACAGCATACAACACCCCCCTGCCCTCGGACCCTCACACCGTCTAAGGAAAAACTCCCCCCAAAAAACCCTGTACCGGGGGAAAAATGAAACCTCAGGAAGAGCGACTGAGGAGGGATCCCTCTTCCAGGACGGACAGACGTGCAATAGATGTCGTAAATGACAAATAAATTCTCTGCTCGTTAAGTGCATAAAGTCTCTTTTCAAAATAAACTTAGAAGTAAGTTAAAAAACTGTTTTTTCTGGGATTTTTCCTCTGAGGTTTAGGCAACAAAAGAATCTGGTTAGGTTTAGAAAAACACATAATAGTTTCACTTATAAAAAGTAAGCTTGTTGCTAATGTAATATAAAGTCACATAAGTCATTTGCATAGTATGCCACACATACTAGCACACTGTATCATTATCAAAACGCTCAAGTTGACGCTGCCGAATCGTGCTTTTGTTGATCTTTATGCACCTGTATTTGCCAGGATAGTCAACAAATGCAACCTGCCAGGTCGTCTCATACTGACGCTGACGGGGTCTCCGTGCGTTGGTGTGTGACGCCGACGAGCCGCTGACCAGGCGGCAGAATTTGAAGAGTCAGGAGTGAGACCTGGAGGAACCGAGGTTATATTTAGCAACAGACACGTATATTGTCTCTTTGTTTCCTATATTATTACTGAGATTATTCCATCAAACCTCTCCATCACAATAACTTTAATTCCCTTTATTTCCTTTAAATAACAGCAGGTCCACTCCGTCTCTTGTGCGTCGCCGAGAAACGTCTCCAAACACATAGATGAAGACTCAACTTTCAGTGTGCAATGTTTATTTTCACAAATGCACAACCACCAATCAGGACATAAAGCAGCAGTGTTACTGATGTATGTGGTCTGTGCTGGAGCCAAGTTCTTTAGTTTAAAGCCAAACATGATACTCACAGAGCGGAGCGGGGCTCAGCGGGGGGAGGGGGAAGAAAACGGAGTGTGGGAGAGGAGGATAAGGCTTCTGAAACATTTACAATTACAAATACAACTGAAATGCAGAAACAGAAAGAGTTCAAACAAAAAGAAAGTAACAAAACAGATGGAAAAAGACGATGAAAAAGCAGTTTAAGAAGGCTGGAGGACAGTTGTTGGGAAACAGAGAGAGTCCCGGAGGGAGAGCAGAGAGAAAGACAGAGATCTGAGCTGAGAAAGGGGGATGATTTAGTGGACCGAGAGGACGTTAAGAAGAGTCACAGGGAGGGAAAGAAGGAAAATGACAGATCAGAGATGACAGAGAAAAGAGGAATAGACTTTAAAAAAGAAAGAGACAGAAGAGTGGGATGAAAGGAGAGGCAAAAAGAGAGAGAGCTACAGCTACAGATAAGAAATTAAGAACGACAAGTGCTGAAGGAGGGAGAGAGGCAGAACGTGAGAAAGAAAGAGAGAAAAAAGACAGACACAAAGAAAGAAAGAAAGATGGACAGACAGAAAGATAGGAAAAGGGTCGACAAACAGAGACAGACAGACAGAAACAAGGACAAAGAAAGAGACATAACAAAGACAGACATAAAGTAATTATGATAAACGGAAAAAGGGACAGAACAAAAGAAAGACAGAAAACAAAATAAAGTTAGAAAGACAGACAGAAGAAATTAGGACAAAAGACAGAAAGAATGAAAGAAAGACAGAAAGAACGAAATAAGAAAGACAGAAAGACAGCCAGAAAGCAAGCAAGAAAGATAAAATTAAGTCAAAAAGACAGAATGAAAGAACAACAGAACAGGACAGAAAGAAAGAAAAAATAAATTAAGAAATCAAGACAGAGACAGTCAGAAAAAGCAGAAAAGACAGACAGATAAAAACAAGAATGATGGCAGGAACAGTGAGAAGGAAAGAGGTGAAGAAAATGAGCAGAAGCTTGGGTACATTAATTGAGGCTGACTAAGAGAAAAAAAGCAAATTGTCAGAGTGGGAAGTGCTGAAAGAGGAGGAGAGAAACACAGAAAAAGGGAGTGGAGACAAAGCTGAGAGGAGGAGAGGAAAAGAGAGGCAGAGCTGGAAAAGAGTGAAACACAGAGAGAGAGAGAGGGAGACGACAGGAGGGGAACTTAATTCACCGCTGTGTTTTCAGTCTCTCTGACGTCGCTGTGAAACCCTCTCGAGCTGCTGCTGCTGAGCACTGAATGCTATCAGGAGCGAGCAGGCAGCTGCCAAACCCACCGCTGTGTGTGTGAGCGTGTGTGTGTGAGCGTGTGTGTGTGTGTGAGTGTGTGTGTGTGTGTGTGTGTGTGTGTGTGTCAGTGTTGGATATGACTCGTCCGCTGGGGCAGCTTTTTGGTGTGGAGGACTCGGAGTGACAGTTGGGAATAACCAGTTTCTCATCCAGTCAGGTGAGTTTAATACGCTTTTAATGCTCTTGATGGGTCATTTGGAGTTTTATTATGTGTAATTAAGGCTTAAATTTATACATGGAGGAGAAAGTTTGGTCCCTTGGGCAGAAGAGGTCCCTGTTTTGGGGGTTTGAACCTGTGACCTTTTGGTTAATTTATGCATGAACTAAGAAACTAAAATAATAATATTTATAGCCCTTCTTTTTGTTGCACCACTGGGAAACATGAGGGAGATTTTCTATAAAGGCAGTTTAAAATCCTCAAAAAATTGTTGATGCAAATATTTTAAAAAGTTATTTTTTTTTATGTATATACAGTAGCTTTAAATGCCAGTTTAAAGACAAATTCTCTAATCTTTGCATTGAAATAAAACTGATAAATTTGTAGTTTAAGTGATTTCCATGATAACATTTAGAGGGAAACAAACAGCTGGTTGTTGAAGTGCAGCTTTGTGTCAAAAAAATGTAGTTTAAGTTGAGTTTTTATACAAAGGTGAGCATGAGTTAAGTGGATGAAAACAGAGCAGAGATGCTGTTCTGCAGGTTTGGGACCTGCGTGTTGCTGGTCTGAGCCTCAGTGTCGCTGAGCTCAGTCAGCTGCATCACCGACAAATATCAGCTGTGAGCTGCTGTTAGTGCTGGATGAGGTGTTTTACTTTGCTGTGTCAATGCTGTTCACTTTAAGATACAACTTCTACAGGGTTCATATACATTTTTACCAATTAATTTCCATGACTTTGAGCCAGTTTTTTAAGACCATACATTCTCAACCATCTATACTCCTTATCGATTCTTTTTCATTATCATATAATAGCTTTTTTATGTTTTAAAGCATATATTATTTGAAAAAAATGATTAATCAGAACAGGACTAGAATTGAATATTTAAATATAACTTAGGGACTGTTCATTATTTCTGAGAGGGGACGGGGTGATGCAAAAAAAAAGGGGGGGGGGGCAACTCAAATATTTTTTTATTTTGTCTTAGGAGATACTCAAGATACTCAAGATAACCCACAGTATGGTCTGTGGGTTATCTTGAGTATCTGGATCATACTGCTAAATTTTTCAAACGTATGTTTTTGGCACTTTGAAGGCAAAAAAGGGCAAATTTCTTTACAGCCAGTATCTCCAACACTCAGCAGCTCTCACCTAAACAATGTAGATAAATAGCGATAAAGCCAAGAGGAAAAATTGGCATTTTTTGATGTGGGTTTAAGTGTCCCTCTAAGGTAAGATATCAGAGAACACGTCTACATGTGCTGCAACAACCTGATTACCCCAAAACCAACAATTACAAGCAGCTGGTCAGTAATCAGATTACTCCTGGGGCTGGCATCCTTTCAGCTGGAGAAACTGACTTTTAGACAGATTTGGTTTCGGTTTCAATTTCAGACGTAATTGTTTCAGATGAAAGAGAAAACCACGTTAGGTTTTCTGTTCTCCTGCTGCACTGCTGTCAGGGATCCCTTTTCAGACGTCTTTAATCCTGCAGTCGCTTAAATACATGTTTAACACCAGAAATGGTGTTTCTCCAACATAATCTATCTCTTCTATCAGCTAAAACATCTCGCTGTGTTTCTTTGTAATCTCTTCTCTCAACGTCTCTTCTGATTGTTTGTGTGCGAACCTCCTCTTCCTCTCTTCCTCCCCCCCCCCCCTCGTTGGACGGTGGTTTTGCTCTTAGAGCCAGATGAGCGTCAGTTTCTCATGAACCCCCTCAGTGAGTGCAGCTCAAACTGACGAGCTGCCAGAGAAAACATCAACACAACAAGCGGGGTCAGGATCTGCTGTTCACTCACCCCTCACTCTCCCCACCGCTTTCTCTCCCCCCTTCATCTCCTCTGCACCCCTTCTGTTTCCCCCTCCGTCTTTTCTCTCACAACTTGTACTCTTTAGTTCGTTTTTATGTTAGTTTAGAGTGCTGCTACAGTTCAAGGTTCCCCAAGTTCAGACTTCTGTCAAGTTCAATTTGTACTCTTGCACAGTGTGTGTGTGTGTCTGTGTGTGTGTGTGTGTGTGTGTGGGCGTGGTGTCTAGGCAGTAGTGGGGGGTTTTGGCTACGTGGGTCATCAGCTGGTCTCAGTGGGAGGTCACTGGTGCAATTGTGGTTAAATTAAATGCTAACACTTGTCACTGAGAAAAGTGTGTGTTTGTGTGTGTGTGTGTGTGTGAGGTGACGGACAATAAGAAAGCCCACAGAGTTATTCAGTGTGAAGTGTTAATCTGTTCCACATTCGCCGTCTAACTGTAAATGCTTCAGACGTCTCAACAATGGTTTCATCAGAGCCGAGGATGGCGACACGTTACAAGCGAAAGCGACCATTACGAGATTAATAAAGTTCTTCTTTGCGGTTTAATGAAGCGTGCGGTGCAGACGTATAGTATTGTGTTCATGGTTTTATTGTCACTGTGATACGCATTGACTGCTGTTGTGCAGGAGAGGAACTCTCTGCACAGTAATAATAAAGTGTGCGACTGCTTTTGAAAAGACGGATGACACGGTGGATTAAAGCAACATCATTCGACATTTTTTTCTTAAGATAACAACATGGTGATGGTACATTGACTTGTAATAGGATGAATGGTGCTCCTTTCATTTCCACTCTGTGCCTCCAATGCCAGTTTTTGGACTGTGTAATTTTGGTAAGCAGGTTGGATCACCAAAGCATAATGCGTTACAGCACAAGCAAGCTCGGCTGTTTGGCACTGCTCTGTTTAGTTTTCTCAATGCTTCTTCTGTATGTGAGTGATTATAATGTTTTCTTTTGATACTCTGTAAGTGGACAGTTTTAAAAAAAGAAAAAGAAAAGCTGAAGAGACTGAAACGGAAGTTCACAGAGGAGGCAAATAAGAGAAAAACTGAGTGACCGAATAAGAGGCTGGACAAGAGTGAACTCAAACAGTTTACCCACTAAAATTATAGTGTGTATGCAGGTCACTTAAATTTTAAAAACAAGCTCCTTTTCCATTGCCAATAGTATAGAGCTGTGAACCTGGCTCTGCAGCAGAGCAGTACGGGTTTCTTATTTGTTTTTCATTGGTGTGTCACATTTAAAGTCACGGACAGGCCAGAAAACAAGTTAGTAGACATTATAAAGCAGCATGGAGGCCAGTGACAATGTTACAGTGGTTGCTTCTTTTTTGTATTTATTACTTATTCTGTCTCTCAAACTCAGAAAAAACTAAATTTGAACTATGTTCGAGCACTGCTTGAACAGAGACAGATGTCGACCGAAGTTCCAGCTGATGAATATAACTCAATTCAAACTTTTTATAAAGCTCATTATCACAAGTCACAATTTGCCTCTGAGGACTTTACAGCATACGACATCACTCTGTCCTCAAACCCTCACAGCAACTAATTTACCAAAAAAATAAAATTTAACGGGAAAAAAACCTTAAGAAGAGCAACTGAGGAGGGATCCCTCTTCCAAGACAAACAAACCTGCAAAAGATGTCTTAAACAACCACAGAATTACTGCAGATAACAAAACGATACACAGGAAAGAGAGAGTGAGGGAGAGATAGAGACGGGTAGAGATGCACAGCAAAAATAATACTAAAATAAAAAAATGTATAAATGTAATTTATGATAGCGTGTAATATTACGTGCAAATATTGTACTTTATGTATATGGAAATATCAATCATTTGTGTATAATAATAGTGGAGGTATGATTGATACCTGCTACAGTACTGCATTTCCATTAAATATAAAAGTCAGATGTAAGTGGGTGTTAATGGGGGTTTCGTTCAGTGGGAACGGGGCTTTACGAACAAATTCATGCAAAATGCTTAAACCGTCCTGACATAAGTTGTAGTGATGTGTCTCAACAGGAGAGCAAAATAAATCTGAATGCAGAGTGTATATCCCTGTCAGTGTTATTAATGAAGGATTGCAACAGTGGGCGTAGCCTGATGGATGATGGGGAGCACTTAGCAAACTATGTAAATGGACTAAAAGAAAAAGTTAGCACTACTTCAACTAGAAAACAAACCTTCTGTCATTCTTTTGTTACGTTAGTGTTCATCTCCTGAGTCACAATAAATAAAGCTAAACAGAGTCATATTTGTGTAAAACCCTGTAATATGGCTGTCAGTCATCGTGGCTCTTTGGCTTCTGATGTATCCACTGCTTCCAGCTCCCTCAGTTTGCCACTGCGTGTTGGTGAAGTTGTTTATCTGGATAAATCCTGCTGTTTGTATCAGTGGCTATGGATACATGCACACCAACATTCCCATTATTCAGAATATGACAATATTGTGAATGTGATGCAGGTCACGCAAGCAGCATAATCAGTTTTAATATTCTGAGTCAGCCATTTTCCAAAATTGGCATTTTCCAATTAAAGACATGTGGGATACTCCAGTCTTATTCGGGCTTTAGGAGCATTATTTGGGCATGCCTACAGCCAATTCAGAATATCCATCTCAGCTGAGGTTTTTCTGTTTTTGTTTATGGTCTGCTCTGTGTGTTGTTATGGATATCTTTTACACAAACCAACTTGCAAACAGTTTACAAGGCTAGGGTAGATTTGCATGCACAAAAACCCTCATTTCTGGTCAGAAGAAGAAACACACCTGCTTTTAAATATTATGAAAGACTTGGATATCAACAGGAGTTTGGACACGTGTAAATATCGCAATGCTGACCTTTTCAAAAAGGGAGGCTGAGCTCACACAGTCCAACAAACACTGCTATGAAACTGTGAAAAAAAATCCTATCTTGATTCAACAAAGCAAAATGACGAGCAGCTCCAGCCATTCTACTTTTCCACATTTCGACGTGATAAATGAACTATTAGGGCTGGTTATCAGAGTATGCACAGCTGCATGTAAACAGGAGTATTAGTGATTATTCTTTTACATGTAAACAGCTGAGCAGGAATATAGTCTTTTTCAGAGTAAGGACAAAAACAGAATATTTTGTGCAAGTAAATGTAGTCAGTGTTCAGTGCATATACCTGCATTTATGAGTGTGTGTGTATGTGTGTGTGTGTCTGCCTGCATTAGGTGAAACAGCTGTTGGATGAATCATCTCTTAAAGAGGTGTGATACATGTACTTATCCAAGGTGGCTGCTGTGTGTGTGTGTTTGTGTGTGTGTTTGTGTTTGTGTGTGTGTGTGTGCACGCGTGTGCGTGCATGTCTGCGTGCATGTCTGCGTGTGTGTATGTGTGTGTGTGCATGCACGTGCAGATTTACAGCCTCTGTGAGTTATAGCAAAAAGCTCATCCTGTCAACAGAGCAGCTCTATTCCCCGATGCCCTCAACTCAATTTGTTATCCTTAAAGACACACACACACACACACACACACACACACACATACATACACACACACACACACACCTGTGCTGCTTCCAATTAGTCACATGACATCATCCAACGACCACTTTACCCACACACACACAGACACAGAGACACACACACACACACACACAGACACACACACAGAGCTTATCTTGCCCCACACTTTGTGACCTTCAGGTCCACAAACTCTCTGGAGAAATGATGAACTGAGAGAAAAATCCACAGCAGGATGAAATCCACTCCTGCTGCTCCACATGAGAACTTTCTGAAACTTTTTCAAGACAGGATCATTTAAGTGTTTTATTTTTGGCAGATAAAGCACCATAACGTTGTTCATTTGCTAACAAATTACACTGATTATCAATTGCGGGAAGTGATCCAGCAGAACAGATGTGATGGAAGTACTGTACTGAGACTGATTAACTGAAGTCACGTGTTAAATTCTTTCCAGATAAATCTGTGGAGGCGATGGAGCAGGTTTGGCTCCTGAAAAACTGCCGTGGTTAGTTTGAAGTTTGTAACCTGTGAGTAAACCTGCTGCTGGAAGAGCGACAGTGAAAGATATTACTGATTGAGTTGATTTATGTGTGGTATTTAAAGTTCCATAATCTATTTTGTAAAATATTTTGTTGGTGTATCGGCCTTCATCCATTTGCTTCTCCTAGTTTCTCTTCATATTTCCAGACTATAAAACCTTTCAGAGAATTTTGAATTTGTGGTTGTTCTACGTTGCGAGCTGAACACATGGGAATTATTGGGAAAAATACTTTTCCAATAACGCATTGTTTTTGCTTTCCTGAGATGATAGATTTGAGACCTATTGTATTATGACATTCATCAATCTATATTGTTTTGGTGTGCATTGCTAAGTGCTGGAGATATTGGCCACAGAGCTGTCTGCCTTCTCGCTAATATAATGGAACTAGATGGCACTCAGCTTATGGTGCTAAAAGTGCAAAACAAAGTAAACATTTGAAAAACTCAAAAGCAATGTCTCTTACCAGAAATCATGACCTGGTTACTCAAGATAATCCACAGACCTTGTTGTGAGCAGTTTCAAGTGGGAACTATTTTCTTGGTACTGAACTACACAGGCTGAGTAAAGAAGGAAGCGGTTGTTAAAACACGGGACTTTCCTGTGACTCTTTCAGAACTGTGTGAACTAGGAATGAACTTGGAGTCATTTTAAAGTAAATTGTCACCATGTTTCTTTTCTTAAATTTAACCAAAATAACTTTATATAAGTATGTAATACCTTTCAGGGAGCGCTAATTCGCAAAATATAACAGCTGTTGTGCGTGCATTTTTCTTGTACATGGAAACGTTAAACTAAACCTACCGACTCCTCCACCTCGCAAACGAAAGCATACATCTACCAAAAGCTCACCAAGCACCACACAGCTAGCTAACGTTACAGCTCAGCTGAGGAGGACGCCATTAATGTTTACATCTCATGTTGTCACGAGAGTCTCATCCACGAGTAGATGCATGCGTCCTTCAATACTAACACGTATTACTAATGACTAATATTTTTGACACCACACTTAATCTGGAACGTAAACGACACTTTCTGAGGTAGAAATTTTAACTTCTTAAGGATCAGAACATGTAACTTGAATGTAAATAAGGTGCCACAGTGCGTAAAAACACATTAAATAGAGCCTGTTTATAGTAGGAGGATCCCGCGGCCCCGACTAGAGGTCCGGAGTAAGCCCCAGTGTCCACAAATGGCTTCTGCCTTCAGCTTAAAGGAGGGTTAAAATGAAGCACGACAAAGTCTCTTCTTCTATGGTGTCATTGTCCACCATGAAAACTCCAGCTGGTGACCCAAAGAGGTTAAAAAACACTCAGTGTGCACAGAGATTGGCGCTTTAGTTTTGCTCTGAGAGCAGTTCATACAGTTGTTCAAACACAAATATTCTCAACAGTCAAAACTCATTTCCTGTTGCTCCTTTCAGAGGAAATCATCAGGGCTGATGTCCAGTGTTTGTGTCATCACTTCCTCAGGTTTCTCTTACATAATGACTGGACTTTTTTTCATGTAGGTACAAAAACAAACCAGTGTGAGGTTCGACAATATAGTATTTTGATTCATTACAAGTAACTGAAAGGAAAGCTTTGATTTTTTTATTTTCCCATGTTTTTGTTTGTTATGGTTTGTTATGGTCTTCCTGCAATAAGTCAACCTGTGAGACTTAAAGGGGACCTTCACTTATTTTCAAAATGTACACATTAGTCCTAGGGTCTAAGACAGTCCAAAAAATATTGATAAAAATGCAAAGCTACCTTCCAAATACAAATACAGAGTTACAAAACTAAAATTTGTGATGTCATAGGATATACAGTCTGGAGCTGCTCTGTAGACACTGAATGGTGAAAGATTGCTTAAATCGGTGTGAGCTGTAAATTCATCACTGTGCAGAGTTTCCTCCCTCTGTGCTGCTGCTGCCTGAATGTCTGCAGCTCCCTGTACCAAAGAGTAGCGTAAAAGTCAAGAGCACTCACTCCACCTAAAACATGGAACCAAAATGGCCCCAGAAGCACACTGACCAGCAAAAAAGAGAAAAAAAGACTGGTCAACTTAAAGGATTCTCAGTGGAATAAGGGGTATCCGACTAATGATTCAAATCTCCAGCTTTCAAGGGGCAGCTCTACCACAATGTGTCATTTTAATGTGTCAGTTTTATATGTAAGGTTTTAATTAGTGAGCCCTGTGGTGGATTTTGTTACCTTATAACTGTCTCCTGGCTTTATAGCTTTATATGTGGCTGACAGACATAAAACTGGTATTGATCTTCTCATATAATACTCTGCAAGAAAATAAATTAACTTAAAGGGATAGTTCATCAAAAAATGAAAATTCATTTATTATCTACTCACCCTCAAGCTGATACAAAGTCAGGTGAAGTTTCATAGTCCACAAAATGCTGCCAGAGTTTCATTGGGAAAATGTGTTGCACTCATCTCTCAAACAACTGAAGCAAAGCAGATTCAAATGTTAAAAAAAACATTAAAAAAACACAAAATGTCTCCAGACTGCTCGTTCAAAGTCATCCAAGTGTCCTGAAGCTCCAACATGCCAGGTTGTTTTGAAAAATGTCACTGGCGACATGATTTTAGGCTCGTTGTAGCCGGTAGCTCCTGGTGTGGGAGTCGTGTTCACTTATGCTGCGCTCACGGTATCTGCACATCATATATGTTTCTATGTTTGGGGGAGGCTTCCAGGTAGCAAGTAAACACTGGCGTGTAGATAACGCAAGCTCTCGCTGGTCTCAAGCACAGTGCACAAACGTAAATGTGGCTCCCACACTCGGAGCTACAGGCTACTAAAAGGCTAAAAGTGTAACACCAGTGACGTTTTTCAAAACAACTTAGCACATCGCTGCTTCACGACACTTACTTACTTTGGACGAGGAGTATGGAGACATTTTGTGGTTTCACTTTTCTTTTCTTTTTTTTACATTTTAATTCTGGACACCATTTGCCTCAATTCTCCATGGGAATCTCCGGCAGTGTTTTGTGGACGATAAAATTTCACCCAACCGGTATTAAGGTGAGTAGATAATGATTCAATTTTCATTTTGGGGTGAACTATCCCTTTTATGTCCAACTGCTGCTTTAAGATGTCTTACCATCAAACCCTGGCAGAGGAAAGGTCAGAGATCCTTTGACGTCAGATTTCAATAAAACAGAAGAAAAACAATACCTCAGCTCTGAAAACTTAAAGCTCAGGCTCTGTATGCTAACCAGTTTGCCATAATTTGTCATGAGTGTTTTAAGGGATTATCAGACAGTTTTATTCAGCATAAATACTATATCTTGGTAGATGCTGACGGTCACAGTATTCTAAAAACATCTGAATTTGCAGGTAAAGATCTCAAAATGTGTTTCACATCAATGAGAACAATAACACACTGAAGAGTGGGAGTGATTTCTTTTTCAAATGGTGGATATCAGATTTTTGGAAGGAAACATTTCCATTGTTCCACGACTGCCGCTGTGAAAAATATGTTTTTAGTTTTTTAAGTGGGAGTGATGACAGACGCAGTTTTTTCCTATTAGAAGACATAAAGAGACTTTTGTGTCAGGCCTCTCGGGTACTACCCACTCCCTTACTGGTTTAATCAGCTCAACTGGTCCATCAACTGGTCCTGGTCCTGGATGTACAAACACATCTGAGGGTCGCATCTCTCCATCGTTTAACATTCAGTTTAAGAGGACACAAAACCAGAAAAAAGAAAATAAAAGGAAAATGAGGTTGTAACTTCTACTTCATTATAAGACGTTTATAACTGTGATGTTTTCATTTTCAGGTGGAAAAGTTTCTTTATCCAAAAGTGTTTCAGCTGCCTAAAACTGTTACGTTTTCAAATTAAGAGCCTGTGGAAACGACGTGAAAGTCATTTTAATGTGTCGTTTATTAGATTTAGGGTTTCCTGAGCAGTCAGACACAGTTGGCACATTGTATTTTTTCAGTGTTCACAGCCACTGAGAGGTGCCTCTGTCTCTAACATATTTCCTGTCACAATTCAGAGCTCTGCGCTGCCCAATAAAGCAAGAATGCAGTGAAAGTCTGTAAAATACACTCTCTATTTATGATCCTCTGTCTTATATTTAGGAGGAGGCTCTTGCCCCTTTCAGAACAAGTATTGTTGACCTAAATTACCATTAGCTTATATTTGCCGGCAGCAGTTTGAAACAGTTGAAAATGATTACTGGATCTGCAGTGATGAAACAGCCAAAACTGAGGAGTGTCATTACAATTTAAGGTAATTAAATCTTTTGTAAGTGAGGGTGTTGTTGGGACCTAAAATAGCACGCTGTTGTCCCAGAAATAAATCTTTTCATAAGAACCCTTAACCAATATTTCATGTTTTCCAGTGGTGGAATGTAACTAATGCCTGATTTAGACTACATGACTTAAGCCCTTGTTTTACACAGGAGTTTTTAGAGCTCAGAGCATCAAATCAGAAGAAAATCGGCATCGGCTTGGCACTCACAAATCAGTACTTGATTGTTGTATGTGAAACTGTTTAAAGATGCGATCTGCAAGGCTCATCACGGACGCTCCCCAGATATATAGCATACTAAATATCAGGACCTGTCGGGTTGACAATTGGTGAGCTACAGTCAATGAGAGCGCAAGACACTGGTTGAGGACAGAGAAAGGAGAAGAGAAGGTGGAACTATTGCCCACAACGTCTCTGTAACTTATTGGCCAAATAACTTACTTGGAACGTTATTTTGTCACTTCTTTGATATTTTCCATTAAGGATCCCCCAGCTCTGGGTTGTGGTTTGACTTGCTTATCACATAGGGTACTTATCAGGGATTGCTTTCTGTAGGGTGTGCCCCCGTGACCCTTTTCTGGTGACCCTTGGAGTGACCTGGCCACCCTCAGCTGGGAACCACTAGTTAACTGTTTATAAAGTAGTTCAAACTGCTTTAACACTGATGCATCAGTATTAAATCTAACAATGTCAGGTAGAATAATATGAGTTACACAGGACATTTTATTACAAACAAATACTTTTTGCTTTTGATACTTTAAGCGCTGCTGATAATACCTTTACTTAAATAGGACTTTGAATTGACTTTAAGTTAAAGGTTTTTATTAAAATAAAACAGAAGATGTTAAAAATATGTGAGCACTACTCCCACCACTGATGCTTTCTGTCTGTCCAGAAATAAGCCACTAAATTTTCCTTAAAGTGTGGTTCTTACGTAAGCTTTTGTCTATTTGCAGAAGGAGAAAATATTAGTTTAACAGAATCGTTACATGTACTTGACAGTCCATTCAGTAAATCGCAGTCCGAGGGGGTCCATTCAAATAACACAGTCAGTCTGCCTCTTTCACCTCTTTAAAAAATTAACTATCAAATAAACCACAGCGCAGGAGAACACATTTTATCATTTGATTGCTACTTTTATTTTACTAGCTAAATATGTTTGGGGAATATAAATAAATCTTTTGAAATATGTGTTTTCTAATCAAACTGCCTACTTTAGTTTTAGACATTTTAACTACTTTGTTGCCATTTGTATTTTCATATCTGACTATTTTATTTTTCTATAACTCAGTTTAAGACTCTTGAATAGTTAAACTTTCCAGGGTAGTTTCCATAAAGCCCACTGAGACATGTTTGATTTTTTTTTTTCTTTTTGAGTAGGAATGGTTTTTCCTTTGCAAAGCAGGAAGCAGCCGTAGTCAATGATTTCACTTGCTTTATCTCATATATAAGTGCACTAATTTACAGAAAACTTTAACAACGATGCATTTATTTTTTGTACTGGCTGTATAGCTGCACACCCCATGAGGGTTTTCTGCGATTATGTGTACACTGATGAACAAGGCACACTTTTATTCACAGTGCAGAGCAGCACTTTGGGTGTTATTGCTGTAATAAATCAGATGTTGGTCTCTATTTACTTTAGCAGGCTATATAAATTAAGACACTTGTTTGAAATACACTAGATAATTAATCTTTTTAATCTAGTTTCACCTAATCTTTGAGTAAAGCACATTTTAATTTTTCATTGTTTTATTGTCATTGCAATGTCACATTGTCAAAGACGCAATGTTGCACTCAGGGATTTTTTGAGTTATTTGAAAGAAAGCATCAGTAGAAAACTACTTTAAAATGTAACTATCACTTTTTTTGTTGTTGCCTTATGTGTTCATGTCAATGTTCAATTTGTTGTAAAAGCTGAGTTTTAGCACTGTACTGTAAACTGAGTACAGTTTAATACTGCTTATTTATTGCAAGTAACTATTATGACATTTTCGCATATGGCATCTCATACTCATTATATCATGCAGCCCTACTTTTACTTTCCCTTCCTGCCTGAAAAACACTGTGGTTAATGTGTGATTATGTTGAAGCACACAAACCACTTGGTTATGGCTAGGAAGAAATGTTTTGGCTTAAAATAGCCAGTTTTGGTGGCACAATTCCTGGTGGAAAAACAGCAACGGGTTGTCAAAAAGGACCCCTTTTTGGTGGCTAAAAAACCCTGGTAGATACACTGATGACTCATTAAAAACAGTTTTTCTGTTTTTTGTGGGCTGCAGCTTGGCAAGCGTCCTGCTCACGCGCCACACCAGCCACCATCCCCTCCACCTCCTGATGACAATGTCAGCTCATACTCAGTCACTTTGAAACCTTTAGTACAGTACACATGAAATCTCTCACTGTGCACACACATTTGAGTGAAGCCTTATTCTAGTCCTCATTGCATTGCATTGCTTTATTCACTTTGCAATTATTGTACTAACACAGATATGTATAATATGTTTTATACATGTTATATTTCATCCCTGTATTTAACCTTTTGCACTTTTTAAGATTTGAGATAGATTTTTCCTCACGTGATTTTTTCTCACATACATATTAAATGGCATTGTTGGAAGGAGCCAGAGATCTATAACTTTCATTGCCAACGATTACATACATGTGTGACATGCATGACAGGACCTCACACGCAGGCCAGAGAGTCACACACGCATCAGTACACACTTTGAGGTCAAACTCTGAGAGTTCATCCAGGCTCCATGTGGATCTACAGGCCCCACGAGTCCAATCTGAAACAACACACTGACGCTGCAACACTCCACCGCCTTCACCAGGCAACCAGCCAGGGTCAAAGGTCAAACCCATGTTCTGGTCCCTGACAGGTCAGAAGTGTGTGTTCAAAGCACATGCCAGACACCATCACCCTTTAAGTTGACATGGCTAGTCTCTTATTTTCCCAACCAGCAGTAAAGAGCAACATGATGGTTCATTTCAAGTTTTTATCCTCTGCAATTCAGTTCAGTTCAGTTTGTTACACATTAGTACAATTATGTATTTATTTATTTATTTTTGTCACCCCTCTGTTGAGGTATCTTGCACACTGATTTGATACTAAGGGGAGGAGCTAGAGACTCTGCAGATGGTTTATTGGTCAAAAGAAAATAAAAACTCTTGCTTAAAAAGCACCCAACGCAAAAAAAAAAACAAACATTGTTTTTAAACTACTAAAAATGCTTTGGGAAAGAGACTATAGTAGTGATACTCAACATACAGCCCGCAGGCCGAGTCTGGCCCATGCTAGGGTGCTGGGTAGCCTCCTCAACCATTTCGTAATTCACAATAAAAATTAGTCACACTGGATATGTTTTTGTACTTTTAGTATACATAATCTACCAGAGTGCATAAAACAGCATCAAAACAGAGCTTGTTTATCAAAACAAGCTCCAGTGGAGGATCCCCCGTACCCCCGACAGAGGTCCTTGCTAAGCCCCTAATGTCTTAAAATTCAAAACAAGTCCTTAAAGCTGAGAAACGTCCTAAAATCCTAGACATCTGAAAGTCTGAGAAACATCCCTAAATTCTAGAAATGCTCTTAAATCCAAAAAAGTCCTAGCAACATCCTAAAACCTGAGATACATCCTAAAATCCTACAAATGTCCTTGAAATCCAAGATAACATCTTAAAATCTGAGAAACGTCATAAAATCCAAGAAACTCCCAAAAAAACATCCTAAAATGTGAAAACATCATAAAATCCTAGAAATTTCCTCAAATGTCCACCTGATGAAGTCCAATATTCACTCATTTGGCTCTGGCTTCGGTTATTATCAACTTCTGAGGAAAATATCTGTATATCTACATGTCTCTTTAGCTGCTAAATGCTCTTTTATGTTCACCAGCTGGTGTGCAGTGGCTTTTTACAAGTTTTTCTCTGAAAACAGTGCTATGAGAGGTGTGAGAGTGAGCCAGGACAAAAAAGTTAAGGGTCAGACAGAAACAATGAGCTAAAACACACCGTAAGGTCCTGTTTGGTCGAGGGGAGCTGCAGATTTAACTTATCATTCTCTGATCACATTTCTGTTCAGCACTACCACCAGAGACACCTATAACATGTTTTTTTACTTTATTTGAGACATTATTATCAATAAAATAAAGATTACAGCTGCTCTAACCAAAAATTTAAAAATAATGTTGGTTTTTGATGTACTCTGAATCATGCTAATTAACTTTGAAAGCTTTTCATGAATCCTAATGTCA
This sequence comes from Plectropomus leopardus, assembly GCF_026936395.1. NCBI lineage: Eukaryota > Metazoa > Chordata > Actinopteri > Perciformes > Serranidae > Plectropomus > Plectropomus leopardus. The sequence continues at coordinate 38,585,876 of NC_142177.1, forward strand.
CAGAGGAATTCACCACACTGTCCAATATCAACAGTGCTCAAAGTATCTGCATGCCCATTTGCAGTACATATATGCGTGTGTGGATGCATGTTTGTGTTTTATCATTTCCCAGCATGTGGCCTGGTCCCCTGAACCAGCTTGACCTCTGTTCACTACTGATAAAGATAAAGTCCTCCTCTGAGGCGCCCAGACATACAAAACACAACACTCCTAAACCGCATAAGCCTGTTCCACGGAGCATCCACGTTAAAAGACTGCACACCGCATAGTTTAAAGCTGCTGTCAACATTTAGTGTCAGTGCAACGTAGAGTGTACTTTCTGTAGCGATGCTGAAAGAGTTTGGGAAAGAGATGTTTATAAATCAGTGGATACTTTTTGGGAGAGTCAACACCCTCTGAAACGACTCAATTCACCATCTAGATTTAAGACAGCCAGTTCACAAAATTTGGACAGTCTAAAAGAGCCGTAAAATTAAATTTATTTGGACCGCTCTTATAGGAATGAACGCAGCCCCGCCGCCACGGGTGTATCCAGACTTCCTGTAACACATCCATGTGTGTAACTTGATGACAGAAAAAAAACTAATTTGTCTGTCTGCTCTGTCTGTGCTCAGCCAAATGTTAATCTGTGAGGGACGAAGCATCACTCTGTGACAAGTCCAGGTGGACTGTGAGTGCTTTTGTAGTTCCAACAACTCCAACAGAGTGATATGTCAATTTCAGGGGAACCACTTCACATTTACACATCCACCAGGAGCTTCTCATTACGGTGCTGGATCACTGCTGCGTGTGCTTGAGTGCCAGAAGAAACAGGTTTTCAGTGGTCTCCGCAGCAGAGTCCTGGTCATAACTGCGGTTTCACTAAAGCATCTGGTTTTTGCTCTACCTGCTGAGGAGAAAGGAACCTGCTGAAGAGAGAAACTCTTCTTCCAGCTTCACGCAGGACAACAAATCACAATTGACCTGTCTCTGTTTAAACGAATAACAAGTGTTGTGTTTTGGGCGGATTTTCTTTTTAACGGTCCAAGCTGTCGCTGAGTCGGGACGCCCCCCGCAAGTGTCGTTTGTCTGAGCAAAATGCTCGTGGCCTCAGGAGGCAGAACAAGAATTTCCATTTCACACTCGGGTGAAATTCCAGATTGGCTGAGTTCACCCCACAGGGCCCTTTCAAAGGCCCACATTATGCCAAGTGAAGTCAATCATGAGAAAGGAAAAACAGTTTGTAGCTTCACGTTTATATTTTAGGCACTGGGCCGACTCTCCGTATCAGAGTGAGTCATGCAAAGTGAAAAGACAAGAATAAATCAAAGTCCTCTTCCAAATGGCCTGATAACAAGAGGAACAAGTTGCAAACAGAGAATATATGAGACGATCTAGATTTAATCTCATGACATTTTGCAGATGTTTCTATCTACAGTGCTTTAATAGGAGTTGGGGTTCATACACTTTTTTAACAATCAATTTCCCTGACTCTTCGATGACTTTTAGGCAGATTTTATAGACCATATATTCTCCGAAACAGCCATCTCTAATACTTATTGGTTCTTTTTCATTACTATATAATTGCTTTTCTAAATACATAATATTAAAAAAAAATAATGGATTCAGACCAGGATTAGAACTGAATATCTAAATATAATTTAGAGACTGTTTGTCACTTATGAGAGGGTAGGGGGTGGTGCAAAACGGGGGAGGCATGTCAAATAATTTTAAAGCATTGGGGAAGGATTTATGTTTATTTCATTTTGGCTTCAGGTGGGGGGGATACAACTTTAACTGACTGTTTTTTGTATTTATTTTACTGCCTATTTTTTTCCTTGTAATTTTTTATCTTTTATATTTATTATTATTATCATTATTATTAATTTAAAAAAAAAATATATATTTTTTTTCTAAATCTTCCAGTCCTAAAAATTCCGTGACTTTTCCAAGTTTTTCCATGACTATATGTGAGACAATCTGGATTTAATCTCATGACATTTTGCAGATGTTACTATCAATAGTGCTTTTAGAGGAGTACATACGTTTTTAACTCTGGGCAGCAATGCAGGTTTTGAGACAGATTTTCCAAACCTTCGCCTGCTGAGCTGCAGGGAGACCTCGTCTTTGTGAAGCCCTGCATGCTGCGCCACATATATGCACTCTCCTCACTTGCAGATATCAGGTTTCTGCTCCATAAGGGCGCTGGCTATACTGATGCAAAGCGAAGTATGTTGGCTGTTGAACAGAAATGCAGAAATTGAAGCGGCATTATACAGACACAGGGGTTAAAGGAAGTTGAGAGAGGGGTCGCTTTAATACTTAAAGTCTGAATATAAAGAAAGGAATTCCCAAATCCATAATTTCTTTGGATAATCACCTCCATGTGTAAAATGAATGGATGTCTGCAAGCTCTGACATTTTATATTTAATATAGTTTTTCCCAACTGTGATCTGTCAGCCACATTGTAATTTTGGGGGGGTGAGACGATCCTAATGCACGTTATCCTCTAAGTTCTCTCTGTTCATTGTAGTAAAAGTGTCTATAAACAGCACTGATATTTAGCTGACAAAGATACATGAGTGTAGAATTAACGTTTCAGCTATTACAACAGATACCAGATTTTAAATAAGAGAAGCAGCAAAGACACCTAAAAACACAAAGAGGAGGATGAGTATTCTGCAGAGGGTGGTTCAACTTTCGTACAGTGGAAACAAATCTCACCAACGGAAGATACTTCAAGGATTTACTGCTGTGACGTAAGAGAAAACAAAGCAAAGGAACTGTCGCATTCACTGTTGCTCAAGAGGTAGAAAACCTACAACTACCACAATGCACCACACCATTCCACACAGACCTCATTTAGGCACTGTTACTGTTCTCAGCTCAGAGGCGAGACCACTCTGCCCCCCTTTTCGTGATAGGACCTTATATACAGAGGTGAGGCGGCATACCAGCATGATATTCATTTGTGTGTGTGTGTGTGTGTGTGTGTGTGTGTGTGTGTGTGTGTGTGTGTGTGTGTGTGTGTGTGTGTGTGTGTGTGTGTTCTGTGCTACATTGAACTCACTGGCCTTACTCCCCACAGGGCCACTGGGTATCAAATACAACATACACACAAATAGCTCCCCCCTGTGATCTTTATTATGTTCTTCTATGAGGTGTATCTGTGTGCGTCTGTGTTGGGGAGGGGGCGAGATTTCTGTAAAAAAAAAGAGTTTAGATTTACAATGATGTGAGTGATGGATGGACATGGATTTTTCAAAATGATCCTTACTTTAAGTACTCATCCTGGGAGGTTTTCAGTTTTTCTTGGAGGCACGAGTTCTATTTCTGTCCACAACAATAACAAACTGTAGATCTTCTGTTTATTTATATGCATCAGACATGTAAACTGCACAACTTGTTGTGGTTTAGGAGAGTTTTCCTGAGGAAAACTCTCCTAAACCAAAGAAAAGGCTGTGAAAAGCCGCCAAGCTGCAACCCTCTGAGCTGAAAAGTAAAGCCAACACTGGAGTGCCAAAGACAAAAATCCAAGATCCAAACTTGAGACATCAAAATGGGAGCCCACAAATCAATGGGTGACATTACAATGTTGATTATTTTATACAGTCGATAAATCCCACTGCTCTCTACCTGCTTGGCAGGCACCAGAGGACAGACACGAGGCAGGTTTTCGTTACAGAGTTGCACAAAACTTAAGTGATATCTTAAAAATGTCGATAAATCACAATTGCGAAATGACTGTGTTTCCACTGAGTGATGTTATGAGACTTCTCATCTGGTGTTAACATTACAAGAAGCATGGTGATGGTTGTTCAAAACATCAGCAAGTTTATTTCTATTGTAGCCTCCGCACTAACCATCATTATTTCCAACTGAAGGCGACATGGGCGTGCTGTGCAAACGTTAATGGAAAGCCCCTTCTACATGGGAGTAACCACACATGAGGGAATTGGCACTAAGAGTTGTGCGATGCAATAACACCTCTTGTGGCGCGTGCTGCATTATGCAAGCGTAAAAACACTATTGTGATAAATAGAAGTTTTTTCGATATTGACATGTTTCAATTAGGTATATTTTATATTGAAAATTTCAATTTGCACAATTCAAGGTTTAATGGAAACCCACCTCCAGTGAGAGGTTAGCTGGTGAACATGGTGGAGCGTTTATCAGATGAAGAATATTCCCTTCTGAATTCCATTCAAGAGATATTTCCCTCTGGAGTTGGTGGGGACCAAAAACAGAGCTAAAAGAGAATAATGGTCATAAAATTGGACAAAAACACAACTCAAAAATGAATGACTATGTTGCTCTGTAACTGCTGGATGTGTAAATAAGTAACTGTTTGCTAACAAGTTTACCAAATCAGCATAAAAGATGGTGATATATCAGTTTTGTTTTTATTTATTACAGGTTAAAAAATATTTGCCTTTCCTGCCACACTTTTAAATCAAACTTGTCCTCCTTTGTTCAGACCTTTACAAAACCAAAACACACTTAAGTGTGCAGACTTAACAGACATCACCTCACATATGACAAAGAGACACCATGTTCATACAGAACTTAATGTACTAAACATGCATTTTACGTCCCTGTGTAGTTAAATAACTGAGCCTCAGGGGGACACTGCAGCAAGAAACAAGTCACATTAACTGCAACTACAGACCAAACAGAAGCACAAATCATCCAGGCCGGATTCACCTTGTTGTTTCAGGCAGGACAAATCTCAATGCAACCATAACTAAAAGGAGGTGACCACACAAAGTGCAGCACTGTCTTGTTGTGACGGAACAAGAGCAGAAGAAACTCTTATTTAAATGGATTAGATTAGAATATGAATCAGATTAAGATTCAAAGATGTTATTTTGAGTTTCCTCTCAGTTTAACTGAGGATCTAATTGAATCCTATAAGTATGTTTCAGGCAGTAATTTTACTGAAGTGCAGTAACAGCTGCAGGACCCTCTGGTACCATAAAGACCTGCAGAGTGCATCCTTCCTTATCTTCTGCTGAATCCATCAGACTGTGTCCACAGGGAAGCGTTCATTCTTTACAGGTTAAAAACCCAAGCAGATACATTAGGGAAACATCGGCCGTGTCCAATAAATGACTAATGTAACTATTTTCAGTCATTAAAGGTCGACTAGCTGCTCCCTTTTCCAGGTTTTTTAAATGAAACGCCAACTCAGCCGTTAGGATACAACTTAATGTATAAGCATTTGACCAGTTTTAAAGGTTTTATTACCCCCTCTGAAATCCACCTCTCTGCTAGGATCAAGACAATCCAGATTTTTGGACCAGATATATCCCGATCCTGCTAAAAAGTTTTGATCAATAAAAACTGTAGGTTTGATTGAAATCAAGACCAAAACTGAATTACATGATGTAGTCTGATTTCAAAATATATATATTTTTTTTAAACAGCCCATTTTCAAGATCCAATCTGATAGCCGATCAAAGGACTTCCAAACAACTGGGCTATTGGATTTGTTGATGACGTCACTTTTTGTCCAAAATAAGCGTTGCTTTACTGTGTGAAGGCAAGTTAATTTATATAGCACATTTCAGCAACAAGGCAAACAAACTACAAAAGCTAAAGGGATTCAGGTCCTTTTTTCTATTCAGAACTGTGTGAGTGTGTGTGTATGGGTTGGATTCTTAGTTTAATTCAAAGAAGTGTATCAGAAACAAACTTTTTTTTCCAGCTTTGACTGACTGTGTGAATCATGTGATTCAATTCAGAGAGAAACATGCTGGAGCGTATATCTGCAGCCAGTGATTCATGTAAAGTGTCAGGTCATAAATTTGAATCCAGATTTCAGTTACTCCAACAATTATCTGAGGAAGATCACAACGTACTGCATTTCTTCAGTACTACTTGAATCCTTGACATTAAACATTAGCCACAAAAATACAGGCTGTTCTGAACAGCTCATTAAGTTTTATTTGAAACTGCTACAGCTTATACTCATATTTTTGTTAGATTTATGGAAAATTAAAAAAAAATAGATATGAGCTGACTGACAAGTCAAGGAAGATCAAAAATAAAATCAAGAAACAGGTCCAACTACAGACAGACGGACAGCTGAGGAGTCTCATAATGTCTTTTGATGTCGTCTCACTCACTCACACACACACACACACACACACACACACTTGTGCTGCTTCCAATTAGTCACATGACATCATCCAACATCCACTTTACCCACACAGACACACACACAGACGCACACACACACACACACACAGCTTCAGTGTTAATGCACATAAACATGGATATATCAATCCAGTCACCAGAATAAATGTTGGCACTGTATTTTTCTGCAGATTCTGTTATATTGTAGCAGATATGTTGAAAATTTGCGCTTCAACAATGCTGTGGTTTACATTTGGTTATGTTTAGGCACAAAAGCACCTGGCTTTTGTTAAGAATAGATCATGTTTTGACTTAAAATACCTGGTTTTGGTGGCACGCTGATAAAAACACCCACGTTTGGTGGCTTAAGAGCCACTGGAAATACAGCAACGAATTGCTAAAAAACTACTGATCTTGTTGGGTTTTTTTGGTATAGAAGAGTGGTCTGCAGCTCGGCAGGCATCACACCTACTCCATCCACCATCCCCCTCCACCTCCCGATGACAATGTCAGCTCATTTACTACGTCACTTTAAAAACGTTGATAAGATATGTATGTGACGATAAAATAAAACACATTCGGGATTTTCAGAAATGTACAATGCCAACATTGTCTTCTGGCGACTGGGCTGCATTCAGGAGAGGAAGATGGACAACAGAGCAAAGATGGGGAGATAGAGTGTGTGTTATGTGTGTGTTCAGCATGTTTAGGGCTCAGCTTAAGTGGTGTTGACAGCAGGGCTAATCGAGGGGAGGACCGTGGAGAGTTGGTATGATTACAAACCCAGAACTTCTCTCCACCTCCTCTTCCTCTCCATTTCTTCCTCCTCTTGTCGCTCACATGAGAGAGACATATTAGGAGGGAGGAAGACAGAGTAATGGAGAGACTTGCACAGACAGAGTGATGTCTCTGTATCTGTCTTTTCTCCACAGAGACAGACGCACAAAGAGGCCAATGGGAGATGGATGAAGAGAGAAAGACAAGTGAGGGGTCCCTCTTTGTCTCCTCTCAGCTGTGAAAATAAAAAAGCTGCAGAAAGACTGATAGAAAAGCATGTGGGGAGACACACAGCGTCCATATTGGATTTAGATCAGACTCTCTGAAAAAAGACAGCAGAGTGAACGTAAACAGACTCACATCTGCTTCACAATCATCTCTAGTTTTGCCATCTCGCTGTCCATACAGTCATTTTGCCATAGTGATCTATTCTGCACCAACACAATCCCCAGAATAAAATCTGGGACTGTACGTTTCTGCAAACCAAATATACATTTGTACACTTGTACATTCAGATGCAGTGAATCTGTTGAAAATTTCTTTCTCTACCTTTCAACAACGCTGGTTAACTTGTTGCTAGGTTTGTCACAAAATTGGTTATGTTTTGGCTTAAAATACCTGCATTTGGTGGCAGTATCCCACCTTGAAACAGATGTCTGTAAGTTATTTTAAGAACATGCTCTGCAGCTGTGGGCATCATGTTGGACACTACTGAGCCATATTGAGCAGGGAGAAAATACCAGGAGATGGTACCAGCACTGGAAACCAGTGAGTACCAGCCCAATTCAGGCTCCTGGCCAAAATCACTGACAAGTCTCAGCTTGAAACTTCTTATAAATGTGCTTAAAACTTAAAAATGAGCTTCAGTTACCACTAACTCTGAAGATGCTCACATTGTCTAACTGTGTGTGTCTGTGAGCTCTGATCTTTCTGAATTTGATTCATTTAAAAATGAGGCTCATTTTCATAAAAACGGACAAATACTGTGCAAAATGTGTAAACGTTGGCCAATTTAAATACCTGCAAATAACACAGGAGCAACAGGATGCAGGTGTTTTGAGCCAGGAAACATTGGTTGTGTGTTGACTTTGTGTCCCTGGCCAAACGTGGTCAGGATTGGACGCCAAAAACTGCAGCATTATTATGAGGTGGAGGGTGAGATATTAACCTTGTTTCCATGTCCAATAATGCTCCAGTCAGACCTTCTCATACAAACCAGTAAATATTGAGCATATTAATGCTATGAAAAAAGTAAGTTTGTCAGTTTATTTGGTTATAAATGGTTGTGATCAGATGGCCACAGTGTGACATCCACTACACGTCCAAAGATTAGTATTACTCAATATCCATTTCTTAAAAACAAAAAAGATGCTTATGTCATTTTGTATCTAAATGTAAATAATATTTCAGAATTTAAAATCTGTGGCGCTTGTAAGACCCAAAAGATTTTGCCAAAAAGTGAGGTGATGTTGTATAAAGAGCGTCCATACAAATAGCACGTGGCAGATAAACAGATAAATGGGCAAATTTTGTGACGTTGCCTGGACGCTCAAACAGGATGTCCAATGGACAGCCAGGTAATGCTGAGGACGTCTGCACAACTTTCATGACAGAACTATTTTTGAACCATAACGAGACGCCTTGATTGGATGTTCAAACAGCGACCATCCGGTATCTCACCACTTGTTGGGGAAATTTACTTTTTTGTGAGCGTGTGTCTTATTTCTGCACGTTTAGCAGCTGTAAAAGCTGGACTAACCTTTTTTGGAATTCACTCATATGTTTACTTGTAATTATTTCAGTGTGTCCTGTGAAGATGAAGTGACACCACCAGGATCTGAGCCACGAGAGCATCACAGCTTGGATGTTGCCATCAGACGAAAGACAACACAAAAGTAAGAAACTTATTTCCGGTTAAATCTTGAGAAAGTTGGCAGGTAGAGTCAGTGTCAGAGGACTTTGATTTCCTAACACTCATGATGAAGCTCCTCGTCAGCTCACAGTAAATCTGTTTTCTGTCTCGAGGCTTCTGCTCTGATGAAAGTTGCGTCTTATAAACAGCCGGGACTTTAAGTGTGATCCACACCTACTGGATGATGATCCAAAGTTTTCATGGACATCGCTCAAATAACTGCACACTCAGCTGTTTACTGATGAATATATTCAGATAAGGATTTTGTTCATCAGCGTGTCGGTGCACTCAGATGTGGGCAGGCACCGTGTTTGTGTGTGCAGACAGATGTTTTTCATCTTCTCTAGAAGATGAACGTGAACATGAACATCTAAGAGTCTGTGCAGGGTTGTGTATGTATCTGTTGGAGAGTATAGATGTTTGTATATTTTGAGGACTTTAGAGAAGCCAGGCATTTGTGTGTGTGTGTGTGTGTGTGTGTGTGTGTGTGTGTGTGTGTGTGTGTGTGTGTATGAGAGAGAGAGAGAAAAGAACCAAGATGTTTGTATCTTGTTTCTCCTCAGGAAGATAGAGATGTACACTGTGTGGAAATTTAAATATAACTAAGGGACTGTTTGCTATTTATGAGGGGAAGGGGGATGCAAAAACAGGTAGGAATGTCATTTTTTTTAAAGACTGGGAGGGACATATGGTTTTAATTATGGTTTGGGGAGTGGCAAACAACTTCAAATGTCTGTATTTTGTATATATTTTATCGCCAATTTTAAAGAAAAGTCTTCTGTGTCCTTTTTTCATTGATTTCTTTTCTTTCTTAAAAAAAAGTTTTTCATTTAATTTTTTGGGCGATATTTTTCTCTTTTTTTTTTCTTCAGCTTTTTTTTCATCAAAAGAAAACATTTGGGTGATTTTTTTGTGATTTTTGAAGAAAATATTTTGGCAACTTATAGACATTTCTCACATAACTGTACACTCAGCTGTTTATTGACGAACATGATCAGATTTTTTGCTTGTGTGAACAGATGTTTCTCATCTTTTGGAGAAGATGAACTCGTACAAGAACATCTAAGTGCTTGTGCAGGGGTTGTGTATGCGTGTGTGTTGGGAAGCACAGATGTTTGTATCTTTTGAGGACTTCAGAGAAGCCAGGCATTTGTGTGTGTGTGTGTGTGTGTGTGTGTGTGTGTGTGAAGAACCCAGATGTTTGTATCTCCTCAGGAAAATAGAGATGTACACTGTGTGTGAAGAGTTTATGTCAATAGGTTTAAGAGATTAAGTTACTGTAGAGTCTTTTAATCTTTGCTCTGGCTTGGGCCTAAACACACAGAAACCCTGGATATCACCACATAACACAACACACAGCAGGGGGACAGAGGGGTGAGGTGGACGAACGTGGACGACAGGCAGGGAGAGATGAGCGAGGTCTGCAGTGTGAGTAAAAACTGAGAGGAGAGGTGGACGTTAACAGAGTGAAAGGAAAAACACGAGGACAAAGACAGTGATGGAGTCAGGAGGGAGACAGAGGCAGAGATAAAGAAATCTGAGAAAATGGAAAGAAAGGGAGAGGAGACGTGAAAAATGGCCATTTAAAACATGAAGCCAGCGAAATGACAACTGCAGAGGAGGACAGCTCATCAAACACATTCCTTCTCTTCTTTCCTTTAGCCTACTTTTTTAAACATTATTTCCTGTGGAACAACTGAATGTTGTCTGTCCTCCTGTGTCCTCTACTTGCCCTCACTGTATTCATTTATCTATATCGTTTACATACTGCTGTAGTTGTAAATTTAGCTTTTGGCTCCCTTTCTCATGAGGTATTAACCTCTTATTAATAAAAATACACTCTGTTTTGCATGTTATTTTATCTGTATGATCAGGTCAGTTGTAATTCATTACTTCTACATTAACCTCTCCCCCTCTGCCTTCGTTTTTAGGGGGAAGGGGGATCTCTGGGGGGAGAAAGCAGGTCGATAGTATATGCTATGTAAAAGATGTATATAGAGTTGAGTCGATTTCTGGTTTTGGCGGTCCAGTGCACGAGCTCAAACCGTATGATTTAATGCAAACTGGCTGACCTACTAGGAAATTCATGGGTTGTTTGATTTTTCATTTTTTTCACATCTGTTTATTATTATTTTTAGTTAGCATAAAGTAAACACTGCATACAAATGTTGGAAAAAATACAAAAACAATAAAGAATTCACATGTACGGACACATTATGGACAATAGGACATGTACCTTCAATAAAATGAGACTAAAAAGTCACAGTCTGGAGCTCTGCAAAAGCCCTGCTTTGTGTGTGTCTGTCAGAGGAAGACATAGAAGAGAGCAAGAGAACCAAACACCAGTAACTTATAAAAACAATGTGACAATTTATACTCAATGTTCACGATAAAGTTATTTTATACATCACACGTGGAACAAGCCGCAGCACATCGAGTATATTCGATATATCGCCCACCCCAATACAAAATGTACAAAGTCGCTTTATATGGTGATTATTGGCATCGCATAATAGGTATTATTTAATTATTATAGTAAAGGGATAAGAGGACACTGATGGTCTAACCTGTGCATACTCAATGAGGGGTTTCTAAGTCTCATGGAAAATCTCAAAGGAACCTCTTAAAGTGAAGTTTTTCCAGTTTAAGGTGCTCTCAAAACATCTTTGACCGATGTGTGAGGTTGTGCCTGTTTCCAGTTTAATACAATCTATCTGAGTGATAAAAGGGTTACGAACCTTGCCAGCATGGAAGTGGGTCCTTTAAGAGGAAAAACTCATGTGTTTTCTGGAGTGACAAAACGAGACGTGGCAGAGATAGTCACTTCAAAAAATAAAACTGCTCCAATATGCAAACACTTCGGCCACAATTGGCACAGTGCGCCATTTCAGGTTGAGCTTTCATCGGCATGGCCACCGAGATACATCTGCCACTCCTTTATTTAGTCTGTTTCACCTCCTTTCTTTCCCCTCTTTCCTCTCTGAACCAAATCTTTTGAAAGGCAGACTGTCGAAAGCTGTTAACAGGACTCAAGTTCAGTGCTAATTCCCTCACTTAGAACAACAATCGTTCAAATGACCTGAAAACAAAAACCCTCAGCTGTGGGCGAACATTATGAGTCAAAGTGGATCACACCGGAGTGATGCGTTATCTTCGTGCCAGCTCGTCCTCGACCTCTGACCCACTGTGCGTGTACGTGAGAAACTGTGATAACTGTGACTACTTCAAAGCTTCACTTTGCTGTCTCCCTCTCTTCTACAGACACTTTCAGCATCACACTTAGCATTAAGGCGTTCCCGTCATACTTTGTGAACAGCTCAAGAAGGAAGATAAACAGTATAAGGCGGTGATGCAACATTAAACTGGATAAAGAAGAACAAAGATGGAGGTCCACACCCTTGATTTTAGTGTTTATAGCCAACCATTTTCCTCACAAAACGTGTTTATATTCTACTCAGCTTTGCCAAAAATGCATCAGCTGGTTTCTCTTTCCTCCAGGTCAAAGGCCTGAGCCATGAAGCAAGTTACGCTTAGTCTGGCTCTGCTTGGGTCACCTGGGTTCACGGAGACTGTCACACCTGTATCAGTTAACTTTTCCAATCACGAGATCTTAATTACAAGCAACACTGTCAGAAATAACCCGCACAGTGACACTATCAGGGATCTCTTTGTGAATGAAAAAAACATCAAAAGCTTGATCACATATTTAGCGTTGTACACTATCCCTGTTTGTTAGAGGCTTTGTTTAAAAACCAGAAGTTTTTTAACTGCAAAAATGTTCTACTGAAGACATCGGTAAAAATTAAAAAGAGGTTTCTAATCTCAAAAGAACAAATTCAAACTCAGGCCTACCACAGATCGTAGAGTATACTTCATACAAGTGCAATACAACTATAGCTACTATTTTAGGAAGGTTACAAGCAGACACTGTTTGAAAATGTGTGTGTGTGTGTGTGTGTGTGTGTGTGTGTGTGTGTGTGTGCGCTTCAATCCATGACAACATAGTTCTTCACCCTGGGGGGGACATGAGTCATCTGTGACCTCTGACCTCTGCAAAATGAGCCAATCGTGTTTCAGCTGGCAGTGAGCCAGGGGTGACGGCTGAGAGATGATCTGAGAAGGAGCAAAAACAACTTCAGAACGAACAAATATTTCCATCTTATAGAAGCTAATTAAACACCTCTTCTGTGATTCTTCTTTAACACAATCACACAAACTCTCTCTCGTCTTTCTCGAGAATCTCTTTGATCCGACGATTTCTGGCACCATGCAGAGAGAGAGATTTGTTCATTTGCTGCTCTTAATACGATAAAAGATGTTTTATGGATTCTGTTTACTTGGAAATTGAGCAAAGTCTCAGAGGAGCGTTCAAAGTAACTTAAAACCGTTTTCTAATGATTGCAGATGATCTGTGTGCCAGGGAGAGAAAGGGAGAGAGACGGAGACATAAAAAACAGGAATAAGCAGAGGGAGAAAAGTATAGAGACACAAGCCACAAACAAGAGGCACAGATGGGAACATAAGATAAAGAAAAACATGTTTCCACTAAACAGGGAGATGCAGGAGGGATGAGTGGGGGGGGGCTACAAAAGAGGAGAACAAGACCCCTGAAACACACACACACAAGGACCCAGGAGACTAAAAATGTACATACAGAACGTCCCTCGTCTTGTTTTTGATTCGTTTCATTGGATACAAACAGAGACTGAAGCAGTTTCCTATATGGTCGGTTACACACAAACACACAGGCTGCTGCAGTACTCACTCTACGCAACATAATCATTCTTTGTCTTTATATCATCTCAAAATTAAAGACGACATCAGCTGCGATTTTCTGTTAACATGTGGGATACATTCCATTATTTCAGATCCTTCTTTAAACCTGCCTTCCTTTATAGTAGTGAAACTAAAATAAGCAAAGACTTATGTCCGAATTCTCATGAATATTGAGTTTTAGAGTAATAATGATCTTAAGGAGCTTTCTTCTGTCCAAAATTAATGTCCAAACCTTCACTTTAGAGGATCGTCTTAGGCTGATATTTTTATTGAATCAGATACGGACACTCACTCTGACGTTGCCACATTTACACGCCATTTTTTGGGGATTATTGTTTCAGAACATTGCACAGAATCTTTATACTTTATTCTGAAGCGGCCCCGTGAGAGTCAGATTCGAAACATGCTTACAGACAAGGGCGAGTCAAATTCAAGGACTTTTTAATACTTTTTCAAGCACTCATTTTTATTTTTGAAGATGAAATTGTTTTCCCCACAACTATCTGTTCCAAGAAAATTGTGCAAATTCATAAATGGAAGAAACATGTTACCAAGGCCTAAAATCAATATATTATTAATTAACGTTGCTCATGAAATGCCGAATTTCAGTTCAAAACTGGCACTGATGGGTGACGGTGCTCCGGTGTGAGTGTTTAGTAGGCTAGTCAAACATCCTGGTGCTGACTTTTTATTGATGTTTACTATCAATTCTTTGCATGCACAAATAATCACAACCTCGGCTGTTCTTTGCTTCCTAGTTTAAACAATTATCTACATTTTATACAATAATTTATCATTCTGTTGTCCTCTCAAATATATTCAACTACTTTTTCAAGGACCAAGTTTAAAAAAAATGTCTGATTTTCAAGGTATTCATGGACTTAAACTTCTGAGTGTTGAATTCAAGTACTTCAAGCACCTCAAATACCTTCTATGAAACCTGAAATTGTCAGTTTGAGACTCAGTTTGTTTTAAGTCGTTTTGTTTTGCTTTTGCTCGTCAGCACGCTGTGCAGTGTACTTTTGGAGACATCTTGGTTACCAGAAGAAAATGTTGTTGCGCACTGTCGAGCCGCTGTTAGCTTTTACACTAAATTACGTGAATGCCGCTGTCACTCTGAATGTCCCGTGGATCCTGTTCAAACTTAAGAACTCCATATTTGTTTTTGTTTGTTTGGTTTTTCTTTTTTTTTTTTTTTTTTTTACTAATGAGTGACATTCAGCATTACAAACCAAAAAACAGGTTAGTAAACAGCAGAAAGCAGCATGGAGGCCAGTGAAAATGTTAGTTATTATTAAGTCTCTTTCAAACTTGAAGCCATGTCATTTTGAACGACGCCAGAGTGCCGCTACGACAGAGACGGACGTTATTTTGCAGTGTTTCGTCACTGCGTCACATCAAAGAAGTGCGCCTTCACCGGGGTGTCATGTTTCCATCACTGCCAAACGGAACTAGAGCGGATACATAGTTGAGACTACTGCAGTAATTTGTCTCAGTATTGAATAGCGATTGCAAACTTTCCCATTAAATACAAAAGCCAGATGTTAGTGATTTTTTCTGTCTAGTGGGAGAGGGGCTTTAGCACCAGTAGTTCTTGCATGAGGCCCACTGATTTCCCTGACCTCCAAGGCTTTTAAGGGTTTAACTCTGCCGTCACTTACAAACCTGTTTGTTTGATGGCTCCGCCCTCACTCCGTCTGAAGGAACTGATCATTACCGACTCAAAAACCAGCAAACGTGGAAGTGGAGGCTAATTACGCCAAATCGAAGGAGAGTGATTACCAATGAGACCACATTTAAAACCCACTGTCACTCCACCACACCCTGAGGGGAGAAATCACTTCCTTATGTTGGAGTTTTACATGAACATGAGTGTGTGCGTGTGTGTGCGCGTGTGTGTGTGTGTGTGTGTGTGTGTGTAAACATTTAAGTGTTTGACATGTGTCTGCTGTTGTGCAAAAATGTGTACTTGTGTGTGTTTGTCCCCACAGACAATGTACAGGCCTCTTGAGGCCTGTACATTGTCAGCCACACACACACACACACAAACACAGAGAGAGAGAGAGAGAGAGAGAGAGAGAGAGAGAGAGAGAGAGAGAGGCCCCAACCTCCCACCTCCTCACCACATGGGACCCCGTAAATCACTTTCAGGTCAAAGCTAATTTTTTAAGACCAGATCTCCCCCCAGCTTTCCTCCAGAAACCCCGCACACACGCACACACGCGCGCACGCACGCACGCACACACACACACACACACACACACACACACACACACACACACACACACACACACACACACACACACACACACACACACAAACGCACTCCTCATCCATCCTCACCCCTAAATTCTTCATCACTTGAGGAATGTTCCTCCTTCCTTTCTCATGCCAGATATCATTTATTTTTCGTTCAAGGCATCAGATAAACTTGTAATTAGAGCGTTTTCTTTCGGTTTTCATGTCTCGTTCACGTGTTCTCAGTTGCATCTACACAAGCTGTCCTCGGTCATTTTCAATCACACCAGCTGCAGTCTGCGGCCTGCACACCTCCTGTCAGGGAAACTAATTAATCATCTGTGAAATCAACTGGTCTAGAGTCAGTTTGAGTGAAAACAGCAGCATTTAAAACAGTGATACTCAACTTACGGCCCGTGGGTCAAATCTGTCCCCGGATAGGGTGCCGGGTACATGGCCCCCCAACCATTTTCCAATTTACAATAAAAATAAAGTGAATAAAGTGTTTTTGTACTCTTGGTATAAAAAAGGTACCAGAGTGCATAAAACAGCATCAAAATGGAGTTGTTTTTAAAAACGTGCCAGTGGAGGATCCCCCGCACCACCAACAGAAGTACTAGCTCTAATATCTTAAAATCCGAGAAACGTCCTAAAATCCCAGATGTACTCCTAAAATCCCAGATATACTCCTAAAATCCTAGAAATGTGCTTTAATCCAAGAAACATCCTAAAATTCCCGATATTTCCTAAAATTCTACCAACGTCCAAAAACCATAGAAATATCCACAAACCCTAGAGACATCCTAAAATCCCAGAAATGTCCTTAACTCCTAGAAACATGTGTGGCTGCTGCGACTGGCCCCTGGTCTCCTGTCATTTCGCAAAAGTGCCCCGCAAGCAAAGCAAGATGAGTATCCCTAAAACAATACTCCAAAAGTACAAATACAAAAACTGAGAGATTTTGACTGTTTATATATGTATCTTTTATATACTATTTAAGATACACGAGACAAGCAGCAGAGATGACAGCTGATAAATCTAAGTGGAGGACCGTAGTATCTACAAGAGATGCAATAAGTACTCAGATCAATAGACCTCAGATTTTAAGTAAAAATACAAAAGTATCAACCCTTTAAAATATACTTTAAGTGCCAAAAGTAAAATACTCATTGTCCCATTTCAGAAAAATGTTTATCGTGGATGACAGTTATTATTGTTCTGTATTCAGAGCAGTAATACAGCAGCAAAACTGCTAATTAAAGAAATAATGGAGGAACGGCGTACAGAGCAGAGAATGAAGTCACGTTTCCTCCGTGTGTTTTAACCTGAGCTTCTGTGTACTTTGTAGGGGTAAAATCAGCCATGTGTACAGTTCATGTGTACAGTACATGTTACACACAGTTTTACCAAGGAATTTTAAAAACTTTTCCAAAACCTTTCCATAACATTTTACCCAATTTAATGACTTTGTTTAAGAAGTTTAAAATTAGTAGGCCTTTATGATGACACAGTTATATATTACTCACATTAGACATGTGGGGATTAAAGAAACTTCATAACGTTACTCATTTGTTAGACATTGAGCCATCTAGCGACACACGCCAACAGACCAGACACACATACACGGACACTTCCAAAAAAACGTCAAGGCCACGCCCCTTTTAGGGGGGATAGAAAACCAAACATCATAGATGTCAGTGGAATTTTATGTGTTTGGATTTGAATTTTGAAATTTTTTGTTTGCATTAATTACTTGTTAAATAAACAGTTCTTTAATAGATAAACTGAGTAATAGTTTTGCAACCTTGTTTGGGCCTAAGCGTTCACGATAATTAGTAAATTAAGGTGATGTCATCGTGTCCCTTCAGTCTCCTCTGTCCATGAGGATCAGTGACCCCCAAGACGTTCAGGCATCGATGATTAGTGACGTTTTCACACTAACGCAGTGCAACATGCGATTTTAAATTAACAATTAACACCAGAAAGTAGTATTTGTTGCTATGAAGAAGACCGTCTCTACAAACGACATCTTCCTCACATATTTGTCTTTCTGCCTGCAGTCAAACATAACTCCCCGTTTCTGCTCTATTTCTTTTTTTCCTGCCGTCTGTCTCTCAGTGTAAACAGTGGAGCTCTTAAACACTGCTGGTTTCCATACATGTTCAGGACTGATGAGGAGCCTTTGCAGTGTACTATACATACTATTCATCCTCTAGTTTGTCATTATTACTCTGCTTTGTTATTTCTTTATTCATTTCCTCTTCTGTCTTATTATATTATTGCTCTTATTTCCTCTTCTCTCTTACTTCATTAGTAAGTTAGTTATCTAGTGAAAAGTATCATTTTTCCTTCTAAAATGTAGTGGAGAAGAAGTGTAACTTAGCATTAAATGGAAAAATTGATGCTCCGATGGTGGACTCCTCTTAGGCAAGAAGTTATATTTAACCCTTTGGAACCTGAGCGAATTGTTTTGATGTCTTTCAAAAACATGAGAGGAAGGCAACAAACAACTTAACAAAACGTGGCCCAAAAAAAAGATAAAAACATGGTAAAAAACGTTACATATATATATATGTATTTATTTTACATATATTTATGCATATATAAAGTTATCCTACTTATAAAAGATCAGTTTCTGGACATATTCCCTATTTTTTGAATTATTTTCTAATATCCTCCACTCCTTTTTAAAACTGAGTTTTAGGTAAAAATTTCTTGCACTTCGTGGGACATCTCTTACCAAGTTGGTCATTGTCTCTTTTCCCCATATACTTGTAATAAATCAACCCAATTTTCTCAGTTTTCAAAGTGCCAAATAGCTTGCGAAAGGCATCTAAAGGTAGCACATGAAAAATGATGTCGGTCCAGGTTTTAAAGGGTTAAAGACCAGTTTCTCTCTGCAGATTCAAACACAGAGAGGTTTTTTTTAAGTGTAGTATTCAGCTACTATGAAGACATTTTTCTCGAGTGCTGACAGCAACACAAGACAATTGAACGATGTGATTGACGGAGACAGCTGCAAACTGAAGCTTCTTTGTGAGCAGGCGTGTTGAAAAATGTTGCTCTGTCACCAGAGAGTGTAACCGAGCGGACAGGTGGAGATGGATGTGTATCTGTGTCAGCAGAAATAGTCTTAATGCTTGTTTGATAGTGGGATGTGTTTTAGATTCCTCTCATGGTTCGTTCCAGCTGGTTAATGTGGCTTTCAGCCAGGACTGAACTCAGTTATTCTGCTGCTCTCAGCTGAACGCCACTGAGCCGGCCCCTCCACGTTTGACATTTATTAAAGGCTGCACTCAGCATTTGTCAAGCGGGAGGGTTATATTAAGAAATGCCAGATTTTTATCTTCTACATTTAAATACCAGTTCACAAACGCAGATGCAAAAATTACAAACAAGTCTGTATACTGTGACCATTTCGATAAGGTGGCTCAAAATTCAACACACACACACACACACACACACACACACACACACACACATACATCAGAAGTATGAAAATAAGAAACTCAAAGTACCACTGTCAGTCGAATGCCTCCACAAACCAGTTAAGCTGCAGGTTACATCTATATCTGTCCAGACTCATATGTAGCCTTTACAGTAGGCAATGCCTCAAATATGGATGTTGCTGCAAAGATGCTACAAACTCCAAAATCTGGATAATTCAAAAACATTTCTACAATCAGCAGTTTCAAGGTGAACACCCAAAATTAGTGTCACCAAGTCAGTGTCAGGCCAAATGTCTCCCCTTCTGTTCCTGAGTTATGGTGTTGAGTAACAGAAAAGTGTTTTTACAGAACATTATGACGTCTCAGTGAAGTTGAACTTTGACCTTTTGGATATAAAATGTCATCATAATATCCTATCTGACCTTTGTGTGCTATTTTGTCATACCTGGCGGATGAATTCTTGAGTTATGACCAAAAACATGTTTCATGATATCACAGTGACCTTGACCTTTGACCCTCAACCACCAACATCTAATCAATTTATTTTTAAATCCCAGTGAAGGTTTGTGCTAAGTTTGAGGAAATTCCCTCGAGGATTTCTTGAGATATCATGTTTTGCATTCTTGAGATACTGCACCGTTAAATTGCGAATATTTGTCATTTCTTCTTACTTTTTCAATCATATTTTTTTTGTAAACATTTTTTTTTTTTTAGTTATTTGCATCATTATTTGAATTATTATTCCTTTTAATATGTTTATTGGTTTTGTTTTTGTTTGTTTGTTTGGTTTAATTTTTTGGGGCTTTTTGCCTTCATTATGATAGGACAGCTTAAGTGTGAAAGGGAAAAAAAGGGGATGACATGCAACAAAGGGCCACAGGTTGGAGTCAAATCTGAGAGCTTTATGAAGCTGAGAGGGCGGGCCTTAAGACAATGAATGTGCGTGACCAGCTCAGCTGTCACACTGCCGGCCTCATAGTGGCGTTAGACGAAAACTCAGGCTGCCTGAGAGAATTTAAATGGACTGACACGTAACAGACTCTATTTAGAGGACAAGGCTGAGGTTGACCTGCTCACATATAAATCCATTAAACTTCACTTACCATTCAGAAGATTAATACTGTCAGAGTGATTCACAGAGGAGGAGAGCGTCGCTCCGCTGGACTCCTCACCTGAAACAAGATTCAGAATTAATAGGCAGGAAATGGTAACACAGAAACAATGATTATCCTTTTGAAACAAAATACATTTGACTTCCCCACTGGGAGAGACCATCTGTGTGTGTGTGTGTGTGTGTGTGTGTGTGTGTGTGTGTGTGTGTGTGTGTGTGTGTGTGTGTGTGTGTGTGTGTGTGTGTGTGTGTGTGTGTGTGTGTGTGTGTGTGTGTGTGTGTGTGTGTTGCACAGTGTAAGCTAACTTTGGTGAGGAGCCATCAGACCTGGTTTCTCCATCCCTGCGTGTTATGTCTGGTTGCTCGGTGACTCTGTTGGTTCTGGCATCAGGACCAGAGTGTGTTTAATAATCTGGGTCAGGACTCCAAAACTGGGTTATTCTGAACTACTTACACTGGCAACACGTCTCTGCACATGCTGCTGGTTCAAATCCAAATCACGCGGGCAGATGACCTTGATTTAGGTTATTTCAGCGCCTCACCAGGTCAGATTTTTACTTGAAGACGACCTGCAGAAATTTAAATTAAAAAAGAAAACAACACAAAATGAAGAAGGAAGCCACGTTAATCAGAAAAACTGGAAAAACTGCACAATCTTGATGTGTAACCCTTTGAAACCTGAGCAAACTGGCTTGATTTATTTAAAAAACATGAAAAGATGCCAATTAAAACAATTAAAATTAATTAAAAGTTTACAAGAAAATTACCTGAAAATAAGCAAAAAACTAAAAGTTTAACACAAAAAGAAACAAAAAATAACTTAAAGTAATTATATTTTTTTCTGTAACATAATTTTAAATATATAATGGTAAGAATGAAATATGTTTTCTGGACATTTTTCTTGATAATATCTTCTCAGCCCACATACACAGCTATCACACATAATTTTCAACTCTTTTTCATGTCACCTTTTCCAATTCTTTTGCAATTTGACAGACATTTATTGCCAAGTTGCTCATTGCCTTTTTCCCATGTTTTTAAAGAAATGACACCACTTTTCACACTGCTTTAAATGCTTGTGAGAGGTGTCTGAATGCAGCACAGAAGGGGTTAAACATCACCAACAGACTGGTTCAATAAGAAGCTGAATGAGGATTTATGGATTTCTTTTCCCACATTAGATATGTTGTATTTGTTAATTATTACTAGAGAAGGCCTTAACAGCTCATTTAGCAGAAAACAGCTGATGAGCATGCAGACAAAAAGAATAGTGATGTTTCTTTTAAGCTTAAACCAAACTCATCGTTCACAGAAACCACATGAAAGACTCCGAGCAGATGGCATCCAGACTGTGTGTGTGAGAGCACATTGTTGTTGTTTACTTACACACAGTATTTTAATTGTTTTGTGCAGCGTGTGTACCTGTGTATGGACACTATACAGGATGGGATTTATTTACAGTAAACGTCACCTGTTCTTCATCACTGATTAACCTTTTTTTAAATGTATTCCATACTTGTTTATTTTTTCTCTTCACCATCACAAAGAAAAGACCTCTGAGTTCACTTCCTTATAGAATAATCCTGTTTTGTCTGAATCGTCTTTCATGCAGATGAAGTTAAAAATGAAGCTGGCCACAAGTACAACCAACACTTTGTCCAAAACGTCCTTGTTATAATTATCCATCATGTGGAACAAAACATCTTTTTGTTTTTGTTTTGAATTTAAGCAGCTGTTTGTCAAAAGAACAACTAACTGAATTCATGCATTATAAATTGAAGCCATTGGAAACTCAAATGAGAGAGCTAAAAAATAAGTTGTACACGTTGAAAAGACAAGAAGTCAGGCGATCACCAACGTTAATATGATTTATCTTAAGAGGAACATTCCTTCCAATCCATCCATGTGGTTGAGAAATTTCACTCAAAACCAAGAATTTGAACCAGCTGGTGGTGCTAGAAAAATCAGTGGATCACCAGAGTTAGTAGGAGCCATCGTGTGGAAGCCATTTTTACACAGAGATCACATTACAGGGACGCATTGAAGTCCTCTCTTTATACCGCCCCTGCACTTTCCCACAGAACCAAACGACGGCGCCATCATGCTGCTCCACTGTGTGATTAAACTCTGCATTGTGGCATCCCATGATCAAAAGACACGATCAAAAGAGGCATGACGGGCGTCACATCAAACACACAAGTGCCTGCCTCTAGCATGACATATAGTGTACCTGTCGGCCCGGCTTCATAAACAATAACAAAGGTGTGAAATCTCAGTCCAAATCACTTACAGTCTGTTAAATGACGGCTGATCTCGTTCCCTGCTCAGAGGGTAATGACCTCCTGAATCTCATTGTTTCCACAGTTCGTGGAGATGTACGGCTGCCGTTCTTTTTTGTATTAGCCACTATGCCAACAGCAGCTATTGAAGCCTACCGCGACAGGTCGCACGCATACACGCAGCGTCAAACTAGTGCCACCCATGGTCACGTTTTTCTGGTTTCATGTTTTACACAGACCTTGTTTTGGGGCTGTTACTATGTTCCCGGCTAAGGGGCGAGGCCACTCTGCCCCCTCTTTCTGCGATGGGACGTTACATACAGAACGACGAGGCACTGAAACAGTGTGATAATCCCGCCTTGAAAAGGCAGCGTAAACGCGACTATAGACTGTGTAAAATGATGAACGTAGCCACCATGATGTCACCCACTGGTTTATGGACTCCCACTCTGAATCCTTGAGTTTGGCATTTTGGTTGTTGCCATTTTAGATTTTTGGAGCCAGAAGTGACCATATTTGGATGAGAGGGTGGAGCAAACCCTGACACTAGCTGTTAGTTTGATTATGGTGCTTTTCCAGCTCTGATTAACCATTATAATGCAATTTTTTACTACCCAAAAACCTGCTTCAAACTATTAAATTTAAAAGGAAAAACTAAACATCCAACTTCTTAGAGAGTAGTTTAGGATAACCAAACCCAAAATCTGACTTTTTCAGGTGACCAATACGTTACATCGAAAATTATCAACCAGCTTTGTATCAAAACAATGTGAGTGGTATTACTAGATGAACTGTGGTAAACTTTATGCAACCACTCCAGTGTTTGGATATCCCTCCTCCGAACTCCCAAACACAGACAAATGACGTAAATACCATAATTTGGCAGTGTTTTACTGGCTCTTAGGGCTGATGCTCCAAGTGCAGGCTGAACTTGCACATTTTCATATTGCCCACCACCCGTACTGCCGCCACCTCGAACACAAAGAGTATCCAGCTGATCACAAGACACACCCGCTCCTCTCTCTGTCCCTCAAACTCTGACCGAAATCCAATCAAACGGTAAAACTAGGCAGTGCTGATCAAATATAAGGGAGACAGCATTATTTCTTGGCTCTAGAGACCAAAACGTTTTTCGTACCAAGCTGTAAACATGTTTATTTTTGCTGCAAAGTCGGGCCATTTAGGCATGGGGGTCTATGGGGATTGACTCGTTCTTGGAGCCAGCCTTCGAGGGGACATTAGAGGTACTACAGTTTTTGGCTCTTCCACTTGGGCTTCATTTTTTAAGCCCTGGGGTTGCCGCATAGAACCACAACATTATGCATTAATTCATGATGTATATCCCGAGATTTTAGTGGATACGTTAAATTTTTGAAGCTGGCACTGAATGAAAGTCGAGGGGTCATCAGATTCATTAGATTTAATCTGCTAGGGACCATTGCTGTCTTTATGAAATTTCATCTCAATTCATCCAACAGCTGTTGAGACAAAACGGTCGACCAACTGACAAACATTTCCTTCTCCAGAGACATCGCCACAGTATGACTAAAAATCTAACGCTCTGCCCTCTGAGGCTCCAAACTCATCAGTAAACATATAACTGCCCTCCATCTGTAGACCAGCATGTGCACATGTTAGTGTGTCTGTTTCAGGATGTTCCTGTTTTTTTAATGTGTCCCAGAGATGATGGTGATCTGTTTCCTGTTTTGGATCGTCTGAGAGTGTCTGTAAGGGTGGTCTTTTCTTTTTTGATTTAAGTGTTTGCGTGAGCTGAAGTGAAAATAGACAACAACAGCTGAAAAGACAAGCTGTTACAAATGATAATAAAAAAACAACAAGGTGCAGGTGATCTAATATTCAATGAACTTTTTATACTCTTGGCTTGAGCAGCTACTCTTTTCTTCCCAAATACCGAAATAAAGAGTAAACAGTTTGCCTGAAAAGGGACTGTTGGCAGATGTTTATTGATATTGTGATATTAAGATCTTTCGAAACCATGAGACAGCCTCTTAAAATTCAGTTATGTTTGAAAAAAGCTACTCTTGGTACAAACAAGGTGTGTTTGACGTATTTTTATGTGAGGTTTGGTGGGTGTGTATGGGAGTGTGTGTGTTTAAGGTTAAATAAATAAAGAGTAGTCATTAAGAATATTTAAGAGGTGGGGATTTTTTTTTTGTTACATGATTAAAATCTTGCTCACTGTAATTAATCTCTGTCTGCAGGATGTCGGTGAAGCTGCGATTCGACTCTCCCTCAGATGGAAGTTTGGTCCACAGGAGCCGCTCGTTTACTGGGTTCAGCTCTCTGACTGGACGACGACGGTGAGTGACATGGTGTTACAGCCAATGAGAATGCAGGTTATAATAAACAATTTGTCTAATTCATTTATTAACACATTAGGTTGTCTACAGACCGAGAACTGGCAGAATTTGGCCCATTTAAAACAAAGACAGGGAGCGCCATCATGAAAAATAAATGATTTCAAAACCAGATACGTGTGCTTTAGCAGACAGTTAAATTCACTGAGCTTTAGTCATGACGGTAATCGAATTGTATGCCTGTTGGACAGAGCCAGGTTAGCTGTTTTCCCATGATTGCAGGCTTTATCGCTAAGCTAAACTAATCTAAGCGGCTGCTTGCTGTAGTTTAATACATCTATCACAAAGACAAAGGTGGTGACCATCTTCTCACCTATATGAGTTTTGTGCGCATGGTTCTCAACATGCATGTGGCTGAGCTGGCAGCTAGCAGCTAAAAGTGCTAACTCCATAAACAGCACTAAACAAAGGCAACAGTGCTAACAGAGCTATGCCACAGCAATGACACCATGTGTGTCTACATGTTAAACTCTGGGTATCCCTCTGCATCTGCTCTTTATGTTCTGGGATGCCCCAACCGTGACGTCAACAAATGCACATGGAGGGACGACGCTACCGGTTGTGTTTAAACAACACAAACATATGGCATTCAATGCCAGAACATCAACAAATGCACATGCTGGCACGGATGTTTAGGTGAAGTCAAAAAGGCGGGTGGTTAGGTGTAATAAAAAAACCTCAAATTCAGACAGGGAGCAAACCAGACTCCCGCAAGAAAGTCTTTTTGTCATAGTCGCAAAATGTATTACACCGTCTGGAGCTCTGCAAAAGCCCTGCTTTGTGTGTGTGTGTGTGTGTGTGTGTGTGTGTGTGTGTGTGTGTGTGTGTGTGTGTCTGTGAGAGGCAGAGAGCGAGTGAACTGAAACACCGGTGGCTTATAAAATTAATGTGACAATTTATACTAGCGAAAAAGTAATTTTATATATGACACATGGCACAAGTAACAATACAAAAAGTATATTTGATATATCCCCAACCCCTACTCCACCACATCCTTACATAGCAAACAGAGGTTTGCTGCAGTATTAATGCTCTGAATGCTGCATTCAGAACCTTAAATCAAATCCAAATCTTTATTGTGCTGTTTAAACCAACAAAACAGTTTTTGATGTTTGAGGTCAAAACCTCCATTTATTTTTATAACCGTCAGGATGAATGACAGGCAGCAGAACATAAACAACAGATTCTGGCCTCATATCAGCTTTAACAGAGGTTCTCTTTTCATACTGTAGGACAATAAAATAGAGGAAATAAAATCCCTCAAGCACTTAAAGCTCGACTGTCTTTATGATGTGTGGGGGAATCCCGTCACCCTCAGACGAGCCTGTTCCTGATTGATGGGCAGGCTGTGAATGCCCCACAGACGACAAGATGTTATTTCTGAATGAAGAAAGAACGGGTGACAAACACACTGATGTGAACCGTCAGTCCCACGAGACGGAGCCGGAACAAAATGTCATGTTAAGGAATAAAAGCTGGAATGCACTTCCTGGTTGTTTTTTCCATCTTAAAAATACACACAAACACACTATATATCTTCGACACAAACACACACTCTGTATTCATTCCTGAGCGTCTCCGCTGCCCTGACAGCATCACACCACGTGAACGCCCATCATTCTTCACTATGGAGCTTTGATGGTGACACGACCCGGACCGTAAACATGACATAAACGGACCAACAGGGACGACAAACATCCACACAGCATGGAAACACTTTTATAGCCGAGCCCATAATTACAGAGGATGCCCGCTAAATCTGAGTGAAGCTTTATGTTGTGAAAAATACGGCCGATAAAAACACTGTACAGATGTGTGCAAAGACGAATACTTAAGTCTTAATTCATTGCACCTGAGAAATCCAGGTTTTTGCATTAAAACTGGCATCACTGCTTTCACTTCACCAGTATTCATGATTTTGATCCAAAAAGAGTTTTTGTATGTAAGTGTTGGTGCATTGAGACAACATCGGCATCAATACTGACCTTATGAAGCAGACTGTGTGTTGGCCTGACATTATTGTGCTAATAGTTTCTAAAACCAGGGTTTCCAAACTTTGTCATGCCTTTTCAGTGAATTTCATTTTGGAAAAGCATGTGAATAACTGTATCTTCTGCACTTCCTGGCCCGCTATTAGTCATGGAGAATAAGAGCCGTGTAAGTTTTCCTTCAGTATCAAGCAGCAATAAGTTGTTTGTGTTAATTTACTTGACATAGCACGTAACATTAAAGGTGCTTTTACTCACTGCAATGTCATTACTGAATTGACATGTCGTGCAGTCAGAAGTCGATGCATATTAGAGTTATGCTTTGTCTCACCAACTTACAGAAAATAAATTCGCTGTCATGTTACATTATGCATTATCCCAAAATAATCACTGAAACAATTTATTCGATTCTATTCCATGATTTTTCCAAGACTTTCAATGACCTTTTTAGTTAGTTAGTCTTTATTTCTGTGTCATGCCAGTCTGGCCCATCCCACATAGGATTTCAAGATACAATACAAAGCTTTATTGTTTTAGAATTGTCAGCAAAAAGAGAAAAAATACAAAAAGTTACAAAATAATATATTACCAACATTTTGCAAAAAGATTTTTTTTTCTAAACAAATGTATAGCTAATTATAATAAAGACCTTGTTTTCTCATCTTTTAGGCAGTCCTCTGTTCGTAACTCTCTCCGCACAAAGGCCACGACAGGAGGTAAATCTCCCAGAATGCAACTGCATCCCAGCAGAGGGGGCGGGGCTATCTGGTCCCTGCAGCCGGAGGAGGTCGACAGGGTTTTCCAGGCGCTACGCAAGGGACTCAAGTATGTATACTACTAGTGGATTTAAATTTGTACCCTGTACTGCTGAAGTGATAATGTTACAGAGGGACAAGAACTACCAACACAGCAATGCAAAAAAATATTTTATTAACAAATAAAAGTCCTGCAAGTAATCTCCAGAGGTATAGAAGTATAAGCAAAAAATTATCAAAAGTAAAATTACTTCTTCTGCAGAGGAATGTCATGTTATTACATTATTATGCTGTTATTGAGTCATTAACCCTTAGGGACTGTTCGGCGCATTTTACACACTTTTTCTTCTTTTTTTTTATAATTTTGGCTGTTTCATACATATTGCATCAATTTTGGAAAGACTGTATTTTTGTTTCATCTTTGAATTTCCAGCTCAGCTCCTACAATAAGTATACAATACGCTCTTATATTTGGCATGGGTGAAACACATGCTATTTCCAATCGTCACAGTGAATGCTGCTGCTAATCACTGACTTATCCCAGTCTGTGATAATCATCATTTAAAAACATAGTGGCATCATGACAGAAACCTGGCATTTAAAGGGTTAAAATCATGAAAATAGATTAATATTTAATATTTATGATTAGGACTGATGTTGGTTAAAAAAATTAACTCAATGAATGTAGAGAATAATATTAATGTATAATATTTTTTTAAAGCTTGATTTTGAAAAGCGCATTCTAGGCGATGCAGGTGTGTGTAATAGTAAAGTGGGCCCTAACAGTTAATGTTTGAGCAGCATTTTATTGCTCAGGCTGCTCAGAGTGGAGCTAGTTTTAACTACTGTATTTACAGTTAGCGGGTTTAGTCCAGTGGCTCCCAGTCCAGGGTTCAGGCCCCTCCAAAGCATCGCCAGATACACCTGAGGGGTGGTGACAAGAACGTCCCAAAGGTTTGCGCAGTGAACAAGAGTCTGCGTTTAATCTGGGGCCTAGCTAATCCCCCAATTTATTTTTTAGTTTTTACATTTTTTGAAGAGGTTTGTCTCCGAGTCCCTTGGTGTCCTCCCACAAACGGAGGCTGGTACCAACTTAAGGTGTTAAAATGCAACATTTGACTGCTGAAAGGCTTTTTATCTTGTTTTTAGAGTTATTCATCTTTGTGTATAAATGAGGGATCGTTAATATGTCGAGTTACTTAAAGGGAGATTGGTGCAAGTGACCCTTTAATATCCCCAGTCTTCACAAAATCTCATACATAGTGTGTGACCAAAAAAAATGTTTGCGTGTGCAGGGATTACCTGGAGGGTCACCAGGTGGAGATGGACTTCCTGTCTTCACAGCAGAGAGAGACCAAGAGAAACTCCAGACTGGTGAGGACAGAATAGAAGGAAACTGAGATTACTGTGAGCGTGTGTGTGTGTGTGTGTGTGTGTGTGTGTGTGTGTGTGTGTGTGTGTGTGTGTGTGTGTGTGTGTTTGTGTGCATGCACATGGGAGCATGGTGTTTAGTTGTTTTTCAGGTTGTTATGATGATGATGTATTTTCTCCGTTTCCAGGCCTTTCTGTACGATCTGGAGAAGGTAAGCTTTGCACTAAAGACACAAACATGTTTTCTCTCTGCAGACTCATTATTTCACCTTACGGTGGTCAAACCTGCGTTCACAAAAACACTAATATATCAACATTAGAAATGAGAAACTAATAGTTACATTTTTTCACAGGAGATCAGAGCTTTGGAAAGATACATACGACGATTAGAATTTCAAATCAGCAAGGTAAGAACAGAACACTGAATCTACATTTGTCTAACTGTTTCAGTTCATGGTTTTATCTTGGGTTGAGCTGATGGTGATCAAGTGATCATAAGGGACACAAATGCTTTCCAAATATTTTCAGGAAAGCTATTTCTGAAGTATGGAATTTGATTTTAGTCACTTCTAGGCCTGAATAAGCATGGGAAAAAGAAAAGGGTAGGAAAAATATGTTTCCGGATTATTGCCCCCAGTCAGTTTTCCAAAACTATAATAACTACATTTGATTTATGCAGTGATGTAGTTTTCAGAAAATAAAACGGACTATGTTTTCTGCACATGGAAGCTGTACATTACGTACGTGAAATGGAAAATGTGTAGGAAGTGTATGAACCCTGTTTAATGGCTTTGTGTCTGGGATGTGAGTGAGAAGTGGCAGGATAAAGATTAAAAGGTAGATAATCTAAGCAGAAGGGTACATTTCTGTGATTGTGAAGATACAAAACTTACAGGCATGGGTAGTTTGGGCAGGAGAAACTGAGAAGCCACAGGTGAACACGAATGACGATGGGAAAAGGTGCAGGCAAGTAGAAACGTGTTCAGGTTGAGGCTGGAAAGCGAAACCACAAAGCAACATTGAGTATCTGGCAAAAAACAGGAGGAGATGGGCTGGTATAAATACTGTCATGTGAGCAGATGGATATGGGAGTCAGGTGACCGAGACTGGTGGGAAAGTCTTACGGCATCTGGTGGACAGGTAGAGAAGGGCAACAACTGTACAGTATAATAGAAATGAAGGGACCAAACTCAAACAAAACACAAAATCTGAGCTGATTTATCAAACAGTCACAGTCCATGCAAAGTTCAGCCAACAAGCACATGTACATCAGCTAACTTTTGTGGTAAGAAAGAAACTAAATGTGTTTTCGACTGTGTAGCTGAACACAGTGTTTCTGTGTCTGTGCAGGTAGAGGAGCTGTATGAGACGTATTGTATCCAGTGGAGGTTGTGCCAAGGAGCGGTCAACATGAAGAGAGCTTTCTCACTGTCGCCGTCCACCAGAGCCTCCAGAGACAGTCTGCTGGAGCTCAGTCGCAACCACAGACACAGCCTGCAGGTACTGCAACCGTCAGAGCGAACGAGTCTGTGTGTGATTTCACTTCTTCAAAGACTTTGCTTCAGTCTTTGGTGAGGAGCATGTTTGAAATAAATCCCTCGTGTCACCAGTAAAGAAATGTTGCCTTCATGTCTGTAGTTGCTGAGTCATCATGCTCCACGGTGAAGCAGGACTGGCCATCAAGTTTGGGGAATTTTCCCAGTGGACCAGTCTTATGAGGCCCGTTCTTTTTTCCCCAGCCATGGCACTGTATACACCTTTTATACCCTATATCAGTGATACTCAACTAACGGCCCACGGGCCAAATCTGGCCCCCGACAGGCAGCTGGGTGGCCTGTTTCGAACTATAACTTGTTTATCAAAAAAAGTGCCAGTGATACTCAACTAATGGCCCACGGGCCGAATCTGGCCCCCGACAGGCAGCTGGGTGGCCTGTTTCGAACTATAACTTGTTTATCAAAAAAAGTGCCAGTGGAAGATCCCCCACACTCCCAGACAGAGGTCCTAGTTAAGCTCCTAATGTCCTAAAATCCTAGAAACATCCTTCATTCCTAAAAATGTCCTTAAATCCTAGAAACATCCTCAGGTCCTGAAAATGTTCTTAAATCTCAGAAACCTCCTAAAATCCTAGAAACGTCCTAAAACCATAGAAACATCCAAAAATCCGAAAAAGGTCCTAAGGTCCTGGAAACACCCTAAAGTCCTAAAAACATCCCAAGGTCCTGAAAACATTTTAAAATTTTAGAAACAACCCGAAATTCCAGAAACGTCCTAAAATCCCAGAAATGTCCTAAAATCCTTGAAGCATCCTTCATTAAGTCCTAAAATCCTTGAAACAAGTATAAGGGCTGCTGCGGCTCACCCCTGGCTTCCAGTCATTTTTTGTAAAAGTGGCCCCCGAGCAAAGGAAGTTGAGTATTTCTACCCCACAAAGTGCCATGTGCATCGTTCTGCTTACTTTGCTGATTTGAGTTTGATTAACAGTGATTTCTGCTAATGTTGACAAATTAATTACACAGCATATTTCATTTAATCTGAAATGTGTTTCTACTGCAGCTCTGTAGTCATAAAATGTGTCTCAGGTGAAACACATGAATCAGTGTTGTTCCTCGTCTGACCATGTGTGCAGCAGATGGAGGTCACTGAGGGCTGAAACACAACTGAACGCGGTCACACGTGACATCATCCACTGTATGATGAATGACCAAGAGTCAAAGTCTTCAACATCCTGTTTCTGCCTCTGCAACCTAAAACAATGTTCCAATGTTTTAATCCAACAGCTTACTATACGTTTAGTTTGGGCTGGGAGATATGGAATGAAGTCACAATATTCTTTTTTTTATATCAATCAGTATCAATATATATCACAATATACATTAAATCACTATTTCTGTGGAGCTTAAAAGGTTCCCTTTTATTCCTAAGTCACATATGAATATATCATAAGGTTGGTTTTGGTTTAAATATTTATTTTCTGTCAGACACTGAACATGACAAATATACTGTAGAACAGGCATCACAAACTGGAGGACCTATTCTACTAAAATTCAAAGAGGTCCAGTTACTAAAATTTCCTCCCAGCAAAGGTCCAAATCTCATACCTAAAATCAATATCACGATTAATTGAACATTTTACTTTTATTACGATTAATAAACGATTATTTTGATTTTTCTTTTTAATGTGGTTTGTTTTTTGCCCCCATGGTGTGTTGGAGTGTAACAAATATAACATTTGTTATTATTTATTAAACTTTCCAGCATTATATAAAAATTAACAGCTCCATCTTAAACAAACTTCAGGTAAATGTAAGCACATTGTGCTGATAATAGGCCAACCTCTCCTGACTGCAGGACTCTGACTTCAGCTTCTGTCAAACTTCTGTACTATTAATCATTTTACTCAGGAATTAAAAACGTTTGAGGAGGCCTACTTCTCCTATAGCTGCCCACAGCCTGCCAACAATCCCAGTTACAGAAAGGCTGAAAATAAGGTAATGTGCTTGTGGCCCCAGGGCCCCAAAACATTACATCTGCCCCTGGTAATAATAATGAGAGCTCAGCGCGAGCAGCTGGATGAGACACGGAGCGATGCGTCCTGCTGTTTCAAAATAATTCATCATAAGTCTGATTAAACCTGAAACTAACACAAAGTCGTCTGTAGAAGTCTACAGAAGTCACTTCCACCTCTGCAAATGTGGCTGTTTCAGACACTTTGGTGCTTTGAGGAGAAGCTGCGCTCTGTCCGTCTCACTGCGTTGCTGTGGGACCATCAGCTGTTTGATCTGCGATGATGAAATGCTGTGGCTGTCAAACACTAAGCTGTTCCAGAGTCAAAGTAGTTCACTTTTTTTACATGATTGTTCAACACTTCAGCCCTCGCTGTGTGTTGGCATGAGATTTTCCTTGGTGTCATGAGAGCATGAGACAGAGCCCAAAAGCTGGAGACGAACGGCAGATGCGTGGGAGTTGGCAGCCCCGGTGGGGAAACGGTTAACAGAATTTTTAAATAACTGAAATATGCATCATGGACAAGATTATGTTGATTAGAGGGTCTGAATGTCAGTTTCGATTTTTTAATTAATTGCCCAGCACTACTTCTTAAAAAATATTGTTCTCACTCTTACATTTTATTACAACTTGGCCACGGGTCCGGATAGGACCAAGTTTTGGTCTGGATCCAGACCTCGGTCCGCCAGCTGATGATGCCTGGCTTACAGATACATGTGATGAATCAGTGGTATGGGCGCTATTATTAGCCAATTCCGTGCGTATTGGTCGCGCGCAATGACAGATTGTTGGAAAACCTCACAGGAGGGACAAAGTTTGTAAAACTGCTGGGAGAAGGCTGTTGGACATGTCCGTGATGGAGCGAGCTGATGGACATGTTCGCGTTGGAGCGGGCGTGTGCTGGAGCATTAATAACATTTAAATAGATGAGTGAGTTACATAAAAACTCAACCCTGGGTATAGTTGTCATTAATGTTTAAATTAGCTATAGAGACCAAAGCGTTTTTTTGCACCAGGCTGTAAACATGTTTATTCTGCTGTAAAGATGTGCATTTTAACTGTCATCAACAAGAGAAACACACCAAATTGGAAATTATGCAAACTGCTGTTTTAGTTCTTGTGGGGTTTTTTTAAATTGCGTTACGGTGTGAATGGAGGTTTTCTGCACCGGTAAAATGTTCAATTTGGTCAAAAATGATTTCTGGCAAACACATTTCATATTTTATTCATTTTTTAAAAGAATGTATAATGGAGATACTTTGTAAACGGGGCTACAGGCACTTTAAACTGCGATGCAAAACCAAACACGTTTGGCAGACAAAAATGGAGAGAAATACATAATGTCACTGATGATGACAAAGAAAATACTGTATTCGTTGTGTAAGAATGCAGCACGATGGATGCTGAATAACTCTTTTTATCCACAGAAAATAAATCAGCATAAATGCTTTTACAAATAATTAAATAAATATTCAACAATTTTATCACCATGGAAAAAAAGATTCTTGAGTACTGAATGATCATAGAGGGAGTTGATAAGAGGGCTGTAAATGAAACGCACTCGGGGCAAAAGTGGCTGCCACTTATCCGTCGTCTCCACAAAGGAGAGGGCCAACACTCGCCGCTAATGGTTGTAACACTGCCAAACCAAATCATCTGGTGTGTAATCGATGGTCCCACGGTGATTTTTCTTTTTGCAGCCACATGCTATGGGACATTAACACACAACTGAAGACTCATTCACACTCTGTCCGTCCGTCCATTCTTCCGTCCTTTCATACGGTCACACAACCAAATCGTCAGTATAAATAGGACTGCTAATCGCAAGCCCTTTTTCTGAATAGATTTATCAGTAAAAGTATCGATCAATTAATCGTTATTTGAAAAAAAACTTTGCTTATTTTAAACAAGACCAAATTCATTTTATCCTCAATTTTAACAAATTTTATATATTTTGACAGCAATCAATGCCTAACGATTAATTAATTCAATTTCACATTTTAGATTAAATTCTGTAATTGTAAAACCAGAAATTATCACTGGATTTACAAATTTCCGATGTTCATTGAACACATCGTGTGTGATTATATAGGTTTGTGAATCAAAATTCTGGGACTTTTCCAAAACTTTCAGACTATCTTTTATTTTCCATGACTTTTCAAAGTTTTTAATGACTGTAAGAACCCTGAAAGGCTCAAAAAATAGAACTCACTTTGTCACATGTAAACTCAGCGTGAATGAGCTTCGAGACCAAACAGGATGATCGCTGAACCTTTCAGAGCGAGGTCAGCACCTCTGCCTGTAACACTGGAGTCTGTGTATGTCTCTGCGACCACACACACTCTCACACTGCATGTTTACACACTGGGTATCTTCCCAGTAAGCACCATTAGGGATCAGGGCCCCCTTAGTATTAGTTTTGATTCTGTTGTAGGTTAACTTCACTAAAATTTTGGATATACTTGTAGCAGTATTTCTAAACTATGGTATTGCTACTTTTACTTAAACAAAATATCAGGGAACTTTTTCCTCGGCTGTACAATCAGAATGAAGATGTACTTTCTCGGTGTAAAATATAAACATTTCCAAGAATGGTGAATTGATTTTCTTGGAAAATCAATACAGTGTAATAATAATACTGTGTATTTACCACCTTTGTTTGAATGTGGCTTGACTCTGTATTTAGACTGAAGTTTAATGAGCATATTTAGGTGTTACAACCTCTTCAAGAGTCATAAATTGGCCACTTGGTTCTCAGTTTTGGTCTGCAGTGTGTGATGAACAGCCGTGACCTCCCGAAACATCGGCCCACACAGGAGGCACTAGTTCTTCTCCACATATGCTGCTTCATCTGCTGCTCTTTGGAGTAAACTCAACTTCTTTGGCAGGAATCTATTACTGGATTGAATTTATTTAACTCATAAAAGTTAGTCGCTGTGATTAAAGAACAATGTGCATCTTAATGTCTTAAAGCTTTATTATAATAAGAGTTTGCAGTATTTTCTACCCTATTACACAAACGTGTTGCATGTTATTCTGCTCATGTCTTGTTATCGACCACATGTGCCATCATGTTTCACTCATATAGTTAAGTTCAATGTTTACACAAATGAGAGATTTTAATTTGAAAACTCTGGTGGCAACTTATTCTTTATGTGAGGAGCACAGTATCTCAAACTTTTT
The DNA here is from genome assembly GCF_026936395.1 of Plectropomus leopardus. Lineage (NCBI taxonomy): Eukaryota > Metazoa > Chordata > Actinopteri > Perciformes > Serranidae > Plectropomus > Plectropomus leopardus. The sequence goes on from NC_142177.1 coordinate 38,621,718, forward strand.
GTTTCAAATTCAGTTTGAACATGCAGTATAAAATTAAAATGTTCAAATTCAAATTACATTATAATTACTGGATTAAGAGATGGTCAGAGAGCAAGCTAGTGGCCAGCAGACACAGAGAGACTGTGGGGGAAAACAGATTCTTCGTTTACATCCAACTTGGTGAATTAAGGACTTATTTCAACCAAACCAGAGCTGGTGAATGTGGGAACAGTGGACTTAGAAACTAGATTACTAGCAAGAGGAACTAGATGATTTGGGTGAGTTTTTTTCAGAAAAATAGGTGTGTAAATATTACTTTTCTTAACATTTTGTGGCTTTATGTTGTGTATATTTTAGTCTGAAATGCTGAATGTAAGTAGCACACTCCCTGGAAGGGGGGTGGGTGGTTAGCACCGAATACTTAAACTGTCATATACTGTATACTCCGGTGAAATTTCAGGAGGGTATGACAGCATGAAATATTAAATACTAATAGATTGAACAATGGTCTTCAAACCTGCAAAAGAAAACCACAACCAAACTCATGCTTGAGGCTAAAACTCAAAACCAATTGGCCAATTATGACTGTTGAAGAGGTCAAACATCTGAATGTACTCATTAACATCAGGCTAAATATAGAGTGGAGCTACATTCAAACACAGGTGCTTAATACACCAACACCTGGTTCAATTACATTTATCGACATATTACATTAAGCCTGGGTAATGAGGCCTTCAAAATATTAAAGCTGGAGATTAAAATTTGGGCTACCAAGGCGTGAGTATGAATAATGACGAGAACGCAGCAGTCCTCAGTAGCTATAGTGGCTACTTTAAACTGGTTTAAATAAGAAACTGCAAAATCATAACTGAACCATCACAACAACTTTTTCCCCAAACGAGACTGAACCAGCCACCAGAGAGGTCGTAAAGTGAGAAGAGAAGAGTATCTTTGAGTCAAAAAGCCAAAGAAGTTTGTTGCCAAATATAATACAGCTCCAGTGTCAATGTTCTGTACATGACACAGACCTGTGACCTCACTTTGGACGAGAAAAGCTGAAAAGTATCAAAGCGGTCGGTTAACGAAAACAAGAACTGTTAAAGGCACCCTGCTAAAGATTTATTTACTTTTTATACAGTTTCACTCACACTAATTTTCTCCTCTCTGCAGGACATGTCAGTTATGGAGGGAGAGTTAGAAATCCTCCTCGGAGAGCTACATATCAAAATGAAAGGTACACACACACACACACACACATTATCAGTGACACGTTATCTTCCAAATATTTTAAACGTGTTTTTACTTGCAGGTCTGATCGGCTTTGCTCGACTCTGCCCTGGAGACCAATACGAGGTAAGCTTCACTTTTAAAGTGATGGAAATCAGTTTTTTTAAAAAATCAAGTTTACTTACTGTAGTGATGTCACGTCTCGACAATGTCACATGACCAGGTGGTGGTGCGGTTGGGCCGCCAGCGATGGAGGATCAGAGGGAGGATCGAATCAGACGACACGCAGGCCTGGGACGAAGAGGAGATGGTCTTCCTGCCGCACATACACCACAACTTTGAGATCAAGGTCACAAAAGCACACAGAAATACACACATATACACAAACACATGTAAAAGTGTAAATATGTACCCACTGATGACCGCAGGACAGTTTATTTATTATTTATTTTATATTTTAAAGACATCTGGTTTATGTGTGCAGGTTATCTCACTCGAAAAATGTCTTCTCTCAGGTGACGGAGGCGAAGGGTTTGGGTTGGCTGCTGGTTGGCATGGTGACGTGTGCAAGCGCAGACTTCTTCGTGGCGAGGCCGCAGCTGATGTTGGTGGACATCACAGAGCTGGGAACCATCAAACTGCAGCTGGAAGTCACCTGGAAGTACGAACACACACACACACACACACACACACACACACACACACACACACACACACACACACACAGAGAAATAAGTATGACCTAGAAAAACATGAAAATTTTCTGGCAGCATGTACTGATGTAAAAATGACAAATGAGGTGGTGGCAGAGAACGCCATGACGTCAAGCACATAGGAAATTCCTCCGCCAAATACAGGGGTTGATGGGAAGGTGAAGTGGAGAGGAGTGAAATCAGCAATGTTCCCAAAAAGGAAATTCGAATAATTGGATGATCTGATGGGGGAATAGGTGTGGACAGCTGCATAAGGAAATCAAATCTGTCGTGAAAACTATGAGATTGTTTTCTCTGAACGGTCTGTGGCTCCCTCAGTCTGTCCTGCAGCCCTGCTGTCAGCGTGATGAGTCACATGACTGACAGGTGCAGCTGGTCCACAAACTACCAGATACTCTCCTCTCAGACAAGAAAAAGGGAAAATGAAAAGGTGACAGTGATCAATTACTACAAGGAGGAATGAGAAATGAATGAGAAAAAACTGGGCCTGTCAAATGATTATTTTTTAAACGTGTTTAATCACTGCATTCCAACAGTTAACCCTTTGAGCGCTTGATTTCTTTCAAAAATATGGGAAGAGCGCCGAGCAAGTAAACGAGAAATGGACCAAAAATTCTCAAGAAAAAAGTTAAAGGAAAATTAATTGAAAAAAAAACAACAAAATAAAAACTTTTTTTTTTAATTTTAAAAAAAGGAAAAAGCATCTAAAAGCAGCGTAAGAAAACCGATGTCGATTCAGGTTTTAAAAGGTTAATCGCGATTGATCACCTTTTTTTTTTAAATGTCATGTTTACAATTCTACTATTTTGCTTTTGAAAACAGTTTTGAAATCTTTATTGGCAAGATAAAGCAATTCTCAACAGTTTAGTTGCCTTCTCTGATGCATACAGGTCCTGTACGTGTCAAACTATTATTCCCCACGACCGTAAGATGTATGACCGGTCACAACATGCCAACCTGAGGACGTCACTCAAACCCGTCTTCCACCATGTTTATGTACAGACCTTGATTGCATTGGGATTAATGCATCAATGTTAACCATCCTTGAAAAACATTTGGGTTTTCTCTCTAGCTTTTTGTCTCTCTTACTCATTTTCTCTAATCTTAGTCTTTTCAAATTCAAACTGCTTTCTCACTGTTACTTTGCCACATGTTCACAGCTGTAAAACAAGGCCAAGCAACAAATAATGTGAAGTAAACAACAACAATGTGTTATATTATTAAAGATTCACATGCAGCCGTCCAGCAGAATCTGCTGTTATTTCCTTCTTTCTCTGCTTCTGTCTCCTCTGCACCTCTAACCTGAGCCAGCTGTCGCCAAACAGCTCATTAAATTCAGTGCACATGATGCACATGATACACACACACACACACACACACACACACACACACACACACACACACACACACACACACACACACACACACACACACACACTCTCTCTCTGCTGTGCCCTTGCACCATGACAGATCACATTTCAGGGTTTAGAGAAGCCAGGTGGAGGAAGTTTCATGGATTCTCCCCAGAGAGACGGAAAATCACACAAACACGCACGAGGCTGCCGAACTCGCACACAACAGAACAAAAGACTGCTGTGGACGTACACACGCCACACATAATCCTGCTGAGGCTCACAGTGAAGTGATTTCAATCAGTGTTTCTGCTACATGTAAACTCCTATGACCAACATGTGCTCACAGATAAAGCTGTGGGCAGCTAATGCAGATGTCCTTCATATTTGAAACAGTGAAAAAGAAAAAGATGACTGGCTGCTCTGTGGGATATAATCAAACAAAGGTCAAAAACTTGTGTCAGGTGCTCATGGAAAACAGGAACAGAACAGGATAAACAATTTTTAAAGCCCTGACAAAGACCTGTAGTGGTTGAAACATGTCGGCTTTTTTAATGATTTAGCCACTATGATAAAGGCTTTTTATGTAATTCCTCTGTATTTTTCACATTTTTGGACTGCCTGAGTTCCTTCCTGTTTATCATATTTGAAATAGTTTTTGATTCCATGCAATTCCTCATATCCACTTAGACAAACTCAATTTCCCTTTTTCTTTGTCCCCAGAATTTTCAAATAAGTTGGATGTAGGTGATTCCAATACAAAGCATGATCTGACTGGAATAATCTTCTTTTCTAGAGATCTGTTTACCTCTTTCCGCTGCTTCAGGACGTCTTTATATATTTATCTCAAAACAACTTGCTCATATTTTTAAACTGTCGTGCTGAAAACTAATGTAATAATACGAAGTCATAGTATTCAATTGAAATTCTTCTTGTACAGCAGCTGAGGGTAGGGGGTGTGGGTGTATTTGAAGTGTATATTTGTTATGTAATGCAGTTTCTTCCGTTTGTTTGTTTTTTATTAGTGTCCATAGGGCCCCTTGAAAATGAAATGCTACACACTCAAGGAGCTATCCTTTCAATAAATGCTGAAATAAATTCTTAAATGTGTTGGTTCAAATGTCAGACTAATATAAGAGGCTGACTTCAGAAAATAAAAAAAGTCAAAAACACAATATACCATCTGACAATTACTTTAAATAAAACCAATAAACAAATACATTTAGTGAGCTGAAGGGATAGTGAAACTACACTGATGTGATCCATGAAAGCACAAAATACATGGATTTTTTTCCAGCAACTGTGACTAAAAGGTTTCATGACCTTCAGGTTTTTCACATAAACAGTCTGCAGACACCATACTGTCGAGAGGATTACTCCAAAGTGAAGATAGGTAAAGGAAAAGACCGTGAAATTTTTCACGTCTGGAAGCACATAAAAACTTCGGAATTGTCTGGAAACGAGAGTCACGAGACAAGCTGCAAATATTAAAAAGCAATAATATACGCTGGATTGTCATATGGATGAAATGTGTTGGACAGCTGTAATATATTCAAAAAATGTTCAGTGGTATGAAAACTACTTGAGCAGTAGAACACAAAGCATCTAAACAGATGGTACATTTTTAGTTTTTTAAAGCTTTTTAAAGGTACAAAATGGCGTCCCACAAGGGTCCATATTGGATCCTATTTTATTTACAATTTATATCAATAATTTGTGTTGCAATATTGTAAATACAAAACGTCAATTTTATGCGGACAACACTATTTTGTATGGTTCTGCCTCATTGTTAGGGAGTGTGATCAGTGCAAACTGCTTTTAATGGAGTTCAGAGGAATTTGTGAATTGAGACTTGTACTAAATTCTGACGAAACCAAATTATGTGCTTGTCAAGGTGGAAGCAAACAGTTGAAAATGTACATCAAATTGTTAATTGAGTAATAAGGTGATTTGACGAGTCTCGACTTACAAACACCTGGGTTATTTCTTAGAAGACTATCTGTCTATTAAACATCACATCGAGTGTCTGACAAAAAAGCTCAAGGTGAAGTTTGTGTCTGTTATAGAAACAAATGCTGTTTCTGTTTTGGTGCATGGAACGATTTGGCTCAAGCAACGCTTTTGTCAGGAACTGATTATGGAGATGTTTTATACATGCATGCAAATTCATCTTGGCCGTCTTGACAACTGACCTTGTCAGTAGCACTTGTCTGGTTACTGAATGCTGCTAAATGTTGTTGTTTGTTGTAAATTGGCTTATTGTTTTAAGTCTTTTGTTTTTGTTTGTAAAAATTAGGGATGATACCAATTAATTGACGGTCAAGTAATGGGTCACTATGAACTTAATCAAACATGAAATTTAAGCAATTAATCGACAGGCTATGAAATGCTGTCATAGAATATGCAATATATTACTTTTTGCTTTGACAGAGGTTTTTTTTTTAAATTACAAATAAGTGATCATTAATTTTACCAATTAATCGATTAAGATAACTGCATACAATTTGCATCCCTAATAAAAAGTTATTAGTTGTGTTTTTAGTTTGTTTCTTTATGTGAAATTTGTAATGGTGCTGTCTTGGCCACAACTCCCTTGAAAAAGAGATTCTGAATCTCAATGGGACTATTCCTGGTTAAATAAAGATTAAATAAAATAAAAAGACATGTTCAGCATATATACGTGTATAACTTTCATTTATATTTAAATATACATTCTGTGTGCTTGTGTGTATTTGCATCTACAGTCCGTTCGACAGCACTGAGAAGATGAGGCCGCTGTCTGTCAGCAGGCAGTCGGTGTCCAGCAGGAAGAATTCAGTTTACAGCTGGACGGCACCGAGCACCCCGTCCTTCACAGAGAAATACTTCATAGTGAGTATACAGACAGATTCACACACTTACACTGTCTGTGTTTGTGTCCTAAACCAAACCTTTTCAGCCTAACCCCATCCCTTACCTAACAGAACATCAAGACTAAAGTAAGTTGAATTTCTTTGTTGTGTGGATGACTCTGTGCAATGTGAATGTGTGAAAAGATTAATGTCCCCACAACAGGCTGAAAAATAAAGAACTTACCCTTTCAAGGGTGACATTTTAACCGATATGTGGGTCTCCATCTTCTGCAGTCCATGATGCGTGACCTGAAGGATCGAGAGGGTTCCCTCCCGTCTCTGGTGTCTAAAAGTCGAAATAACAGAGAAGGCGTGTCTTTACTCAGCTACCTGTCCAACCCTTCACACGACGCACCAAACCACAGCCCTCAAAGCCCCTACAGGTACGAAGCATAAGTTGTAAACATTAAAGCAGGGATACTCAATTTGCTTTGCATGGGGGCCATTGTTGCTAAATGACAAGAAGGTGGGGGCCACTCACAGAAGCACCATACACATTTCAGGGACTTTTGGACATTTCTAGGATTTTAGGATTTGTCTAGGACTTAAGGATGGTGTTCAGATTTTAGGATGTTTTCCAGATTTTAGGACATTTCTAGGATTTAAGCATGTTTCTAGGACATTCTCAAGACTTTAGAACATTTCTAGGATTTTAGCATTTTTCTGTGATTTAGCACATTTCTAGGATTTTAGGACAGCTCAAGGATTTTAGGGCATTTCTAGGATTGTAGGATATTAGGCGTGGTGCAGGTAATCGTCTACTGGATGATTAATAAACTCTTTGATGATGCTGTTTTATGTACTTTGGCACCTTATGTATCAGGCGCCAGATTTGGCCTGCGGGCCACAAGTTGAGTATCACTGTCTTAAAGTATAACTAGTGTATTATAAAGTGATGAATCTAAATTACAAGGGGGAATATACAGTCTAATTAGAAAGCTGTCAAAGGCAAAAAGATGTGTATTTTATGTTTCACCTTGATTTTATGCTTCATGTGAAAATCAATTTTTACACAGTCTCACGAGGACTCACAGTTATCCCTCCAGTCACAGTCAAGGCACCAGTCTGGGAGGAAGCCAGACTCAGCTGTCCCTAGGGGAGGAAGGATCCCTGGAGATCTCTACAGAGGAGACAGAGAGGAGGAAGAGGATGGATGAGAAGGATGGAGAGGAGGAGGAGTGGGGGACTGTGTTAGATTCTCCCTCCACACCAGCAGAGAGTAAAACCGGCTCCCTGCTCGCTCTCCAGAGGTGAGGATGAGTTTAAGAGCAAATAATGTTTCATTTATTTTACCAGTATTCACTAAGAAGCGCTGCCAAGTGTTGTTGTCATGTCAAAATCATGTACCTTTGAAATATTTTGTGTACCTTCTCCATATCACCATGCCAAATCCTTTAGTGTAAAAAGATATTTCTGCATTACAGGTCAAGCACTCCTGACATCTTAAGAAAGAACACAGCTGGAGAAGCCGACCCAGAGACACACAGTTCAGAGCTGGGACAGGACACTCTCAGTGCTCAGGTAAAAAAACACACCTGAGGGATCAACTTGAATTCTGAAAAATAAAGTTCTCTAATCCAGGTGTATATAAAAATAGTAAGTCCATCATGCTTTTAATAGTGTAGTTACAAGGGCTGTACTCGACTCTCGAATTATTCAAGTCGAATTCCAAATAATCGACGATTTGTTTTGTTTTCCATACAGAGTTTTGAAGTTTGAGCAGACTCTGCAGGACATTCAGTGTAACAGCAGCTTACATGTTATATAGTACACAAACTAATTGCGCAAATGATGGGTTGTAAATGTTCAACAACATTTTTTGCCGACACTAGATATCAAACATAAGTCAGAGATTGTATCGTATTAAGTTGCTGTACATTATAAATTCACCACTACTAAGGAGAAGGTCTCTCCTCTGTCCACCTCTGTGCTGCTACCTGCATGTCTGCAGCTCTCTGTACCAAGGAGTAGTGTGAAATTCAAGAGTTAACTCACAGGCAAAATCTGGGGACCAAAACATCCCCAGACAAACATTGCACAGAAAAAAAAAACGCGTGCTCAACTTGAGGCAATCTCAGTTGAATGAGGGTCCCTGAATGATGGTTCAAATCTCTGACTTTGAATGGGTAGCTGTACTATTTACTTGTGTCTAAAGGTGTTTTTGTGATTACTTTTCACTGGTTTGGCTTAGTCAATACTTTGACCTCTAACAGTACTGACTAATACTGTATGTTCATGTATCTTTTCAGGGGACTTTGTATCTGATGCAATTTTTATGTATCTGCTATGTGGACTCGTCTCCTCTTCTCATTCTCAACTGAGTCTTCCCTTTTTTTGTTCCAGGACTCTCCAGAATCTCAGTCATATTCTTCCCCTACCTCGCCCACACCCTCTGCTCAGCCCTCAGCCATAACCCCGTCCTCACCCACCAACGTTGTTTCAGGGCGGCCGGGGGTGAGCGGTGCCCAGCGCAGAGCCCAGTCTGTCAGGCTGGGAGCCCTGATCGCAGAGCTGGAGAAAATGTTTCAGAACCAGAGCTGCTCTGAAAAGGAGCTGAGAGCCCTGGATCACCAGATACTGCACCTGGCAACCATATTAAAGGTACCTGTGTGTATTTATACACACACACACACACACACACACACACACACACACACACACACACAAATGATCTTTATCTCAATATTCATATGTCCACCCATAGAACGACCTCTCCCTGCTGAGAAGCTCATCATCAGAGGAAACTCTGGCTGTGGAGGAAGTCCTGGGCAGCTTTGACTTCCTGTCACATGACTTCAATGCAGATGATGACACTTCCTGTTTGGGCAGCCTGAGACTTAAAGACAGTGGGTGAGTTCAAACACTGAAATCAAACACTCAACTAGGGCTGTACCTGGCTCAGATTTGGCTGTTCAATAAGAACATTCTTTGATTTGTTTCTTCCCCATGTAAAATTTCAACGGGCTCAGCAGGACGTCAAATGTGACAGCCGCATTAACGTATAATAAACAAGCTACCTGAGCTAACAACAGGTGTGCCGACACTAGACAACAAACAAAAGCCACTGACTGTGTCATATTAAGTTGCTGTGAGCTGTAAATGTACCAAATCTTGGCATGAGAGAGAAAATATTTTCACTCTCCTCTCCTCCTCCATGCCGCTGTCTGAATGTCCACAGCGACCTATATCAAAGAGTAGCGTGAAAGTCAAGAGCACTGACTTCACTGCAAAATCTGGGGACCAAAACATCCCCAGAAGTACACAGCACATCACAGTTACTAGCAAAAAAAAACCAACTGCTCGACTCGAAGCAATCTCAGTTGAATGTGGGGTCTCTGACTGATCATTTGAATCTTTGAATTTCAGAGGGCAACCTTGCACTCACCGCTGACTTAATGTGTTCTTTTTTTCCCCATCTATCAGCATCGGTTCTTTGCAGCAGAGCGCTCTAAGGAGTCTCGGCCACCTCTCCCAGTACAGCCAGTCAACATCTGAGGAGGAGTTGGTCATCAGCCCTCTGACCTCTGGGAATTGGGGTCTAGACCAGGCTCTTGAGACTCACCTGGATATATGCTGCATCCTGCTCCAGGTAAAGTATCTTTCCTTGAGCGATGTCCACAATAACCACATTTTTTAATCTGTGTATATCTTTTGTGTCTTTCTGCCGCCTGAAAATTGCTTGTCAAAATCTAACAAGTTGACACAATGTCTCTTCAGATGATAAAAACGACCGACTTCAGCCCGTCTAGGAGGGACCTGCTGGAGGAAATGGCTCTCCAAGCAGACGTTCTGGACAGAATCAGCTGTCTGCTGCTGGAAAAGAACGACAGTCACAGCATCTCTGCTAGAGACAGTGAGTTAAAGATCTGTTTATTTTTGTCTTTTAGAGAATTGCATAATGTACAATAAATCAACATCATTTAGGATGAACTAATTTACAACAGCTTATTTTTGTATAACACTAAGGCAGGGATACTCAACTTGATTTGCTTGGGGTCCACTTTTGCAAAATGACAGGAGGCCAGGGGGCTGGTCGCAGCAGCCCCATGTTTCCAGGATTTTAGGACATTTTAGGAACTTTAAGACAGTTCTAGGATTTTGGACATTTCAAGATGTTAGGACACTTCTAGCATTTTTGAATAATCCCACGATTTTCGTACGTTTCACAGTTTTAAGGACATTTCTCAGATTTTATGTTGTTTGTTCGATTTTAGGACGTTTCTGGGATTTTAGGATGTTTCTCTGATTTTAGGATATTTCTAGGATTTCAGGACATTTCTCAGTTTTTAGAACATTTCTCAGATTTAAGGACATTCGTCTTATTTAAGAACAATTTCAGGATTTTAGTACATTTCTAGGATTTAAGTGAGTTGAGTATCACTGGCCTAACCCGAATCTTTGACGTACATGTTCAGCATGTTCTGGTTCTTATATAAAGGTAAATAATGGTATATATACTATTTTCATTCTCCTCTCTTCACTTCAGTCCTGCCTAAGGCCCAGAGAACAAGGGATGTGCTGTTGTTCTGGGAGGAGTGTGTAAACGACAGCAGCGCTCCTTTCTGTTGCCTCTCTGACAGCTTCTCCAGGACATTAAGGAAACGTTACACCCACAAGGTGAAGGCGAAGCAGCCCGGACAGTCAGAAAAAGGTACTGTAGTCCGTTCACACCTCATTCCACCTTTCTTACACAGATACTGGTATTCTTCATGCTTCATACTATTCATACACCCGGTTGATTAACAAAAGTCTGTGTTTGTTTCCCTTTGCTGTAGACTTACTAATTTTCAAATTGAGCTTTCCATTTGAAAAACAGATTCAAAGTCTAAAGGCAGTATTTAAGTTTGATGATCAAACACTGCAATAAGTAACTCAGAGTCGTCACTTGCCGACTGAGCTACAAACACTTCTGTCTTCGTCCTCTGCAGTGTTTTCTCAGCTCCTGCAGCAGGTGCAGACGGCCTGTCGGATGGTGCCCAGCTCTCGACTGGTCTGCAGTCCAGAGAGAGTCACCCTCTTCCAGCTGTCAGTGTATCTGAAACGCTGGAGCATCCAGGAGCTGGGAGAGCACATCTTACGCCTCTCTAAAGAAGGTATATCTCTAATTTTACTGCACTGATGATTCTATGCAAGTAATTTTTTATCTGAGGCACCCTTGCATGAAAATTTAAAGGCAACCTTTGCCTTAATGGTTTTATTTAACTGGGCCCTTTAATGACAACAGACCATCATGACACACTGAACATTAGGGATGGGTGAAAAAAATCAATCCATAATTGGACTGTGATATTTTTGTGTATCGACGCACAGTATCGATTTCTTTTATTATATAAATAATTCATATTACAAATACAAATTAAACTTTTGGTAGCCCACTATAATAACAAAACCAATCACTTTTTCAGTCCACTAGATACAGTTTGTTGCAATAAAAATGACTTAAGTTAGATGAAAAGACTGAAAATGTAATCTTATAACATAAAACAGATGTTTCCTTGGGATACGTAATAAGCAGCTGAAATAAAGATAATGCATTTTGATATATCACAGTATATGTTACTGCAATACCACATGTTTCATACTACAATAATATTGTAATGTGACTGAAGTATTGTGATAATATATCACAAGCCTCTGGTTATTCTCACCTCTAGAGAATATAACTATTTAAATCTAAAACCGTCTTTGCGTTTTTTGTTGACTTCAGATGACAAAGTTTATCTACACATAGATATACATATAAATAGGCCTACAAACACGCACGCTGTACGTGTCTGTGTGTGTCTTGCTGGTATCTGTTTTGCATTCGAGGAATGGTGGTATATAGTTCTGCACAAGGGATTTAGGATCTGAGAACATTCCAGAAATTCCAGTTTGCTAAAGTCATCTGGACCATCTGTCAACATAACTGCCAAAACGGTCTCACCAAATAAACTGTGTGTGTGTGTGTGTGTGTGTGTGTGTGTGTGTGTGTGTGTGTGTGTGTGTGTGTGTACCCTCCTTAAAGGATCAATATTTTTCAACAATCACAGTATCAATTCTTTCTCATGAACAAACAAAAACACACCCCTCTTTCCTTCCTTGCTTCCACTCCTCCTTCATGTGGCTAATGTCTGCTGTTTATTAAACCGCTAAACTACATTTGGTTTGCAGACCACAACACTTATAAAACTGCTAAAAAAAACACTGTGTTTCTGTGCTTAATTCAATCTGGGACAAATAAAGGAAGAAATTAACTTGGCAAATGTTTTAACTTCGAACACCAGGCGGGTGAAGTTTAAAGCCAAAGTAAGACAAAGAGTGCCAGAAAGATTAGAAACAATTAAATTGGCTTTATGAGATGTAAGAAATGTAATTATAATTAAAGTCAATAATAAAAACATAACATGTAATGGGGTATACAGTCAGAATTATTTCTGGTAATATCAGTGTGGGTAGACATGTGCATGCTGAATGAGAATGAAGTCAGCGTAACAATGTAATTTAAGATATTATTTTAGTTGTCTTATGTTAATTAAAACTTAAAACAAGCCTGTTCTCATATTTTTGAGTGTAGACAAAATGGATATTCCTAAACTGAAGTAAACAAATAAGCATGAAGTCCTTAAGTATTCAAAAAAAAATAGAAAAAGTATCTGAAACTGGCGAATTTCATCTGCTGAAAAGATTGTGGGATCACACTGAAAAAGCTCCAGAACAGACTTTGTGTTTTTGATTACTAAACAGCTGGTTTATTATTTACTGATTATGGAGGGTTATGTGTTTCAGAGTACATCCTGTCAGCCCTGAGGAGCCCCAAAAGGAGGCGGGCTCTAAATAAGCTGAGGGGGCGCTGCATTGCAGAGCTCCTCCCGCTGAGATGCACGCTGCAGACTCTGGCCGCCCTGCAGGTCGACTCCAACCACAAAGTCTGCAAAGCTGCTGCCAACTGTCTCTGCAGAGCTGCAGGCTGCAAGCCTTTCAGGAGCAAGGTACGTCCACCTGTCCCAGCTAACTGTGCTCGCATTAATAAGGCTCAGAGTCCAGTCATACCAGCTACTTTGTGAAGCTTTAAGCTAAATTCCAACATTGCATACTCAAAATGAAAATATGACATGCTGATGTTAAGCAGGTATAATGTTGCAATTTAAATTCATTCTGAGAGGAACCTGAATGTTGGTACCAAATGTCATAGAAACCATTTTCCTAATTTTACTACTATTCAGTCAGATTAGTTTCATTGAGAACTCACACACTTCAAGCCCACAAGAACAACACCAGACTTTGAAGTGGGGAATTTACAGCTCAAAATAACTTAACGCAGAACCATTTCTGGCTTATATTTGTGATCTAGTGTAATTCTGAGTCGAGTACAACCCGTAGTAGCCTGTAGTGTCGCACCATAAACCCAAACGATACCCAACCCTTGTCCATGGGGGTTCATTATCCCAACACACTGCTGTCCCTAAGCAGAGCCTTGAAGAGCAGCTAGCATGGATGCAGACAGTTGGTTTTGATCTTTCCAAGCCAATAACAGCTTCCCTGTCATGGTATACCTTGTGAAAATAAATGCAATGATGCAAGTACTCCAACAAAACATGAAATGTCTCTTTGTGTGTTAACCTTCTCCTCCAGGCGCTAGTTTACTACACAGAGAGTTTGAAAAGCACTGATGTACAGATCCAACAAGGCTCCTGTCTGGCTCTTAAATGCCTCAGGGTGAGCAAACACACCCCACACAAGCACTAAAACACTCACAGAAATACAGTTTCTTAGCACCGTCTGGTACGTTATCAACTGCTTGAGTGTGTGTGTGTGTGTGTGTGTGTCTGTGTGTGTCTGTGTCTGTGTGTGTGTGTGTGTGTGTGTGTGTGTGTGTGTGTGTGTGTCTGTGTGTGTGTGTGTGTGTGTGTGTGTGTGTGTGTGTGTGTGTGTGCCAGGCAACAGAGAGTGTGGACCACATAGCAGATTTGTGGAGATCAGCAGATGAAGATGTGCTCAGCGCTGCCAGAGAAACTGTCCTCTCTTTTGGTACAAACATTTATTATTTTTCATTTTGTAGTTCATTATTTGCATTTTACTGGATTATATTTTCATTATGCTTTCTACCTGTCCATCTGCAGGTAAAACGGGGCACCTGGCCTTCCAGAGGATGGACCAGCTGTACGCCGAGATGCAGGAGGAGGCGTACCAGAACCAAGAGACCGAGATAACCTTTCTATAGGAAACTAGTCTGAATTTAATTAGTTCTTTTATTCTGAAGGGATCCGACATGAAGAGTGTGTGCATCTCAATGATCTCGACAGTCAGGGTGAGAGACAACTCTTAAACAAAGTTTGTGTCTGAGTTGGATAAAGTTTACGAGCAATCACTGAAGAGGAATGCCAGGATGATTTTTGTTTGAAGAAATCTGGTGCCTTCATGACAAATACCAAAGAGACAAATGCACGGGAAAATCTAAAGATGGAGGCTTTCTCTGGATGGATTGCTCACTCAAGTTTTTGCTCCAAATCTCCAATTTCCTTTATCCTGTGACCAGAGAAGTGACATTACTGGGACCATGAATGTATCTGATCAAATAAGCAAAGTTTTGTATAAAGAAGGAGTTCTGTTATCTATTGCAGTACCACTATTTAATCTGCTAAAGATGCCAGCTGTAAAACTATCTCTGCTTTTTTTTTTTGTTGGGACTTGGACATGGTTGTTGTTTTATTGGAAAAGTACATAGAAATGTATTACTATAATTTCAGAAAATGTCACGCATGTGTGATTAAGAGAAAAAATCCAAATTATCATGTGAACATAAACCTTAAGGGACCAAATAAATCCCTAATAACAAATAATTACAAATGTACCTGTGGTAGGTTTACTTTTTTTTTCTTTTTCTTTTTACTAAGTCAGTAATACTTGCAGCCTGCAGGCCAAATCTGGCTCCCAATGGGGTGCAGGGTGGACCCCCGAACCATTTTGTAATTCACTTTAAAAATTAAGTAATTCTCATTGGGAATTGTTTCTGTGAGGTGCCAGAGTGCATAAAACGGCATCAAAATAGAGCTTCTCATCAAAAAAAGTGCCAGTGGAGGATCCCCCGAACCAGACCACAGAGGTCTTAGCTAAACCCCTAATGTCCTGAAATCCTAGACATGTCCTTAAAGCCTAGAAATGTCAAAAAATCTTAGACAACACCCTAAAATCCAAGAAACATCCTAAAATCCAAGAAACATCCTAAAATCCTAAAAACATCCTAAAATCCAAGAAACATCCTAAAGTCCTAAAAACATCCTCAAATTCAAGAAATGTCCTAAAATCCAAGAAATGTTCAAAAAACCTATAAAATGTCCTCAAATCCTGCAAACATCCTAAAATGCTGTAAACATCCTAACTTGTATGGGACTGCTGTGACTGACTGCTGGCCTTTTGTCATTTTGCAAAAGTGTCCCTCAACCAAAACAAGTTGAGTATCCCTGTACTGCGTACTATTTACTTTGCTTGTTTTCATCTGCTTTTATTAAATGCTGAGCAGAGGGAACATCAAATAGCCGCCGAAACAGGAGCTGAGTGACATTTAGGGACCAGAGTATTATGGTGCAAACGACTCTGAGCCAACCAGCATTTAAGAGGTTTTTACTCTGCTCTCCTAAATCTGTTATTGGGGGGAAAAAATGACTGAATTTGTTGGTGAGTTTCCTGCTTTGCAGATGCTCTGAGAGCAAGCCCAGCATGCTACGGGCTTATGAAAGCGTGTTGTCATTTGAGTTACATATTGCATTGACCTGCATCGATTTAGGATAAAGATGGTGACAATCTTGGAACAATACACCCAGGAAATACATCCAAAATGTACTCACAGTCTTATTACTGCTTGGAAAAGAATAGTAACACTTAATAATATTGGTACAAAACACATGCTTGACTCATGCATGACTCAATGATTTAATGCATGAACTGTACATATCATAAATTCCTGTTAGTCAGCATAAAGCAGTTTATTTGTTAACACTTGATTTTCCCACAGCCATGGAAAACTTGGGGAAAGTCATGGAATTTCACAATCACATTTCCCAGGCCTTTAAAAGTCATGGAACTACTAAAATCATGAAAGTTTTGAAAAATCATGGAAATGTGTTATATGTAATACATTAAATTACATTAATTTAACATATCAGTGAATTTATTTTCTGTAGCTGCAGACGTAATGTAGCTCAAATATGCTTCGACGTGCAACAACGTTTTGGTTATGTTTATATTTGATCATCACATATGTTTCTTCAAATTCTCCCCTAATTCTGTCTGTCCCTTCATGCACACTAGGCATGTCAAAAAATGTAGAATTTTTTAAAACATTTTAAGCTAAGATCTTTTTACTTTTAAAAAAAAATGTTGGCAATTTTTTATAGAAAACTTAAAAATAATTGGAGATTTTTTGTTTGTTTGGTTTTATTTTTTGGTTTTGGTAAAATAAAAAAACAGGTTTGGAAAGCAGGCTTTCTTTAAAAACTTCTGGCTAATTATTTCTATTTTTTTCATTTTTGGTACCTTTTTTTCTTCAAAATATTTTGGGGTTTTTTTCTAAAAGGCATGTTTTCTCTAAAAAATCATCAAAATGACACCATTTACTAACAGTAACTGTAAAAACAGAAATCCTTTTTTGGATTTTCAAATATCTGACGATCCTTGAACACATCACGTGGGAAGCTGACATGGTGGTGACATGTGGTTTCACACCACAACACATTTCCATGATTTTTCAGGCCTGGGAAATGTGACTGTGAAATTCCATGACTTCCACGGGTCACTGTGTCATGATACTGATGTGAAACGATGAGTTAATGTACATTTATTCACTAAAGTGAGTATGGACGGATGCTATTCTGCTTTGAGGAAAGCTGATCAAATGCCAGTAATTCAGCTAATTTGTTTGAATATAAATTAATGTATGAAGTAAATGTGATATAATTTTGGTGACTTTTTCTTGGTGAATAATGAAAGAATGTGTTTTGTACCCTTATTATTTGGTACCAAATTTACTTTATATTCTCCTCTCCTTTGAAAGTAAGTCCCAAGTTTTTCACATCACTGAAGGCACCAGTGTCCCTCTGTCTGACCTCCTTCATATCACTGGAAAAGAGGCAGGTGCTTCCCTCTGCTGGCTGTTAATATAAACTGAAGTTTGGGAAGGGCCTTGACCTGAGGATGCTTTCACTGCCCACAGAATAGATTTGCTTGTGGTTCCACTGACCTGGGACCTTGCGGACTTGAAAATTTAAGGAATGTTTGTGAGGTCATAAAAATGTCATGGGAAGAAGACATGAGTCAGCACATTTGTGTGCACGGCAGGGGAAGTTCTGTAGTCAAACGAGGCTTTACTTCAGCCTTAGTAGTTCAACACGGGTCAACTTTGCATCGTGTTTAAGAAGTTTTTTTTATTTTCAAAAAATGTGTTAGAAAACTCAGTATGCTCCAAACTAATCTTTTAATCTTTGCAATATCCGAAGAAAAAAACTGGATCAAAATCTTTAGCATGTCAAAGCTCTTGTGTCGGAAAACGTGCCTCTCCCACAACAGGGGATGCTAAAATGTAGAATACCATGAGAAGATAGTTTGTTTGTTTTTAGATAATCAGATGCAGATAAGCTCCTTAAACAAAACCTTAAAAGTGTTCAGAAGATAAACAAGAACCAGAGCTCGGCCTTTTGTTTGAAAATGCTCTGCGTGGTTTGTTTTAGCTGTTTTCTGCAGGGCCAGATGGTTCTGGGTTTGAAAAGACAAATAACTAAAAAGTGAGAATAGACAATCACAAAAAAGGACAAAGTCATATACATTTTTTACCATGTTATTGTTCCTCATTTTTTTCAGGATGGATGTGACTTGGTGAAATTTATCAGAAGTGAAGACTGAACATCACACTGTAAAAAGAAACCACTTGTTTTAACATAAAAAAAAAGCAAGCGTCCAGGCTGACTTAAATTTTTAAGTGAACTGAATTTGAAATGACAAGTTAAATCACTACAAACACATGACATAATACTTTAATGCAGTAAATTGTAGATGCGTCATGAATTAACTAAAAAGTCAGAATAGACGATCAAAAAAAGCAAAGTCATTTACATTTTTAACCATGTTATTGTTCCTAGTTTTTTTCGGGATAGATGCGACATTGTAAAATTTCTCAGAATTAAAGACTGAACACCACACTGTAAAAAGAAAAAAATTGTTTTAATTTAAAAATAAGTCAGTGTCTGGGCTGACATTAATTTCTAAGTTAACTGAATTTGAGAAGATAAGTTTAATCATTACAAAATTACCTCAACATATATCCTCCAGTCAAATTACATTTTTAAGGCAGCCTGGACACAAACTTTTTTAAGTTAAAACAAATTGACACTTTTTACAGTTAAATTTTGTTGCTTTAGTTCAGTAATACTGACAAACTGATCAGCTGAGAGACACTGAGAACACAGTTGATCTGTTTGGCACTTTAAAGTTTTCACCCAGAACTGTTTTTAAAGTTGCATGGGAAGAAAAAGACAAGAAAAGGAAGTAACAGATGGATGTAGAGCCGAGGGAAATTTGTAAGACAATGAAGATAACAGGAGTGTGATCACAGGAGGGTAAAGGAAGTCAGGACATGAGGACACATTTCAACATATCTCACTGAAAACCATAAATGTCGGCCTCATGGTGGACAAGAAAACTCATGGGGATTCTGGGAAAATGAGTCACTGTACTAAATCTCAAAGCAATCTCTCTTTTGTTTCATAACATGTTTGGTCAATCATCTGCAAATTCACATGCCTTAAAACACCTGTTATGTGTTGTTTTGGGGTAAAAACACCAAAGTGGTTATCTTGCACATGTTTCTGCTGATCTGTTTTGTGACTGATTAATACACATTTACCAATAAACTTTAATGATTTTTGACTTTGACTTTGAGGCAAATTTAAAAGACCAAACATTCTCTGAAACGGCCAGCAATATTCTTTATTGGTAAAAAATAGGCTTTTTTATTTCTTTGGGGAAAAAAAATTGAATATTGGTGATTTTTCAAGGAAATTATACCATTTATCCCAGCCAGAAACTGTAAAAACAGAAATGATTATTGAATTTAAAATTCCTAACATTCCTTGAACAGATCGTGTGTTATTATAAAGATTTGTGAAACAAAACTGCATGACTTTTTACAAACTTTCTGGGTATATTTAACTGTCCTTAACTTTTACAGGCCTGGAAATTGTTATTTGCAAATTCCATGACTTTTACAGGTTTTTCATGACAGTGCAAACCCTGTATGTGATATTTCAGTTTGGCATTTCTCAGGCCGCTTGTGTTCTCATCAGTAACACTTACAATAACATCGTAAAATAAATAGGGTATTTTTAGAGAGCAGGGCAGGGGTGTAGTCAGAACAAAAAAACATTTGGGCAGGCCTCTAAAAATGGATAGGCCACAAAAGAATGTTAACCCTTTGAAACCTGGACAGACATCATTTTTCTTGTGCTTCGTTAAGACACCTTTCACATGCATTTAAATCTGTGAAACCTGAGCAAAGTGGTTTGATTTATTTCAAAACAGGCAATCAGCAACTTGGCATATATGCTGCAAATTGCAAAAAATAAAAATAAAAAGGTGACAAGAAAATTGGAGAGCGACAGAGAAAAAAAACTGTAGGAATTATAAAAATTAATACATTAAAAATAAAAACTAGGGTAAAATGTCAGGAAAATTATTTTTACAATTATTATAATTATATCTTTAAAATTAGGTCACAGAAAAAAATACATATGTACTGTCAAGGCATCTTGATTTGTATAACACGTCATACAACAGGGCAAATTAAAGTGCTCTACAGAGCAATAAAATATTAGACCTTATAAAGGACAGATTTTTAATAAAAAGATAAACTAGGTAAGATTAATTACCAAATGTTTTGCAATTTGTAAATGAATATCATTAAAAGCACAGACAAGAGATGCAAAGATTAGAGAAGACTAGTTAAATTATACAGAATTGTTTGAAATAATACTTTATATTTATTATTATTATTATTTCTTTTTTTTATTTTACTGTTTTAGAGCTTATTTTCACCGTTTTTGTAACTTTTTATTAAAAATGTGTCATTATTTCTAGTTAAGTTGCTAATTGCCCTCTCTCCATGTTTCTGGAAGAAATCAAGCCAATCTCCTCTGGTTTCAAAGGTTATTTACTCAAAATGCAACGCCAAACAACAGCAGGACTTTCTCAAAACTTACAGTATAACATTCGTTACATGACTACGGTATTTATTGTCATTTAACAGCCACGGCGGGCATGAAAGTAGAGTTTAGTCTTACCTTTGGGTGGCTTGTTGGAGACACTGCTACTGTACACCATGTTATTCAGGTAGCTTGACGTTGAGATGATGAATCTGACTGTAAAGTTCTTCAATGGTGACGCGTTTTAATCCAGTTTGTTGTAGAAAACGATCCACACACTACAAGATGTCACTGGACGTTGGGCATTGATCTTATTATCGCAGCACGGGTGACATTTTCCGATTTTCCGGCGTAAAACTGAGAATCGCTGACGGTAAAGCCGAGCCTGGGCGTCATGGCGGCGGCGGTCAACTCGGCGGTTCCTTCTCCTGTTAGCTTCATCAAAGTTCATATTTCGCGTACTTCTTCCGCGTCCAACCGAGGTTTTATTTAGATATCTTACTGTGGATACTTCCTTTCACGGGTTAATCATAAAAAGTAGTGGCTGATTTTTGTCAATCTCACCACAAAGTCTGAAAATCGAGTCCGGACTCCGGAGCAGCTTCAGCTAACGTTAGCTAGTTCACAAACATTTTTAAACTGCCAAGGCAAAGGTTAACCCCGCCCACACCGATATTGCAGACTTTTGACTGGCCAACATACATGATTGACATCTCCAGAGAACAAATCATATTCACAATCATAAAGAACTACAAATCGCCGGGATGTATATTGCCTACAGAAACGTGTACGATGAGGAAGTAATTATAATATATTTCTGAGCACTAAGCAGGGTTAAAACACATGGTCATAGACACAATTTTTAAAAACATTTTCATGACTTTTCAAGGACTAAAATTTTGTTTTTCTTGGCCCACTTGACGTATTACATTATAAAAAAACTCAATTATAATTTCTGCTTTTACATTTTCTGGACATGACAAATTGTGTCATTTTGGTGATTTTTACAGAAAACATGCCTTTAAAAAATGTAAGGAAAAAAAAAACTCGCCAAATTTTACAGTTTTATGTAAAATTCACAAACATTTTTAAGTTAAAAAAGTGCCAATAATAAAAAAAGAAAACAAAAAACTTTTAAAATAAAACATCAGCAGGGGCTCAATTTGCGGCAGCGGCACCTAACTGTGGCACCTCGTGTGGCACCCCCAGATGCCGCAGCTAGGTGCCGCTAGCAGTCGCAGCAGATGCCACTGGTTGCCGAGACGTGCCGGGAGGTGCCAGTGCTTGTGCCACTGCTTGCCAGGAGGTGCCGCGAGGTGCCAGTGTGTGTGCCATTGCTTGCCAGGAGGTGCCGGGAGGTGCCAGTGGCACCGGCACAAGCACTGGCACCTCCTGGCAAGCAGTGGCACAAGCACTGGCACCTCCCGGCACCTCCGCCAAACCGCGGCACAAGCACTGGAACCTCGCGGCACCTCCACCAAACCGCGGCACACGCACTGGCACCTCCCGGCACCTCCGCCAAACCGCGGCACAAGCACTGGCACCTCGCGGCACCTCCTGGCAAGCAGTGGCACAAGCACTGGCACCTCCCGGCACCTCCGCCAAACCGCGGCACACGCACTGGCACCTCCCGGCACGTCTCGGCAACCAGTGGCATCTGCTGCGACTGCTAGCGGCACCTAGCTGCGGCATCTGGGGATGCCACACGAGGTGCCACAGTTAGGTGCCGCTGCCGCAAATTGAGCTTGCTGTCTCTCTTTTTCCGCTGCTGCAGATAATTTGTCACCTTGTAATATATTAATTTTGTAAGTAGGCAATATTAAAAACCGCCAAACCGCGGCACACGCACTGGCACCTCGCGGCACCTCCTGGCAAGCAGTGGCACAAGCACTGGCACCTCCTGGCACCTCCCGGCACGTCTCGGCAACCAGTGGCATCTGTTGCGACTGCTGCGACTGCTAGCGGCACCTAGCTGCGGCATCTGGGGGTGCCACACGAGGTGCCACAGTTAGGTGCCGCTGCCGCAAATTGAGCTTGCTGTCTCTAAAACATGCTCTCTAAATCCATTTTCATTGAAGAAAAAAGAACTCCAAAATTGTTTTGAAGATTTCTTTTATAAAATAAATAAAAATGGGGGGAAAATCACCAAAAAACACAGCCAAAATTATTTAAAAGAAGAATGAAAAGCACATACAATGCGCCAAACAGTCCCTAAGGGTTAAATAACTGCAGTGAGCTACCTGGGACTTTTATCAATTAACTATGAAGGAAAATATTCATTTCCATTCCAACAATTTATGTGATGAGAAGCTTACAATTATGGTGTTAAGTAATTAGAACAGTTTTTGATTTTAAAATCTCAAATTAAACAAACCACAAAAGCAGAAGACATACTGATGCACAAAGGTTATCTTGGCTCTGAGTTTCTCAAAAGAAGCGATGGTAACATCCAGAGCTGTATTTGCAATAAACCCTTTTCATGTTTCATAAACACGGGAGACTTTCTCAGCTGGTTCACAGGATGAAAAAATATCAATTAGGAGGAGGTGAATGATGATGTTAAACTCAGTGGGGAAAACGGAGCAGGTTGTTTGCTCGGCTTGCACTTCAATTGCATCATCTGACACCCACATCTCGCTCTAGTTTACCGTTTTACATTTCTTTGATCCGCCAACATTTTTTAATTAGCTTTACACCTGTGCTCAACTGCCACTGCTGTCAAGATACCATGATTTTCAAATTTCTACTATACTTTCGACTATGTAGACAGGGTTTGTGCAAGTTACACCAAGTTCAATTTAAGACTTTTTAAGACCTTTTAAATTCAACACTTATACAATTAAACCCTTTGAAGCCTGAGCAAATTTGTTTGATTTATTTAAAAATAAATAATTAAATCAAACAAATTTAACTTAACAAGACATGGCCCAAAAATGAGCAAAAAAAAAAAAAAAAACAAGAAAATATGCACACACAAAAAAACCTCGAAAAGAACAAAAAACAAGAAAAATTTGTGTTTATTTTTTTAAATATAAATAATATTATGGTTTTAGATATATTTTGCTGGGCCCTCTTTTTCTTACAATTTAGGTAATTTTGGTGTTTTCTGAGGAAATCAAACAGTTTCACAGTTATAGCACCCAAAGTAAATAAACAAGTAGGGATGACATGGTCTAAAATTCTTCACTTTTATACAGTCTTTGTTTTTCAAGCACTTTCTAGATAAATGGATGGATCTATTATTTCCAAATAAAGTTTTTCTCTGAGATGATGATGTTTGCTTCAGGTCTGATGGTACCAACTGAAAACATCACTTTTATTTTAAAGGTATTTAACATATAACTAACAGCTGGTAAAAGACAATATTTAATATTCATTTTAAGACTTACACCTTAATACCTACAAAGGCCTTTTTCTGACTTTTCGAGAAATGCACAATTTATTTGTAGTTCGCTATCAAGAAAACACAGCTGTGAAAATGTAACGACTGGAGGTGGTTATGGCACCCTCACTACCTTGAAGTTACGACAGCAGATGAGCCGCAGAAGGTGCTTCTTCTGGATTTTCATCAGCATCACCTACTGGAAAAAATTAAAAATGCACAAAGAGGGTGAGGTTGATAAAGACAGCATACTTTGTAAAATAGTCTTATTAACCAGTGTATCTTACGCATAATATACCCATCTTGTGTCTTTGTCATATTTTTTTTCTGCAGGAAGATTAACGCTTTGAAAAACAAACAAGGAGTAAAAAAATAACAAGAGATAAGTAAAAAGTACAAGAAAAGTACCTGAAACTTAGATGGAAAAAAGTGAAAAAAAACAACCAAACAAACAAGGGAAAGACCTATAAAGGTGCTTAAAAATAATAATTCTATCATTTTAAATATGTATCTTTTTTTCCCCTAGATATTTTCTCCTAGCCTAATATATGTATATATATATTTTTACAATTTGTGGAAGACTTCTTACCACAAGCTCATTGCTTTTACCCCTGCGTTTCAAAAAGAAATAGAACCAATTCACTCAGGGTTCAAAGGTTTAAATATTAAGAAAAATGGTGTTGATAGAGGTTTTCAAAGGGTTAAGCATGACAAAAAGTCAGGATGTACTCTGAATACAATCTAACAAATCCCAGAGAATAATATTAAGTTAATTAAGTATATTAAGTAAATAAGTTCAACACAAACTTCAAAATCAAACATTTTCATCAATAGTACCTTTTTTAAGGCTTAATATCACACTCATTTCCACACGATTTAACACGTTGAGAGGAAAAACTTTATTTAAATTAAAAACCAAAGCAATGATGTAGCAGTGAGCATGTTCAGCACTGCGACAGGAGGCCACACACACTCACACACACTCACACCAATAGGTACACAGTATAAACACCTTGTGTCTGACAGCTAAACATAACACTTACAGCAGTGATACACAAGGAAACTTAATGACAGCGTTGCCCTTTTGATTACCAATAAACTCAGTCAGTAAAGATCCGATATCATTTCCTCAACCAGTATTGCTTATTGATACTGAAAATACTGACCATCTACCGTTACGTCACCTCATGTATCGCCACATTTCTTTACGCTTATCAGCATGTCATGAACACAAAAACAAAATACACACCTATCGCACATAACACAAATTGTCTTTCATACACCCGACACACACTCCTCCTCACACATCCAGATTACTCTACCCTTTGGAAACTTTCAGCATTTTGTTTTATGAATTAAAATGTGTGTGAACTTAATGTTTGGAGAAAAAAATAACGGCAACCCATGCACAAGAAAAAACAACAAACAAACAAAAAACGGCAAAAAAAAAAAGAAAAAAAGATCATGAGTCTGGCTGTTGGGCACATTCACTCCGAGGCAAAAGGAGGAAGAGGAGACGAGGAAGACAGGAGAGGAGCAGCTGCAGAGCAGAGTGGGTAATAACAACGGGACCGTTTCTCAGCATTATTACACCCTCAGAGGTGTGTTTGTGTGACGATGCGGCAGAGAGGAATTATTCACAGCATAGTTATTGATTGTCCAGTGTCTGTGTGCTCTCCTGGCTGAGGATAGCGTTACGTGTGCAGAGCCAAAGTGGCGTCGGAGTTTGGTCAGGTTGGACTGTGAAAAGGCATGTTGCCCTTTCCTCTAGAGCTTGGGGACAAACATGTCAACTATTCTTTAACACTACCCGGCTTTAAAGTTTGTCAACTGCATTGGTGCGGGACTGGGAAGCAAGCGCGGCTGCCTGTGTAACATCCAACTCCTTCTGGAGCTTTCAGCAGGATTGCGTGAGTTTTGGCAGTTTGAGGTGATTATTTCTGTTCTAAAAACCCAACAGGTTTTTGGAGAAAGTGGCATCTCTCTAGAGCAATGTTGGAAGTAAACAAGCCAGAGGGAGAGAAAGGAACCAGAATACTGAATCATTGTTGTCACTTTATGTCATACGTGGTGGATATATCAACAAATTTTCATTCGGATGCTGGAATGAAAAGCTGTAGAAAGTGAAATTCTTCTTCCCTGAAGTTCACATGTCCTTCCCTTCGCTTTTCACAATTAGATGTCCCTCCTTCCCTTCCTAAAAGTATACACAGCGTCTCCTCCCCCCTCCTCTCCTCCCACCACCTCAAATTCAAGTCTGTCTTTCTTTACAGCATGGCAAAACAGCCCCCCCATAAACCTCCAAAACTGGCTCTTCGCCTCCTCAACGCCGCCTTTGGCCTCTTTATTTGCGGCGTTCCCCTGCAGCAGTCCTTCGCTCTCCCACCCCCAAAGTGTCCCCTCTTACAGCATGGCAGTATCATTCTCCAGCAATGCCTTATCACCCTACGCACCCCCCGTCCCCCCTTTCAAGTCCCTGCTTTCTCTCTCCTAGGTCCCAACAATCGCTGGGTCGTGAGCGGCGTCCGGCAGGGCGGCGTCCTGGCAGTGGTAGAGGAAGCAGTTGCCCCAGCAGCTGTAGCAGATGAGGAAGAGGGCAGCCAGGAAGACCAAGGCACAGATGGTGCAGGGCTTTCTCTCCAGCAGGAAGCTGAGCAGGTAGAAGCCCATGAACATGGAGTGGTTGAACCACAGCGCGGGGTTCAGCGGTTTGGGGATGAGCAGCACAGGAAGAAGCCACTGTAAGCAATACATTGTCTCTGTTTTACGAAGCGCGTTGGCACGGAGTCTCTGTGGAGGCTGGTACAGCTCAAACCCGGGTTGCTTGAGGTCTCTGGAGAAAGAGGATGCGGCAGCAGACTTGAGGTGTGGGGAAACAGACCTTAGCGGACGAAAAGATGCAGGAGGGTCGTCCTGTCCGACAGAGGAGGGGTGGTGGAGGAACAGGTGACAGAGGCCAGATGTTTCGTCGTCAGGTCATCCCTGGAGACAGCAGAGGACAGAGAAGGAAAGAGTTTAAGGCTGAGATACTCAGCCTGCATTGCTTGGGGGGCACTTTG
Source organism: Plectropomus leopardus (assembly GCF_026936395.1). Classification (NCBI taxonomy): domain Eukaryota; kingdom Metazoa; phylum Chordata; class Actinopteri; order Perciformes; family Serranidae; genus Plectropomus; species Plectropomus leopardus. Next base: position 38,648,492 of record NC_142177.1, read on the forward strand.
GCAAAATGACAGGAGACCAGGGGCCAGTTGCAGCAGCCTCATACATGTTTGTAGGATTTAAGGATACTATTGGGATTTTCGAACATTTTCCACATTTTAAGACATTTAAAAGATTGTAGGACATTTCTAGGATTTTAGGAAGTTTATAGGATTTTAGGAAGTTTATAGGATTTTAGGATGTTTTTAGCATTTTAGGACATTTCTAGGATTTTAGGACATTGGGAGCTTAGCTAGGACCTTGGTCAAGAGGTGTGGGGGATCCTCTGCTGGCACTTTTTTAAAAAAACAAGCTGTATTTCGATTCTATTTAATGCATTCGGGCACCTTAATATACTAACAGTGCAAAAACAAATCCCAGTATGAATTGCTTTATTTTTATTGAGAAGTAAAAAAAAAAAAGGTTGTGAGGCCACCCAGCACCCTATCAGGGGGCAGATTTGGCCCACAGGCCATAGGTTGAGTATCACTGCTTTAGAGGAAACGATCAAAATTCTGAACTATTAATAGACCATTACATTGAAAGGATAGAGTTGTCCTGCCATGCAAGTTAGTCAGTATAATGTATCAGATTTCAGTTGTTACGAAGTTGTTTGGCAGCTACAGTGAACGCCATTACTTTACATATTAACCAAGACGTGACTAATCCGTGTCCCAACCCATGTTAATGAGTAAAATAAACATTTAGCCAACAATTTCCATGAGTAACTTCCTTGTATGGGCCTGATACACGTAGCTAAGCCGCTCGGCTAATATTAACTAGCTACGCACTAAGCAACCCCATGCTATTATGCGAATGTGTGATGGCTTTTATAAAAGTGTCAACGCACATTAATGAGACAAATTGAACCTAATGAAGCAAAACAGTTCACTTTAACGGTGGTCAGAGTCTGCACAGAGATTAAAGCAGCTGGTTTCAACATGAAAACTGGCTGCGGCTGGATGAAGGACAAAAGCAGAGCTGCTGACAGTCACAGCTGCTAGCAGCATTCACTGACTAACTTATGTTTACATAACTTTTCAACACAATCATGTTGCTAAAATTAACTAAGATTAACTTTCTATGTAGGTTTATTTGCAAACGGCCAGTTGTTAAACATACTGGCAGTTGTGACCTGGTTAGCTGACGTTATTTTACTCATGCTTACGTGATGTTACCAAACATCTACGTTTGAAAAAATAACGATACAAGGTTTGGTCATTTATACAAATTAGTGTCATCACCTTTACTGACCAACCTTAACAGTAGTTGACAGGGAAATTAACTAACGCCAGCCCATTATCCGATGTAGAAGTAGAACTGTTAAACCAAACCACGTTCAAAAATCTACTAATTTAACTGTTGCCAGGCTTGCAATTGAAAATAAACACATCATGAGATGTCACACAAACTAGTTTTAGAGTCTGATGAAGGCGTTCGTTGTTTCGGTACACATCAAGTACACCAAATATTATTATTTTAAACTATTTTTAATATTTAAAACAGTCTATGCCACTATCCTCTTCCATATTAGCCATCACAGTGGGCGGTAACATTAGCTAGCAGCGTGAGCCAGCTCTAAAAGTAACCGCAGAAATAATTCAGGACCAAATAATTTCTGCGGGGTTTGTCACAGACTGTTAACATTTCAGTCATCACGTTTTCTTAGTCAGACGCGAGGCCACAACAAACCGCCAACGTGGAGCGGCAGTTTGGCATCTTACCCGCAGCCTGAAGCACAAGCTAGCGAGGTTAGCTTAAAAACAAAAGGTTTCGCTAATTTATTGTAGCGTAAACAAAGCAGCTAGCTATAAAAGTGACACGCGCTGGCGTATATTTTAACAGTTGTTGTCCGCGTTTGAATGTTTTTGTAAAAGAAATTGAACAAACCTGACGTTTTTTGGGTTCATTCTTAGCAGAGGGAACCATCAACACCGTTTGTGTCTCCACTGCTGACTGCGTACACAGCAGCCGTTTAGCAACTGTTAGCATTAGCTCGAAGGACCCAAAAGCAAAGAAGTTTAGACGACTGAGGTCTGCCTGAATACAATTAACATCACTTTAATAGTGATCTTCAACTTGCGGCCCGCGGGCCAAATCTAGCCCTCCAAGTGATTCACACTGGGAATTGTTTTTGTGCTTTTAGTATACATACGGTGCAGGAGTAACTAAAAAAGCATCAAAATAGAGCTTGTTTATCCAAAAAGTGCCAGTGGAAGATCCCCAGCGACCCCCAGAGGTCCTAGCTAAGCCACTAATGTCCGAAAATCTTAAAAATGGCCTAAAATCCTTGAAAATCACAAAAATATGAGAATGTCCTAAAATCCTTGAAATGTATGAAAAATCACAGTAAAGTCTGAACTACAATGCTATAAAATGCCTCAAGTCCAAGAAACATCCTAGAAACGATCCAAAATCTAAGAAAAATCCTTATTATTATTTTATACATGACTTAAACATATTGAGAAATTGGGAAACAAAGACAAAAACGATGCAGTACAAACTACACAACTATTGTATATATACATAAATAGAGGCAGTTTCTAACTTTGTATAGTAGAGTTGTGACATCACAACTTCACAAAGTCCTAATGACTTGTTTCAAGACGCAGTTCCTAAAATAAGGACAATGTGCATTTCACTATGGATTTAGTGTTTTGATACTTTCACAATAGGGACTCAAACTTTCCTGGACTTTAGGACTTTAGGAGCCGGATTTGGCCCATGGGTTGTAAATTGAACGTCACTGATTTAAGGGAACGACGCTAAAATGAGGCATTTCAGACAGAGTGTATATACATGTCAATTCAGCCTGACATAATAACATAAATAATTTGTTTTTTGAAAATTAATGTATGTAAACATTCATATAGAAACCCTAAATCCAGGTAAGAACCTGAAAGTTCGCATAATATGAGACCTTTAAAAGAAGATTGTGACACGGGAATCTTCATTGTGATTCGGCCAAAATGTATATTAAAATGCAGACCCCAAACAAAGAAATCATCTATCCATTCTTTTTTTTTCTAGACCCAATTTTCAAGATAGTTCAAGGTTGTTTGAACAAGAAATGACAAGAAATCACCTTTTCTCCAAACTTTATTTCTCATATTTAACTTATTACACAGACAACCAAGAAAATTATACAGTACATGATAAAAATGCATATAAACAGACATACAAAAAGTGTAAATAAATTAACTGAAATAAAATACCTGGGGTGGATGAATATAAACTCAAAATAACGTCTACCTGGTTTAAATTCTTACCAGGAGACTAACTTTTTTATACAGACAAAGGGTCACTTGTTTTTTGCTACAACTGAATGCTAATCGACTTGCACTAGCACCGCGAACAAATGCAAAAACACATGAGGCTGCTGTCAGATTCTGAAAAGAAAACAATCAGGGAAAATTTAAATCATCAGAATCTGTTAAGCGTTCAGTTGATTTCTCACAACAAAAAGCAACAAAATTAATCTCCAAACTCTCTCATTCGGGGTTTCAGCAAACAAAAGCAACAGAAGCTGTATGTTTTGTTATATTGGTGCTTGCTGCAGTGCTGAAAGCTACATGCTCGTCTATTCTGTCGTCCAGGGAGGACGAGAGGACTGTTGTCCCGCCGGTATCTTGTGCTCTTCGAAACAGATAATCTACATTGCAGGGAGTCATTCAGGAAGGACAGTTGTGAGTTCCTGCGTGTCCTGAACGCTCCGTGAATCCTGCTTAGCTGACAAAGTGCATATCAATCAGCGTAGTTTATAGTGAAGCCATATACAGTATTGTTACATCGAGAAAAGTCAGAGTAAAAGAGCTGAAACACAGGCAACATCTTGATGAAATGCAGATGGGCAATACTACCGGTAACAGGAACGGAGACCAAAAACTGCAGGAACAAAAACATAAAAAACAACGTTGAACAGCAGTTAGTAATTGTCTCCATCTCCATTACAGTTAACTGAACAGTGACTCGAGTCGGAGAATCAGACAGAAATATCGCAAACGATTTCCGTCCATCTGATATGTTTAATTACTGTATGTGCTGCACGTTTTCAAGTCCGGTACAAGTCCGACTCTTGATGACTAAAGAGTTAATTTGGACTTAAATGTTGGTTCGTCAGTCTCGACCACAGTCACTCCAACATGAACATCATAACTCGTACACAGTGATGGGAGGGTTACTTTTAAAATGTATTCCACCACAGATGACCGAGTATATTCCCCAAAAAATAATTCTCAACCTCAAACCAAGTCACGTATTCTAAATACTTTTGGATTACTTTTTGAGTACTTTAAAGTCATCTACTTTACAATCATTTGTCTGGATCTTACAACTGTATGCCCAAAAACATTCACAACAGTATACTGGCTTTGGATCTCCTCGAACATCGTCATGTGGGAAATAATCTCTAAAGGAATCTAGTTTTAGTCTTGTTAATAGTGACCCTGCAAGATCTATTAGGTTTGGGTGGTATCGCAGTGTTAAGGATACCAGGATATTTAGAAATCCTAAAAAAAACATCATATAGGCGCTTTTCTATTAAAACCACTGTATTCAGTGCACAGCATGCACCACCAGAGCTCAGTCTGAAGTCTCTACTGGTGTTAACAGGCAGCTAAGCTGAAAGACATAGAGACACCTAGTGGTGGAGGGAGGAGTTACAGATCTGTAAACAGCCGGCGGCCAGCAACGGCAGAGAGAGACTGTGGTGAATAAAACAATGGTTTTTTTACATCTAACTCGGTGAATAAATGATTCAGTTTCGGAGCTGATGATTACTGGATCAGTGGATTTACTAACTAGATTACTAGCAAGAGTAACCACGATGGTTTGGGTGAGTTTTAGGGGCTGTGTACACCGCAGTGGTTCTTGCATGACACGATAACTTTTGTTGCAGTCTGACCTTTCATTCACTTGACAACAGCGTTTTGGGGGCCTGAAAACGCAAGCTTTTGAAACTGGTTACTAGATTGTAATCTTTCGAAAATGCAACTCCTTCTGTCGCTGTGTAAATTGGCAATCCTGAGATCCTGTGAAAACAGTGAAGTCACCGCCGCAGACCGCACATGGTGTTCTTCTATGGTGTGTCAGCGCAAAGTAGAACCGCCAACTGCTAGCTTATTTTGTTTCTGTTGAGCTTTAAAGAAGCGTTTTTTATGATGATTTAACAAGAAAATTAAGCCTCGTCGGTCTTCTGTGACAGAGAAAAATTTAATTCAAAAGGTGTACAGTTGTGTTTCTTTGTTTACTAAGAAAAAATAGGTGTGATAATATTACCTTTTTTAACATTTTGTGTGTTTCTGTCCATCCGGGTGTGGGGGTTGAATTACTGCCACACACTTATACCGTCATATACCATTTACCCCGATGACATTTCAGGAAGGTATGAATATATTCTTTCAGACTTGATCACAGTGACTCAAATGTGACTTGGACGTGACCGTAGTGATTGAGACATAGACTTGAAAGTCAAACACACGTCATAGTGGTAATGCCATTGTTTTACTATTTCTTGTACCTTTTGTGTCAACTTTCTTGACTTGGACACGACTGGGAAGCAGTAGTGATTTAGACATGATCATCGTGACTTGATCACAGCGACTCGAACATGACCATAGTGATTCGGACGTGATTATAGTGACTTGATCACAGCGACTCGAACATGACCCTCAGACATGCGTTTGATGACTCAAACATTTATCATTAAAACATCGAAGACTTGGGGCTCGACTTGGGGTTTGGTGACTTCAACACTGTAAATAGATTTTTTTTTTTCATGCTTTCGGCCCCTAAATGTTGCCCATGTGTCATCGCCTCAAGAGTTAGCCCAGAGCGCACAGCAGCCATTCCAGCGCTATTGAGAAAAAAAAGCAGATTAGGCTGACAGGACACAGCGATCACGTGACTGGTTGTAGAGTGAGCAGAAAACATCCTCAGCAGTTACAACCATTCCTATGAGAAAAACAGAGATATTTCTGTCACGGTATGTAATACGTTTAACATGATGCAGCATTTCAATGATGATAGTCGCCATTTCCAAGAGGAATCGATAAAGTGCCAAAACCTTACGTTCAAAGTTGCTACAGGCTGTACTTCCTGTTCAGTGAGGAGGAGCGAGGAGGAGTCGCTGTTGTCTCTGGAGTCAGACGTCGAGGTGAAACCACTGAACTTTTCGGAAGATTTATTGTCTTTTAGGGCAGGGATACTCGACTTGCTTTGCTTGGAGGCCACTTTTGCAAAATGCAAGGAGGCCAGTCGGAGCAGCTGGATTCTGGCATTTTAGGCCTTTTTTGGGATTTTAGGACATTTCTGGGATTTTGGTGTGTTTTTTGAAATTAAGTACGTTTCTAAGATTTTAGAACATTTCTAGGATTTTAGGACATTTTTTAAGATATTAATATTCTTCTCGTATTTTAGGACATTTCTAGAATTTTATAAAATTTTTTGAATTTCAGTACATTTCCAGGATTTTAAGACATATCTAGTGTTTAAGGATGTTTTTAAACTTTTTTGCATGTTTCCAGGATTTAAGGATGTCTCTCACTACCTTAGGATGTTTCTAGGATTTTAGGACATTTGTGGGATTTTAGGACATTTCTAGGGTTTAAGGACGTTTTTAGAACTTTAGCACGTTTCTAGGATTGATCGATTTGAGCATGTTTCTCAGATTTTAGGATTTTTCTAGGATTTTTCTAGGATTTCAGCATTCACCTTTACATTCAAACGTTAAAGGTGGAAAAAGGTGCTTTACTGAACGATTTTTGTCACTAGTTTTATGTTTTGTTTGTCACGGCAAGGTGCAAAAAGTTAAAAGCATAAGGCACGCTAAACAGATAATGACGTTATCTTACATCAAGCAGGGATTTGAAGATTTCCAAATCAGTAGTCCAACTTTCTTTCAAAAGGAGGACATATTTAAGAGATATTTACTGTATTTCCATTAATTCAAATTTGAATATAAAATGTCTGATATCCATGAAGATGTCAGTGACTCCTCCTGCTGACCTCCTCCTAATCTCCTGACTTGAGAACATCTAATTCAGGCTTTTAACTCCCATCAACTTCTTCCTCTCTCTCCCCTCTATTTGTTCCCCTCTTTCTCCTCTTTTCTCTTCAGTTTTCTCTACCGCCTTTTTATTCCCTCTAGGCACCACTTATCATCTGTCCATCACAACCTGTCTCCTCTTCCCCTTCGTCCATCAGAGATGTGTGTCCTGCTCCTCTTCTTCCTCCTCAGTCGCTGCCTGATTGACAAACACCTGAAAAAAACAAGAGAGACTTCATGCTGTTTGACAAGCAGAATAAAAATAGTTTTGCCAAAATAAACCAGACAGCAGACTGTTTATCCACTAAACCTTTCAAGCTTTTCCAGGACTCATTCATGCATTTACTCATCTATGAGTCATCCAATCACCTGCCAGCGACTGCTCTCCTCCCCGCCTCCTTCTCCTCCTCCTGCAAGCCCATTGGTCGTTGGCTTCTTCTCCTGCATCTCAGGCTTGTCATTGGTCACGTCCAGCATGGGGTTGTCGTGGCAACCGTTCTCCACAAAGTGAAGTTCCTCAGCGCGGAACTGCGAGGAGAAAAACAAGTGCTGAAAATTACAGAAACCCCTTTTCTGTCTTTATGTGAGCGTTACGTGACAGTGAGGACAGGTGTGTACAGTGTGTGTGTGTGTTTCAAAACTTTTCCATGACTTTTCAAGGCCCCCTTTTTTTCTTATACCACTTGCCCAGCATTATTTAAACATATAACATTCAAACTCTATTCAAACATATTTTCAGCATCCTTCATGATGTGTTAAAGGACCTTCTGAAACATGTAAACTCAACAATAATTTCTGTTTTTATAGTTTCTGGCTGTGATAAAATGCGTCTTTTTTAAAAAAGAAAACATACCTTCCAAAACGTGGTCCAATAAATTTAAAGCTAAGAAATTCACTTCAATTCAATTCAAATGGCAATTTAAGAAAACATGCTTTTCCAAACTAGTTTTCAAATTCATAAAAAAAAGCCAACATTTTTAAAGTTTTTTAAAAGAAAAAAATACCCCCCCAAAAAAGTAAATTTTCTATAAAAATCCCCAAAACAGTTTCAAGAAAAGAAATTGTCAAATCAGCAGTAAAGTAAATACAAAATCCATTCATGCATACTTTGTTTTCCATGACTGTGGAAACCCTGTCTTACTCAAGACCAAAAGTATTTCCAGAAAATAACCTGAAAGTACCAAAAGTATTACATAGCATTCATTTCAGCGTTGGATGCTGACTGACCGTCGTCTTGGTTGCAGGCAGTCGTCTTTGCCAGCAGATGTAAATGAATCCAGACGTGATGATGACCATGCAGACGGAGCCGATGATCACCAGAACCACAAACAGCTTGCCGTAGTCGCTGCGTGTTTGACTGGGACGAGACTTGCAGCTGCTGGCTGCACTGTAGTCCTGGATACCCACCTGACGAAAAAATACACGCAAAATCACAAAATCTCCTAAACTGGACACGAACAATAACATGATCTGTCTTTTTTTTCATTGTCATTTGTTTTGCATTTTTAATTGATCACATTTTTAGTCTAGTTATGTCACTCTGTTTTACTACTATTTCTGTTATTATAGCTTTAAATAGATTTTATTACATTTAAATCACTTTTGTTGTCTCACATGCCTTGCTGGTGTCTTTTTGGTTGTTTTTACTGTTTACGTTTTTTTCTGTCATGTCATCGGCTTGTCAGTATTCTGCAAAGCACTTTGAACGGCACTTTATGGAAAATGCTACTAGAAAAAAGATTCACGGATTAATCACAAAACAACAGGCACACACATTTTCAGAAACTTGTTTTATGTGTGTGTTGATGAGCAAAGGTGGTTTCTTAAAATTTGTACAGTATTACTTACAAAGTATTAGCTTCTGCAGTTGTTTTACAGCTAATAGAGCATTTTAAATACTGCTGCTACTTTTGTTTAAAGCTGGAAAATTTTTACCTCTTGCTAATGTTTCTAAAAATATTTTAAACTGAGGAAGAAATCTGTCCGTTTTTTCTACGGGGAGAAATATTAAAGCCTCTACATCTGAATCAATATGTGACATTAGACCATATTTCTTGGATTAAGAGCTCTGCACAATGCACATATTTTTTTATACTATATACTGTAAAAAAGCTCTTTCCATTTTAAAAACATATATTTCACATATTTGCCAGTATTTTTTATTATTAATATTTCTACTTCATATTTATGATTATTGACTTTCGTTATACAATATTTGTTTTTTATTTTCTATGACTTCATTGACGCACCAAGATACAAAAGCAAATTCCTTGAGTGTGAGTCTGATTAAAACCTAAATTCTACATAAATGAACAGGTAAAAAAAATAAAATAAATCACAATGTGTTTAAAATGAGCAGATACTTTAGTTATGATGGATGCTGTAACATCAGTAGATACACGATAACATTGTAAAATACATAAATCAATAAAAATGGTCAGGGTACCTCATTTAAACTCTTCCTGATCTCTCCCAGCATGCTCATCACATCTTTGGCATCGATCACACCTGGAAGACACAAAACATGTGAAACGATGTTAACACCATCCTAAAAGCCAACACAGTCAGTGAGTGTGTTAGTAAGTGTGTGAATGTGTGCATGTGTGTGTAAAGACACTCTCAAAGCACCATTTAGACCTGAGCCAGTGAGCCTGTATTAACTGACGCAATTTGACAGGATTTTTTGTAACGTCAAACAATCATTTTTATATATATATTATATATATAAGACATAGGGATCCAACACTAAACTGCAGAGTGAAGTCTTTAATCAAGGTTAAAGTGAGTATTCAAGTTACAAATTTAGTTAGCTTAAAGCTAAGGGAGGCAAAAATCCGATAAAGGCAGAATTTAAAAATGCACCAGTGATCATAAAGTTACCGCCTGTGGGCCAAATCTGGCCCCCAATACTGTGCCGGGTGGCCCCCTTCCAACCATTCATTATAAAATTAAAATGATTCACAATGGAAATTGTTTTTTTCTACTTTAGTATTCAAAAGGTACCAGAGTGCATAAAAACTGCTTTAAAATAGAGCCTGTTTATCAAAAACTGGAGGAGAAATGTCCTAAAATTCAAGAAACGTCCTCAAACCCGAGAAGTCCCTAAACCCTAGGAATGTCATAAAACTCTAGAAGCACCCTTCAGTCCTAGAAACATCTTAAAATACTAGAAATGCCACGAGAATTATAGAAAAATCCCTAAATCCGAGATTTTCTAAAACCTAAAAACAAAACCAAGAGGAGGAGCAGAAGTCTAGTTTTCTACTTTTCTCCTTTTACAAAAGAAGTGCGTGTGTGTGTGTGTGTGTGTGTGTGTGTGTACCGTGCTCAGACGCCACGTTCAACATCAGCTGGTGTTGCTGGTGTGTCGGCTTGCTCAGGTAAAGTACCCACGATCCCTCAGGGCTGTTCATTCTTCGAGCAAACACCTCCTCCATGATCTTCAACAGCCGCACACCCTCGTCCACACGAAAATCCTCCTGTCACACACACACACACACACACACACACACACACACACACACACACACACACACACACACAAACACACACACACACACACAAACACATTGCTGTTACCACTTGATATCACTGCAGATATTAAAAAGTTTTTCATCATTTTCTCTCTCATACTCACACACGCAATTGGTTTTGAATACAAAAATTAATTCACAGATTGGAGCCTACCATGTAAAGCAGTAATACTCAACCTATGGCTTGGGGGACAAATCTGGGACCCTCTAGGGTGCCAGGTGGCCCCAAACCATTTTCTAATTCACAATAAAAATAACCTGAATCACACTTTGAACTGTTTTTGTACTTTTAGTATACATGAGGTGCCAGAGTGCATAAAATAGCATCAAAATAGAGCTTGTTTATGAAAAAAAATCCCAGTGGAGGATCCCCCGCACCCCCAAATAGAGGTCCTAGCTAAACCAGCAACGTCCAAAAGTGGCCCCCAAGCAAAGCAAGTTGAGTATCCCTGATGTAAAAGTCAGCTTCTTTTAAAGGAGACAAGACGAACTGCAGTTGTGGCTCCATCCGTGTTGGGATTTACACATTAATGCAGCAGTTTAACAGTTTGATCTCAGTTTTTTCTGCCTCTGTTTTTACTGTGCGGGAAGCACTGTGGTGCCCACTTCCTGTTCAAAAACTCTTGCCATTACAGCGTTAAAATATGTTTCTAAAAACAATTTAGGAGAGAAGTGAATTTTGATTAATACTGCCTGGTTTTACTGCTTGATTTCAGGATGAGAAAGAGGGGCGGATGTGTCTCTTGATCTGCTCTCCGCTCTTTGTTTGCTCTTTGAGTCCGTGGTCAGCAGGCAATACAAAAATGCAGAAGTACAGCCTAACAGCCCGAAAGAGCCAGTGAAACACTATTTCTGTCCTAAAATGTGTCCTAGGCACTGGTTAGATGGAGTAAAGTTCACTATTAGGGATGCATGATAATTATCGACTGATAATGGGACTTAAGACGTCATACCAGTAATTCGATAATAATACTTTTGTCCGATAAATAGAACCGATAATAATAAGCATAATTAGCTTTGATTTGGCCCGTGTTGCCATGGTTTCTCTCCGCCAGTACTACACACACCGCATTTTCAGTCAGCAGCAGAGTTTCCCCCGTTGTTTCGTTTTCTTTTTTAACTCTTTCCCCGCCATTGACGACATTTTCCGTCAATCTGTGTTTTCACTGTAGTGCAGGGGACACTGTTACGGATGTTATGCATAAACCAACATTTCCACGTCCAAAAACAAACAAACAAGACCATCTAAGGTCCCAGGGTGACGGGAGGAGAGGACAGCTAACGTGCCGACTTTATCGCTATTTAGTGGCTTTTCGGAGCCTCTCAGCAGCAGGAGAAACATTTAGCGACTTATTTAGATTCATAAGAGCTCCGCCCTCATTCTCCGCAGGTGTCTCCTCCGTTGTCTCTGAATGCCCGCTCCGATCTCATTTGTCGCTGGTGTCTCCGCTGGTGTCTCTCATTATCTGCAGGTGTCTCCGATTGTCCGCTCCGCTCTCATTGGTCGCCGGTGTCTCTGCCGGTGTCTCTTGTCCACTCCGCTCTCTTTCTCTGCTGGCGTCTCCGAATGTCCACTTCGCTCTCATTGTCCAACAGGTGATTCCAATCTCTTCTAGGGCTCCAAAATGTCTCGATCCGGCCCTGATACTGTCATTTATTAGCGTGCTCGCTGCTTACAGTAACTGCTGAACACCGGTGTCAGCGGCCGCCGTCTCCCCCCTCCCTCCTCCTGCTCCGTGTGTGTGACGGGGACATGATGAGAGGACATGATGAGAGGACACGCTGGACGCATCGGTTATCGGTTATCAGCATCTTATTGGCCACGAGAAGCTGGATATTCTCAGTATCGGTTGAAATAATAATTATCGTGCATCACTGTTTACTACAGTTCATCTACACATAATACCGACCCTGTTTTGATACAAATCTGGTTGAAAATTGGCGAAGTTTCCCTTTAATGCACCTTCAGTTTGAATCTTTGTACTTACACAGTTCAAGTTTTGCGTCATGTAGAGGATGACATATCCACGTCCGGCCAGTTCGCTCCAGTCGACACACACCACCTGAAAGATTCGAGTCAGGTAGAGTCAGAACAGTAACGTCAATATTTAATAAATGTTAACGCCACAAAAACAGGTTTACATGTACCTGTGACTTCTTCATCTCCCTGATATCCCCCTCCGGTAAGGAGAACTTTGTGACCCCGCCTCCCCTGACCTCTGACCCCTGGATCTGCAGGGGCGTGGTCTTCTCCAGCCGATCCCAGGACAGGTCGGAGAAGTCGATGGTGGGGGAGGGGTCAGTGGTGAGCGGGACGATTAGCTTGACTCTTTTTCCCTCTTCGTCCTCCATCTTTCTCCATTTCTCCTCCTCCTCTTCACTCGTGTCCTGCAGTCTGCCCCCTTGAGCGGAGACCAAAACACTAATTTTATGATGCAGATATTCTAGCAAATGCCTTTCACAGCACACAGAGGAGGGGGAACCTGATTTTTTCACAAGCTATCGCTGCGTTTCAACTAAAAGCTTTCGGTTTTGTACCTTCATAATACCAATAATAACTGCTACAAACATGTACCTCGACCCTGGTTCTGTGTACTGACAGTACTCTTACTGGCTGGGTTGTTGTCACTAACTGCTCTGCAGAACTTGTAGTATTTCCTCGTTTACCCGTGATTCAGAGCGAAATCATCCACAGAACGGAGCTGCAGGGTGAAATTTTTTTAGAGTAAAAAAGAGCAGGCTGTTTTGTCTCGTCTTCGTCCTGTCTTGGTTTTCTATTGTTCTTTATTTCACTTGCTGATGACACTCTTGTTTAAAAAGAAAGTAAGTGTATTTAAGAAAAGATATACTTTGAGTATTAAAAGTAAAACTATGCAATGCAGAAAAATCTAAAAACTTATTAAAAAACAATAGAAAAACACTCAAAAAACCCTGAAAATTATACAGAAATAAAAAAAACACTCAGAAAAAAAGGAAATAGAAAAGATAAATAGAAAAAAAGTACTTCAAATATTAAAAGTCAATGTACCCAATGCAGGAAAAAAAATAAAATAATTAAAAAAACAGAAAAAACACAGCAAAACCAGAAAAACAATAAAATAAATAAAAGTTAAAAAAAAAAATTAAAAATATTTTTAAAGGAAAAAACATCACCCAAAAATTATTTTAAAGAAATCACCCACAAAACTTAAAATTATTGTTAAAAAAATAGAAAAAAGGGTACTGCACTGAACTGAACCAAACCGACCTGTTTGGTGAAAGCGTCTCTGTCTCATGTTCTTCTGTCAGGACGTATTGACAGTTTCAGTAAATACGAGTTATTTTTATACAAGAAATCAAAATAATATCTGTAGAGAGTTAACACTTCTCACCCTCTAACTCATGTTGTTCCTCCTCCAGCTCCTCCTCTTCCTCCACGCTGGGCTGCAGGGGCTCTCTGCTGGGAGCCACGCCAACCTCTGCCACAGTGGGATTCTGGGTAAATTCGCCTTTGTGTGCCAGACCCGTTTCTTCCTCCGCCTCCTCCCTCTCTGTCTCTTCCTCCTCTGTCTCATCTGCAGAGGCAAACCAAAGGGACGTCTTTGTCTTATCCTCTGCATTTTTCTCATGAAACATTAACAGTAAAACAGAAAATGTGAGTTTTGGTTTGGATTTCGTTCAGTTGTGATTCTGGCAGATTTGGTTAAACCAGACAGAAAGTCTGCAGGGATGCTAATAACAGAGGCGGAAATCATGAGTCACTTTGCTGATTTGAATCATTTCAGATCAAAGACTCATCACTGACTCAAAATTATTACAGTTTTTTTGGGCTCATTCACAAACAATCTATGCTTGAATCGTGCGTACAAACATTTTACACACACAGCCGTGATTCATCAAGAGTTTCACACCTAAATTTAGTCACACTGAACTGCCTCATACCACACAAATGATGAAAGCCAGACTAAGAAAGTGTAAAAACAGACTTTTTAACTAAATGCATAGCATATTAAACTTCCCTTCCTTCATTCACCCTTAGGAGCTGTTTGGCGCATTTTACACGCTTTTCATTCTTCATTTTTTGATAAGTTTGGTTGTTGAGGTATCTAAAACAAAATCAAACAAGCTCAAACAATACATATTTTTCATTTTAATACCTTTTGTGTAACTTCCCAGCAGCCCAAAGTCTGTGCCAGTGTCGGTCTCAGGGGTGGCGGTCCCTGCAGCAGCGTCTCCAGCAGCCGCGGTGGGAGCGGGAGCAGCAGTGGACGCAGTGTCCGCTGTAGTGACGGAGGAGTGAAAGACTCCATACCCGCTGGACTGACCGACTTCTTCGCCCTCCGCCTCCCACAGCTCTCTCTCTAGAGGACCCACCTGTACGGTGAACATCCCGTTAAAGGAAGACGCTCAAGTCATACAGAAACGTTTGTGGTGGTGAAAGACAAAAGGTGTCATTTATCAGTGAGGACTGAAGGAGCTGAAGTTCCCGTCATTTTTTTAAGTTCTATATTGTCCCAAACTCTAACGCAGGGTTCCTGCAGCATAAGGCAGATTTAAGACATTTTTAATTGCAATAACTGACAATCGATATTTGTAGTAACAGGGTTCATACACATCTTTAATAATAAATGTCCGTAAATTTGACTTATTCAATCAGTCAATCAAATATATAGCACTTTTTAACCAATTTAAATGAAATTCAAGCAAACAATAACAAAAACAACATATTAAATAATCAAAAATGGATCTTAAAAAAAAGAATAAGAAAAGAAGGATAAACCATAAAATTGTAATGGTAAGATCTTACATTCACTTATATGTCCAGCCATACTCCTCATCTGTTTTTTTTTAATTCTTTAAATATTTTGGGCAATTTTTTCTAATTTGTTTTAATTTGGCAATTTTTTCCGCTTAATTTTTGGGCTATTTTGAAAGAAAACATTTGGAATTTTTTTCTTTAAAAAGTTTTGGTTTGGGAGGTATGTTTTCTTTAAAAGAAATGGTGATTTAAAAAACAAAAAAACCCATTTTTTTTTAACTTTGAAAAATATGGTGATTTTTTAAGACAATTATACCATTTATCATAACCAGAAACTGTAAAAACAGAATTTTTCACTGACTTTAAAATATTCAAATTCCTTCAAAAACATCACTTGTTATTATACAGATCTGTGAAATAAAATTCCATGACTTTTCCAAAACCTCCAGGGTATATTTAGTCGTCCAACACTTGGCAGTGGTTATTTGCAAATTCCATGACTTCTCCAGGTTTTTCATGACTTTTTTTACCCTTTAGTTATATTGCAGGTAGCAGCTGTAGTAACAAAGATGATATTGGTAATACAATAGTAGAAATATTTGTCATAGTACCAGCAGTTAATGAAGATGGTTATACTGTGTATTATAATAAGTAGTAACAGAAAACTATAGGAGCAGTAATACTCCTGATAATCACTGCGGTGAAGACGATACTGGCAGATGTAACAACATGAGCAAATTATCAATTCGTATTAAAATAATTTATTTGTATGCTGCCATTAATTTGTAGAAAGAAGGTTTAATTAAAAAAACAGCCTTCACCAACACCGTCTTTGCTGTGTCAGCTGTCCCACTTTGCCCAGTCAATGTGGGCCGAGAGACACCACTAATCCCATCAAGGAGCTAAAGACTAATTAAATTATTTAACACAAGATTAGTAGGTGAGCCCTGGATTACGTCTGATTTACTGCAATCTAATTAAAGTCTGACTGCGGCCGATTATTCCTCATTTTTATGCTGCCTTGAACCTTCAAACACAGCAGTGATCCACCTGGAAGAAAAATCATGAACGCTTCCAAAGTTTTTTTAGTTTTGTATTTTTATCAGTTTTTATTTTTTATTTAATTCTTTTATTTAGTTTGTTTGCAGATTGGGTTTGCACATTTCTGTTGAGTTTAGTTTTTATTAGTTTCGGTCTTAGTTTTTTAATTTATCACACAGGAGGTGTTTGTCAGACATAAGATTTGATACGTCTTACAGTAGAAACACAACTCTTCGTAAAAGTACCAGACTCACAGTCATGTAGACATCTAAGTATCAGTAAAGATTTTCACCAACTTGACATAAAACTTAAGACATTGCATACATATTTTTAATTAATATTTTTTTATATGCATAAAATTGTTTCAGTTAGTTTTTGTTATTCAGAATCAGAATACTTTATTGATTAAAGATGGGAATTTGTCATCTGTTACAGTTGCTCTGATGTAAAGCGTGGAGAATAATAGAAAGAGCAACACAAAGCTTGAAAACAAAAAGTAAGTAAAAATATATAATACATATATGTGCATTATGCATCAATTTTTCAACCAGTATGTAAAATATTAAAAATTATAAAATACGCATTAACAGAGTGTAAATTACATTACAATGTAAAAAACTAATATAGTAGAGTTTAGAAAAACAAAAAAGTATGTGCATTACACTACAATTTTTCCACCAGTTTGTAAAACATAAAAAATTTAAAATGTGTAAAATATGCTGATTGTCTAAAGAGTGTAAAAAATATAAAAATATGGGCCTATGCTACATTACAATGTACAAAACTGATATGTAAGGGTTTAGAAAATAAAAATAAAGTATGCATTATGCTACAACTTTTCCACCAGTATGTAAAATATTTAAAAATATAAAATATTTCAAATATGCTGAATGTCTAAAGAATGTAAAAAACATAAAAACATGTGCCTTATGCTACATTACAATGTACAAAGCTAATATGTAAGGGTTTAGAAAAATAAAAGATACGTACATTATGCTACAATTTTCCCCAGTATATAAAATATTTAAAAATGTAAAATATATTATATATTATATAATATATAATATATTATATGCTGAGTACCTAAAGAGTGTCAAAACATATTTAAAATGTGACTTATGATACATTACAATGTACAAAACTGATGCGTAAAGGTTTAGAAAGATGAAAAATCTGTGCATTACGCTGCAACGTACAACACATTATATACATAAACAGAAATATGAAAAATATGTTCATCATATGTTCAATATTAATGATATTATATTATTATATTATTTCAATATAATAAACTTGCATTCTAGTTATTGTTGTGTGAGATGGGCGTGTTTTTACATTTACAGTGTCAGTATGTATCAGTATATATGTCGGAGGGCATCGTGTATCTGTCCTCACCTCCAGGACCGGGGATGCACGATGCTCCTGCGGCCCAGAATCGTGCACCTCAGCTGGGGGGGAGACGTCGGGCTGGTTGGAGCTGGAGGGCTGGAAAGACGGACTGTATCCTGTGTGACACAAAGAGACATGTCATAAACATGTGTGAGTGTGTGTTAAAATCTATATAAACCTCAGTCAGCTGGTCCTCTGTCTATAGTTGTCACGAGGTTTTGACAGCGTGCTTTAAACAAAGACTCACAGCAGCTACACAGAAAAATCCTGCAGAAACATGCAGTGGTCTTTTTTTAAAAATGACAAAATATTTAGTGTTTTTAAATTTGTGTGAAATTTTGTCATAATTATCATACACATTTCAAAAAAGTCAAAGTTCACAGTGACCTTTGAAATTTGAATCAGTTCATTTTTAAGTCCAGGTCGACGTTTGTGCCAAATTTTAAAAAATGTCCTCGAGGCGTTGACAATGATGAGACAGACGGATCTACAGATGTTCTGACAGAAAACCCAAAAACATAATGCCTCTGGCCACAGCTATCGCCAATGTGAGGCATAAAAATTAATGGTGCTGAAAAAGAAAGTCTATTTTTTTATTTTATAACAAAATTAACATTTAAGTAAAAAATCTCCAGAATGTGTCATCCACCTCCACGCTCTGCTACATGATGTCCGTCCAGAAAACATCGTGCAGGACGACCACAGCTCAACCCAGCTTAGTTTTGGAAAGGTGCTGGAAACATCAAGAAGTCCAGACTTGTAAAAAAAAAAGATTTCTGCACACTTACATCTATGCAGTCTTTCACTTTTTTTTCTTTTTTTTTTTTTTTTTTTACAAATGTACAACAGAAGAAGAACAAACGGAAAAATCCACAGAAATGTTGGATTTAAAGTTTGCTTTTGTGCCAGAGTAAACATCTAATCACTTCAGGCAGACGGCAAACATCTGCAGGATCTTTAAAGACGAAACCTCCCGCTGGAGGACAAAAATGGAGGACTATGGACACCTGAGGGAGTATAATGTGATGTCCACTTTTGCACAATGACAGGAGGCCAGGGGCCAGTCGCAGCCCAGTACATGTTTCTAGGGTTTTAGGACATTTTGATGAGTTTGGGATATTTCTTGGATTTTAGGATGTTACTAGAATTTTAGAACATTTCTAGGATTTTAAGACATTTCAAGGATTTAAAGATGCTTCTAGGATTTTAGGATATTTCAAAGAGTTTAGGACATTTCTTTACTTTCGGGAGTTTACTAGGATTTTAGTGTGTTTCTAAGATTTTAGGATGCTTCCAGGCTTTTGGGAGGTTTCTAGGATTTTAGGACATTTCTATGATTGTGGGACATGAGGGGCTTAGCGAGGACCTCTGGTGGTGCGGGGCTCCTTCACTGGCACTTTTTTTAAAAACAAAAAATAAACAAGCTCTATTTTGATGCTGTTTTATGCACTCTGGCACCTTATGTATACGAAAAGTACGAAAAAAATCCCAGAGTGAATCATTAGAAAATGCTTGGGGGGCCACCTGGTACCCTATCAGGGACCAGAAATGGGCCCTAAGCTCAGTATCTATAGAATCTATAGATTCAGTTCTGTAGGGAAGTTAATTTCTACGAACCAATCAGAGCGTCCAGATCCGGAGTTGTGTGGTTGGCATCCAAACCGTGGACATCTTGATCGTCTGTCCCTCCTCCTCTCTCCTCTTCCTCTCCTCTGGTGTCTCCCCCTCTCCTCTCTCTGTCCTCCCCCGTGTCTCTCTCCCACTCGTCCTCTCCTCCTCTCCTCTCTCGGTCCTCTCCTCCCTCCTCTCCTCTGTCTCTGTCCTCCATGTCTGTGCTGTAGAAGCCCGAGGCCTCCAGGGAGGCATCACCAGCTCCTGGTCCACCGAGGAGCTCCTTCTCCGGGTCGGTGGAGTCCCGAGGAACCGCCAGATGAACCATACGCTGAAAGTACAACGATATGTGGTCGGATTGATGGTCATCTTGCTACAAGTGAAATTTACAGTTTATTACACATCACCTTGAACTCATCCTCACCTCCATCTCGTCCTCCACATCGAGGTTTTCGTCCACGGCGGGGCGGGTCCTGGCTGCACGCTGACCGTCGGACGACGGCGGGTTTATCTGAGAGGAGTTATCCATCTTGGCCTGGGAACGGGATGTGTCGTGTATCTCTGGCCGGCCCATGTCGTGAACCAGATGAGGCTGGGCTCGCACTAACTCTTGGGCTGAGTGGCGTTTGGTTCTGACTAACTCCTGGATGAAGTGCGGCTGGGCTGGGCCTTCGTCCTGGAACAGACGGGCCACTGGAGGACTGAGCGGTATGACCCGCTGGGACGAACCCAGTCTGAAGGCATCGCAGCTGGCCAGAAGAGCTACGAGAAACAGAAACAACACTTTGAAGATGATATTTCTGTGTAACATAATGCCGTATTACATTATTATATAACACATTTTTTATTTTGTAACTTATTTTACATTAAATGGTATTTTATCCGTCTTTACGCTCATTTTAAATCCTTTTCATGTGAAGCACTCACTGCTTGTCATTTTCTTATTGTACAGCACTTTTTGTCTGAGAAGTGCCATATAATTTAAAAAATCTGTTAGTTTAGCCTGAATAAGGTTTTATTCATCTTCAAGGGCAGTTCAACAGAAAATAAAATGAACAAATCAAATCTAAAACAGGATACATGGCAGGAATTAACAAGAAAAGCAACAAAAGCAAAGCATCAAATTTTCACCTCATCATGACACATTTGATGTAATTAATCTGCAGATTCTGCGGTTCAAAGTAACACCGAAGTATTCTGTGGCTCTCAGAGGTTTTTTTCCCAAAATGTGGCCTGTAATAGACGCCATATTTCTTGTTTTAGCGGAGCCAATTAAGAGGAGTGAAGAATCAGCCATCAATGTCTGAATAAAACAGTCAGTAAATCAAGTTTTTAACTCACCGCTAACACGAGAGGTCCTTCAGCACACAGTCAGAAATGTGGACACAAAAAATAAGGCTGCTTTCTGCAGCAGTTTGTAACATTAGCTGCAGACAGATGCACACACACACTCACACACTCACACAGCAAACGCATTACCTCTCCAGGTTTGATGTCTGGTGGAGATAATAAAAAGCAAAAACAAAAAAACAGCAGGAGGCATCGCAGGCGCGTCCTTATACGCGAACTAGGCATTCGTCCAGGTCGGCACTTTGGCAAAGGCTGCAAAATGTTTGCCAACTATTCATGAGTAAAACTGCTGAGTAACCAATAGCAATAACTGCAGGCTCATAACACACCAGGCTCCGCTTTGTGTCAGCATTATGACTGTTTGAGATGTGTCAGTCACGCTGCACCTGCAGCTGCCTCCATCCACAACCTCCCCATAATCCTAGAAATATCCCATAATCCTGAAAAACGGCCTTAAATCCAAGAAAAGTCATAAAATCTGAGGAATGTCCCAAAATCCTTGAAACGTCCTAAAATCCTTGAAACGTCCTAAAATCCAAGGAATGTCGCAACGTCTTAGAAATGTCCTAAAATCCTACAAATGTCCTAAAATCCTACAAATGTCCTTTAATCATTGAAACGTCCTAAGATCCAAGAAATGTCCCAAAGTCCTACAAGTGCCCCAAAATAATAGAAATGTCCCAAAATCCTTGAAACGTCCTAAAATCCAAGGAATGTCGCAAAATCTAAGAAATCTCCTAAAATCAAATAAACGTCCCAAAGTCATAGAAACATCCTAAAATCCTAAAAACGTCCTTAAATCAAGAAACGTCCTAAAGTCCTAGAAATGTCTGAAAACCCTAGAAATGGTCAATAATCCCACAAATGTAGTAAAATTCGAGCAACATCTTAAAAATGTCCTTAAATCCAAGACATGTTCTAAAAGCCAACTAATGTCCTAAAATCTGAGAAATATCCTAAAATCCTACACGTATGGGGCTGCTGCGACTGGCCCCTGACCTCTGGTCATTTTGCAGAAGTGTCGCTGCTTTATTCGCTCTCTTTAAGCTGCACTTCCTCAGTCAGACGTACTGACGCAGAATTTCACGTGAGAAAGTGATATATAGAGATTTGCACCAGTATACTTTGAATTTGAAGGACTGAATTTGTTTTATTTTAATCTCTGTGCTGCCATCGCTCAGGAACCAGGTTACTGAAGTTAATATGAAGATCTATTTTGGTGCGTTATTTGTATAAAGTTTCACAAAATGCCTGCATGATGAGTCATGCACACTTTGATATTGTCGACGCTCGAGCACATGATCGTTGCACCGATCGCTTACGTTACGTGTGAGTCATACTTGTTGTTTTTTTACTTCGTGTGTATGACATACTGGCCTTTGTGTGTTTCTGCTGGAGAGGTGCATGCACGGGCCCTGATACGACGTCAAACAGACCTGAGTGAAGTATCTGATCAAATAACTTATTCACTAAACAGATTTCATGTGTTTTTTGTTTTGCTGCCGTCCTCCTTTACAGACTCATCAGATTAAGAGCGCTCTGTTTGTGTTATCCATCAAACTGATTTAATTTACTGTCAAAACTCTGACTTCTGAGTGCTTTTATTTCCACTGCTGAGAGGTAACGAGCTCTTTCAGCCCGTGTCTACATTTCTCTCATCACTCCACCTACTCTCCATTCATTCTCTCTTCCTTTTCCATTTATTCTTTCGTTTGCGTGACTAATTTAATCATTTTTGCAATCGCTAATTCATTAATTTTGTCCTGTCGTCCACCTGCTCATCCTTTCAGCTGTTCACTCATCAGCTCATCCGATCACCCGTTAATGCACTTTTATTATTGCCATTTAGACCTGATTCATCCAACAATCATTAACTCATTTACTCATCCAACTATTTGCCCGTCCATCCATCCATCCATCCGTCCATCCATCGCTAATCCCCAGTCACCACAGTCTCCCTCACGTATCCCATAATGCTCTCTGTCTGGGACCACAGATGGCCGTCTGACCTCAGGAGCTGACTGAGCAGATTATGATATCATAGCCAGCCAACACGTCTCCAACACGCCTGCAGCATGTTGAGCTCTGCGGTCCGTCACCACAAAGCCCCTCAAAGCCCCTCAGATCCATCACTTCCGTCCTGCTGCCGAAATGACTCCCGAAAAACAACCACAAGAAAGTCCTGAGAAGCTGAACTCACTGCTGATTCAGAAGTTTTTCTTCAAATTAAACTTTTATGCCACGAAGCTCCAAGAATGTCGTACGAGGATGAAGTCACAGCAGTCCCACACAGGTTTCCGGGATTTCAGGACGTTACTCTGATTTTAGGACGTTTCTAGGATTTCAGACATTTCTTGAATTTGTAGGACATATCTAGGATTTTAGGCCAATTTAAGACATTTCTAAGATTTTAAGACATTTCTAGGATTTTAGGACATTTATTGGATTTTAGGATGTTTCTAAGATTTGAGTGCATTTGTAGGATTTTTGGAAATCTCTTTTATTTCAAAACATTTCTTGGAATTTAGGGCGTTTCTAGGATTTAAAGGACATTTTTCTGATTGTAGAATGTATTTAAGATTTTGGACATTTTTAGGATTTTCAGGCATTTCTTGAATTGTAGGACCTATCTGATATTTCTCCAATTAAGATATTTCTCAGATTTTAAGATGTTTCTATGATTTTAGGATGTTTATTTGACTTTAGGACAATTCTATTATTTTTAACATTTTTTAAAGATTTTTGGACAATTCTAAGATTTCAAAACATTTCTTGAAATGTAGGGTGTTTCAAGGACTTTTGGATGTTTCTACAAATTTCTGGGATTTTAGGACGTTTCTAGGATTTAAGGACATTTTTCTGATTATGGGACATATTTAGGATTTAGGACATTTCTAGGATTTTCAGACATTTTAAAATGTTAGGACATATCTAGGCTTTTAGGAAATTTATAGGATATTAGGACATTTTAAGGTTTTCAGGATGTTTCTTGGATTTTAGGACTTTTCTAGAATTTTAGGACATTTCTGGGATTGTAGGAGGTTTCTAGGATTTAAGGACATTTTTGAGATTTAAGGTTATTTTAAAGACATTTCTACAATTTTAGGACATTTTTTAATTTTTGGACATTTCTAGGATTTCAAAACATTTCTCTGAATTTAGGGCATTTCTAGGATTTTTAGATGTTTCTAAGATTTAAGGACTTTTCTAGAATTTTAGCACATTTCTATTATTTTTTAAGATTTTTGGACGTTTCTAAGATTTTCAGGACATTTCTCTGATTTTAGGATTTTTCCTCGGATTTCAGGACATTTTTTCGGAGTTTAGGACATTGGGGGCTTGGCTTGGACATCTATCTTGCTGAGGCATCTGTCTCAGATGAACTGGACACCTTCTCTGCACACTTTGAGAAAAGCTCCCGGGCAGAGGACGTGACGGCCCAGGACCCCTGCAGACTTTGACATCCGGAGCAGGTGTGCAGATCTTTAAAAAGGATTAACCCACTCGAGGCACCTGGACCTGATGGCATCTCTGCCCAAAGCCTCAAGATACGTACAGATCAACTAACAGATGTCTTTACTGAGATTTTGAACATGTCACCGCTTCAGTCTGTAGTCCCCACATGTTCCAAGAAGACCACTGTTGTCCCTGTCCCCAAAAAAGACACCTCCTCCCTACCTGACTCACAACAACTTTTGTACAAATAAATGCTGAGATATTTCTCAGGACCCGTGAAAACAATTCAGGATCACTGAAAATAGTGGAATTCCTCCTGTGGGAACCATGAATATCATCCAGGAAAAGTAAAGTCAGAACTGATTTGAGTCTCTGCTACAAAGCCGTGCACGCACTCACAAATCAATCAAACGACAACAATACTGGATCCTCTTATTTGAAGCGACCAGATTTTTTAATTTGGAGAGCAAACAAGCAAACAGAGAACTCAAGAACTCAAACAGACAGCAGAGGCACTAAAGCAAACTTTATACTGCAAAAACAAAGAAAAATACTGCCTGTTTGAAATGACGTTATAGCTTGCTTGCAGTGAAATTATGTGCATTGTATTTCTACATGTCAGTAATTCAGCAAGTACAATTAATCCATTAATACATTGTGCAGCATTTAGATGCAAAGAGGGGAGAATTATTCAGAAATGTCCCCAAAACTGTATTTATACTTAAAACAATTTAAAATTATGTCACAAAAAAATAAAACGAAATATATACATTTTCTTGTTTGTTTTTGTTATTTACTTCTTCTTCTTTTTTTTGCTTATTTTCAGGTGATTTTCTTGTAACTATTCTACTATTTTTTTTGCATATTTCTGGTCATTTCTTACGTTGCAAATCACCTTCTCCCCGTGTTTTTGAAAGAAATCATACCTATTTGCTCAGGCTTTAAAGGGTTAAGATGTTTTGCTTGTAGCAGAACTTGAAATATCTTAACCCTTTAAATACTTGGATTGACATCACTTATCTTGTGCTGTCTTCAGATGCTTTTGACAAGAATTTAAATCTTTGAATCCTGAGCAAATTTGGTGCAAATGTTTTGAGCAAAGGAGCAAATTTGTAATAAATGTTCCAGAAATTAGAAGAATTAGATTTATATATATATATATATATATATATATATATATATATATATATATAGTTATCATAATTGCATATTTAAAATTAAATTATTTATTTAACAGAATAATATATAATATATATAATTATTTCACAGAATTTTAATAATTTTTATGCACTTTCTCTGGGTCATTTTCTTTGAATTTCTTTTTCACTTAAAAAAAATATTTTTACTAATTTTCATGTCATTTTCTTGTATTTTCTACAGTTTTCTTGCTATTTTGGGGGTAATTTCTTTTTTTTTGTTGCTCATCCCCTTTCCCCCATGTTTTTAGAAGAAATTAAGCAAATTTTCTCATATTTCAAAGGGTTAATATCTATATCACGGACTGACGTGAAACCCAGGATACTTCTAAAACAACACTGCATCATACCAAAATGTTTAGCATTTTACCGTTTTGGCAAGTACCTAAGATATCAAAGTTGTTTCCATTTTTCATCTAATAATTTATTTTCGGAGTGTAATGACCTTCAGAGCCTCTCGGGGACCGCTGGCCGCGTTATAGACTTTGGTTCTTGTAATTACTTTGTGCCGCCGGTGCATCTGAGGCCGAGGCTCTCAGCGGGAAGTCTTTACTGCCACAGGAACTCTCTAAAACTGCAATTATAGAGCTGATGGAAAGCATGTTTAAATCACGGCGGTCCTGATTACTTCGTGTACTTTCAGAGTACTCCAGAGAAATATGAAGTCACAACTCTTGTGGCTCCGAATCATCAGAGAGCAGCTACAGTTTTGGAGAGCAGAGTGTGATCTATGGAGGCCTCCGCGGGGCCGAACCCTTAATTAAAAACTGAAATATCGCAACAATTATTTCATAGATTTCTATGAATTTTTGTGCAGATGTTCGTGTGAAGTCCGAATGACTTTGGTGATCTTCTGACTTTTCCTCTTAGAGAGGAGACACTCAGCTTGCTTTGCTGAGGGGCCACATTTACAAAATGACAGGAGGCCAGGGGCCAATCGCAACAGCCCCGTAAGAGTTTCTAGGATTTTAGGACATTTCTCAGATTTTAGCGCTTTGTAGGATTTAAAAACATTTCTTGGATTTTAGAGTGTTTCTGGGATTTTAGGACATTTCTAGGACAATAACACTTTCTGAGTCTTCGGGACAATTCTTGGAAGTTTTCCACATTTATAGGATTTTAGGACATTTATAGGATTTTAGGACATTTATAGGATTTTAGCACGTTTGTAGAATTTTAAGACATTTGTTGGATTTTTGAGCGTTTCTGAGACTCTAGGACATTTCTCTGAAATTTGGCACATTTGTAGCATTTTACGAAATTTTTACAATTTTACAATTTACAAAATTTACAAATTTTACAATATTTCAGGACATTTGTAGGATATTGGCACATTTTTGGAATTTTAGGACATTTCTAGTATTTTAGCATGTTTTAGCATATTAGGACATTTCTGGAATTTTAGGACAATTATAGGATTTTAGCATGCTTGTGGGATTTTTGGACATTTATAGGAATTTAGGACATTAGAGGCATTAGCATGCAGCTAAAAGCATTTGGAGGTTTTGGGTGCACACTGGATCAGGTTTTGGCTGAGCAGACAATAATAGGTGCTTTTGGTCTTTTCATCAGATTTGTTTGCAATTAAAAAATAAAATTAGTCCAACAAACAAAACTCAAAAAAACGCAGATTATATCTGCACGCTGATCTTCTAAGAAAATACAGTTCACCTTTTAAAGAGCGCTGAGGATAAAAACCAGTGGACTGAATATAATATATAAATATTGTGCTGGCTGTGGATGATGATGCAGAGAGAAAAGAGAGGAGACGGGTGGAAGTCCAGGATGAAGGGATGAAGCAAAGAGGTGAAGAAGTGCTGTGGTTGTTTTAATGAACCCCAAATTTCAGCACTGAGCTGAAATAACTGCAGGTTGATAGACCGTGTCGGCATTTCCGACAATCAAAACACCAAAAAAACACCTGCAGATGACGAAAAACAGTCAAGTCCAGAGACCGAACCTGCTGAGTTTTTATGGGAAAATCACGGACAATGAGCCAAATGGCTTCTGCTGTTTGATCTCTTATTGATCTCTGAATATTTGTCCGAAGAGCGGAGAGGAAGACGATGTTTCAGAGTCCATTAAAGGGTTTACAGCTGCGCCGCGTTTGTGCTGATTTAGCTTCCCCTTCCTGATCCGCCGTTATTGTGCCACATCCTCTACAGAAGTATTTCGGAAGCTCGCAAGGTAACAAATAATGTGGTGGTCGTGAAATACCACGACACAAATCAATATTTCTGTATTTACTATAATGACTATGAAACAACACAGATTTATCACCTGACAGCGCAGCTCTGCCACGAGCGTTTTAGCGTCTTTCAGCTCATTATTTTGCTTTGTTACAGCAGAGATACTCAGCGTGCTTTGCCTGGGGGCCACTTCTGCACAATGACAGGAGGCCATTCATGGTTACAGGATTTTAGGACATTTAAAGGTTTTAAGGACATTTTTCTTGGATTTGGGTGCGTTTCTCCAATTTTAGGAAGTTTCTATCATTTTAGGATATTTTCAGGGACTTCAGAACTTTTCTAGGATTTTAAACATTTCTCAGATTTTAGAAAATTTCTAGGATTTTAGGACTTTTTTAGTGTATTGGTACACTGCAAGAATTTTAGGAGGTTTCTCTGATTTTAGGACATTTTTTGGATTTTAGGAAGTTTCTGGGATTTTAGGACATTTCTAGGATTTTTGGACATTTCTAGGATTTTTGGACATTTCTCAGATTTTAGAAAATTTGTAGGATTTTAGGACATTTTAAGGTTTTCAGGATGTTTCTCGGATTGTAAGAGGTTTCTAGGATTTAAGGACATTTTTTCTGAGGAAAATATTTAAGATATTTATTTAGGATATTTTTAAGACATTTCTAAGATTTTACAACATTTCTTAATTTTTTGACATTTTTTAAGATTTTAAAAAATTTCTCTGAATTTAGGGCGTTTCTAGGATTTTTGGACATTTCCCAGATTTTAGAACATTTCTAGGTTTTATGGCCATTTTAAGGTTTTCAGGATATTTCAAGGATTTTAGGAAGTTTCTTGGATTTTAGATAGTTTCTAGGATTTTGGGACATTTCAAGAATTTTAGGATGTTTTGGGGGTTTTAGTACATTATGAGCTTATCCAGGATCTCTATCAGAGTTGCGGGATCCTCTGCTGGCACTTTTTTGATAAACAATCTCTATTTTGATGCTCTATTTTGAAAATAAAAAAATCCCAGTGTGAATCACTTGATTTTTATTGTGAATTAGAAAATGGTTAGAGGGCCACCCGGCACCCTATTAGGGGCCAGATTTGGCCCACAGGCCATAGGTTGAGTATCATTGCTCTATGTTTTGGCCTCTTGTCCACACGCAAACAGGATTTTGGGTCCCTAAAAAGGACTTATTTTGTGAAACGAATGTTATGTGGACAAAAATATTTTCAAAACAGGGGAAGTGTGTGTGTATGTGTAGTCAGGGTCTGTGATGCAACAGTCTGATATGAAGCTTCTGCCTCTGATGTTGTCCAAAAACACACAGAAAAGTGCATTTCTCTCTGCACACCCCAGTTTCACCACTCCACAGTCACCTTGGATTTTTTGCCCACAAAGGCAACTTTGCAGCGTAACTGCTTCGGAAAAATCTCCCAGCGTCCGTCCAGCAGGAGGGACTGAACGGCTGAGTTATCAGCTTCATGCAGATAAACTCCACGCTGAGGCGCCTCGTGGGGGACCAGAGCAGGTGCTGCAGGGAGATACCCTCCACAGTTCATCAACACTGAACCTCAGATTACAGATGCAGAAAGAAAATCCCTGATTGTGGCCCAAAGTCCACAGAAAGCAAGGACGGGAAAACTGGTCGTCAACAGAGAAGAGACGGCGTGGTTCACGTTAATCTGCTTTACACCAACGACTCCTCTGGGACGAGACAGGAAAAATATTATTGAGTGAGCTGCTCGTCTCTCACTTACTTCTGTTTAGAGGACAGATTGAGTTTCACTGTGTCAATAAATCTCTTCATTTGTACGCTGAAACGACCAGAATTTAATTTGCCCAAACGGATACGATGTTTCAGTTGAAATGGACCAGAGTGAGGTTGTTTTGTTTGGGCGACACTGCGCCGTGGCTTTTAGGGCCCGCTTTTCAAAATCAAGCTTAAAGAATATACATAATATTATTTTCTACCTTCACTGAGTTTATTTTTTAAACATCAGTTCTTATCAGAATTTTAAAATTCTGAACATTAGAGGAAGGCAATGAGCAGTTTAACAAGAAATTGACAAAAACTTAGCTAGAAGGTACTAAAAAGTTACAAGAAAATTATCTGAAATATGCCAAAAAACAATGAAATTTATATGTATTTTTTAAAATAAAAAATCTGAAAAAATAGACCTGAAGTGCAAAAACTGTGACATAAATTGAAATATATAATAGAATATAATAATATAATAGAATTATAAAGATAATAAGTATTAAGGTAGTTTTAGTGACATTTTTCATGTTTTTTGGATAAAACGATAATCTCTCCAAAGCAAATTTTGATTTTCTTGCAACGTTTTATTCATTTTTATTGCAAAAAAAAGAGAGATACCTTAGGATAGTGCATAAATTAAAATATTTTTTCTGGAATATAATGTTAATTATATAATACAACAACAACATTTGTTGGATAGACAGTTTTTTCTTTTTTTACATTTTTCTTTTTTAATTTAAAAAAAAAAAAATTTAATAATCTCCCCACATCGAATATTAAAGACATTTTCTTTCCATCTTTTATTAATTTTTTATTGAATTTTCTGGACATTTCTTGCCAAGTTACCCATTACCTTTTTCTCATGTTTTCGAAAGACATCAAACCAATTTCCTTGAGCTCAATCGGTTTAAACGCTTGTGAGAGACGTCTGAACGCAACAAAACTGATGTCGATCCAGGTTCTAAAGGGTTAAATTTATGCACAGTATGACGGGTGTCGCCCCTAAAGCCCCCTCAGATCAGCTTACAGGCCGGGACCCTCCCCCTAATCCCCCCTTCACCCCGACAGAGAGGCAGAGAGGCTCAGCTCCTCTTCCTCTTCCTCGCTCCGTTCTCTCTTTCAAGCCTCCGTCTGCAGACGATTCCTCAGAACTGAAACCTGCTTTTCTACGTCTGAGAGCAATAATGTTGAGTTTACACTCAATAACCGGCATGAAAGCTGTTTATTTCAGCCTCACAGACTCGTAAAAACAGCCGGCTGGAGCCTCATCTGTGGGCAGACTGGTGCTGCTGCAGAAGATGATAACCACGAAGCAATTAATCCATCAGTCAGTCCCCAGAAAATTAATCTGCATCTTTTCTGATGATTCACTAATGGGTTTTGGTCATTTTTGAAGCAGAAAA
The DNA here is from genome assembly GCF_026936395.1 of Plectropomus leopardus. Lineage (NCBI taxonomy): Eukaryota > Metazoa > Chordata > Actinopteri > Perciformes > Serranidae > Plectropomus > Plectropomus leopardus. The sequence continues at coordinate 38,679,180 of NC_142177.1, forward strand.
TGTCAATCGTTTCCTGTTCCACGTTCTCAAATGTGATGATTTAATGCTTTTATTTTATTTATTTATGTATGTTTTTCATCAATGGTTATAGAAAATAAGATGAAATTTAGACAGTGATTCTTTCAAGAGACATTTTCTTTCATTTTAAGGCAAAAAACCCCCAATAATTTAAGACTTATTAAGATTTGCAGCTGCAGACCTAATTTTGATTAACCTGTTACAACCTGGATTGACATCAGTTTATTTGTGCTGCATTCGGACACGTTTCACCTTCCTTTCAGCTATTTAATCTTTAAAAACCTGAGCAAATTAAATTTCTAAATGTCTTTAAAAACATGAAGGGAGGGGGGCAATGACCAACCTGACAAGAAATGTTGCACAAATGGTGACAAAGTACTAAAATTACAAAAAAAAGGGAGGTTTATAAGAACATTATCAAAAACTAAAATGAAATAAAAAGGACAAAAGGACTCATATATATTTACAATTATGCTCCAGGACAAAAACATATATATGTATATATTTTTTTTTTTTTTCAGGTCATTTTTTGCTTTCTTGCTTGCTTCTTTGCTTTTCTTTTTTTGGCTTATTTTACTTTTTTCTTACTCTGTTTTTGAGCCATGTTTTGTTTTTTATCGCCTTTTCACTTTGCTTTTTTAAACCAATGTGTTTGAGTTTCAAAAGCTTAAACAATGATTTTTATTTTTAATTTTTTTTAATTTCTGACATTGTTAAGGCCACACAATGAACTGACAAATTAAGAGATTGTTTGCTGCAGCCCAAACTTTGGATAAATGACTAATCATTTTAGCAAACTGTCAGGAAATAATCAATCTTTCCAGCTTCTCAAACATCAGATTGCATCTGTTTTGTATTGTTTTTAGAACAGTGTCCTTGTTTTAATCATTATTATTTTATAGTGGAGGCCGAAACAAGTCATCTTAAGTTTTGCAAGTCATCAAAACATAGTGGGTTGTTTTGATTTATCACACAATGAAATCAAATATTCATATTCTTATTACCGTCCATGACAATGCAAAACTGCTGATGATGATGCTGATTAACTTGTGTTGGTGATGATGAAGATTATTATTCTGCGAGTGTGTGTGTGTGTGTGTGTGTGTGTGTGTGTGTGTGTGACAGACACTGCAGTGTGTGTCTGCTGATTTAAGTGCACTGCGCGCCTCCCACACACGGGCAGCCTGTGCATCCACTTTGCAGAATTTAACCTGAACAGCTGATTAAAAACAGACTGCTGCTTTCGCTCCCTGATTCATAGTAACACTGCAACACATCACCATCCTCATATGGAGTTAAAACACGTCTGTGCTGCTCAGCAGTGAGTTGATGATATCTCCCTGTGTGATGTTTTTTTAATTTTTCAAAGTCTCCAAAGACTCCTCTGGTGCGTATTTTCCGCACAGCGCTGCGTTTTTGCAGTGAAATGTGTGAAATAGCTGCCTGTGATGGAGTAAATAAAAAAGATGGAGAACATAAACAGACTCACCAGTGAGTGTGATGTGGAGCAGGCCCGGCATGTCTGCTGCAGTGCTTCCCTCCTCCTCCTCCGCTGTGAATGGACAGATCTCACAGATTTCAGCTGCAGATGTGAGTGAAGAGCCGTCAGGAAAACGCGGTGCTCATGGCCGTGCGGTCCTCTGCTGCGTGCGGACTCACTCACTGACGGAGCGGCTGTCTGCGGTGTCCGAGCAGGCAGACAGGCAGGCAGACAGGCAGGCAGACAGGCGGTGCGTGCGGGCAGAGCTGCAGGCGCACTGGATCTGATGCGCTGCACCACCGACGCTGGAAATAACCGCCCGGCCGCTGCCTGCAGCTCCCCCGCTGGCCGCTGGATGTCGCTGCCGCTGACTCACGCTGGGTCACAGGTGCGTTCAGGTGCTGCTCGGACTTTGTTGCTCCTTTGTGTCCCCAAACGTTTACCACATGCAAAAAAAAGTCAAAATCAACACTTTAACAGCATGGTAGAGACAGTAAAACAGTTTTTTTTTCAGTGTGTACATGAGACGATAAATCTACTACTATAAATAAATACGACAATAAATAAATTAATTTAAAAAAATACCAAAACTTTTAAAAGAAAACATACCTTTCAAACCCATTCTCTAAAAAAAAATACATAGAAAATTGGAAAACAAACAAAAAAAATCTAAATGTCTCCAAGACAGAAAACTATGTAGTTAATTTGCTCAGTATTTTTTAGCAACATTTTCTATAATACAATAGTATTTTTTAAAAAAAGAATTTGCCCTCGTGTACCATTCTTATATAGATACATATCTTTTTTTCTGAAATGGTGATAAGGTGAGCAAAACAAACATGTATACAACATGAAGAACAAAAAATGAGAACAAAAATCAAGAAAATAACATGAAAAACAATAACATTAAATAGGATATGTTATATGGACCAGTGACACGCATCAGAGTGAGGCAAAGAGTGTGATAGAGTAACATGGCGTTAACATATTTTGAATAATAGGGGTATATATATATATATATATATATATATATATACACATTTTTTAAAACAATATTAAACTTTAAAATATGTAATAAAAAACTGACCAAAACTATTAATTTATGCAAATTTTACAGCTTTAAATAAGACGTGGATTTGTGTGATTTTGATATTTTGATAAGATGCACATTAACAGCGTGGGATTTGGTGTTCAGAGGGCATTTAAAATACAAAACGCAAGCATTGAAAGCTATGCAAGTTATACACATGAAAAAAAGTTTTCTAAGCCACATTTCTAAGCTACATTACATCGTAAGCTACGGGAAATGGTACTTTTTCAAATTCCATGACTTTTCCAGGTTTTCCATGACCATGCTTACCCCAACAAGCCACCTTGTACAGTCAGTGAAGAGCACAGTCAGATCACTAATGAGACGTGAACAAAACCAAAAGTGTACAAAAGACGTTTAACAAATACACGTTTATTATCAAAACAAACCTGCAATCCAACATTTATTTTAAGCACTTATTTTTTTAAATTCTGTCAAAATCTGCACTTTTGTAAAGTTTTGGAGGTTTTAAATTTACACTACTTTCACATTACGTGAACACACAAACCTCAAAACACACCGAGCAGAAAAAGTGTGAAATGCAAAGTCAGTAAGACTGTAAAAGGCTGAACAGCTCGTAACAGAGGAAACACAGTGAGACAAGAAATCCCGTTTCCATGACAACGAGGACACAAACATGTACATTTATTTACAATCGGCCAAACCTGAGGCCGCCAAAACGAGACGGAGAACACCGGAGGAAGATCAGAGTTTGCTCCTGCTGTCTGTCTTTTATTATTATTGTTATTTTTGCAGATTAATAAATTCAAGTTTTTCTATAAAATTTTAGCTCTTATTTTGGAACCAAACTCTTCGTGTCATGTGGCGACGCAGCGCAATGATATTTTTTAAAAACTTTTCTGAATCTCCGCTCTTCACTTCCTGTCATCAGATACCAAAACGATCCAGCAGAAACGTTGTGATCTGTGGACTTTTCATCTTTTTCTCAAGAACGCACCTCCGCCTGTTTCTCACGGCCGCTTTAAAGACGTCAACACGAGATTTTAAACGCCGACAAAGAAACACGTTTGTGCAGTTTTTTTGCGGCAGCTTTCCCTCTCTGACCCTTTGATCTCCTGCTTCCTCCAACGCAACGATTTCTGACGAAAGCGTCCCTGCAGGCGTCGGTCTGGATGTAAAAGTCCAAACATGATGGAAACCAAAGAACTTTGTCCCCATTTCGTGCCGTGAAATAGAGTTCATGAAGCACTACGATGATGATGAGGAGGAGGAGGAGGAGGAGGAGGAGGAGGAGGAGGCGAGTGAAGGCTCTTAAAACTGCTGCAGGATCAGTTTCTTCTTGCCGTCATGGCTGAACTTGTTGGAGCGGAAGAGGTCGCTGTCGTAGAAGGACGTCAGGTTGTGGATGTTGATCTGTCTCGCCTGGAGGAGGAGGAGGAGGAGGAGGAGGAGGAGGAGGAGGAGGAGGTGGAAGAGGAAGAAAAAAGAAAAGTGTGCATATTAGCAAGGTTTCCAAGCATTTTCATAGACAAAATTTCAAAACTTTTCCATGACTTTTCAAGGACCTATGATTAAAAAAAACTTCTCCATCTGCTCGCTGTTTTGTTTTATTCATATTCGATTCAAACTTCCACGTCAGCCTGCTGTCGTGTGGACGGACAGACAGAATGCAGGAAGAAAATAAAGAAATGTACGTGACGGTAAAATGTTTTTGCCGTCAGCTGTTTACGTGTTTATCGCGCTGCCCTTAAGGTTCGCACATTACACGTTAATTTTTAAAAATCTCGTTGATCACAGGCGATTGCAGCTGTCTTTAAGAATCTGTCCGGGCTGAGTTTTAAAGCTACAGTGATGATACTGATATCATATGAAACTAGAATAACGCTGCAAATTCAGGCTATTATTGAGGTACCTTGACCTCTGACCTCAACATATTTCAAGGACATGGGTTCTGTGGGTCCTCACGGGTCTCCTCTTTACAGACTTTATGCCGGTCTCATGCAGTTTGGTGCAAAAACATGCAGTTTTTATGTTATTTGTGCTTATTGTATTTGAATATTTCTGCATATTGGGATCCAGAAACAGCCTCAAAACAGCTAAACTGAGCACAAAGCTGATCAGATCACCAAAAATGTCAAAGCATTATTTTGTGTGTGAATCTCCACAGACCTGCGGATGAAACTGGATCCCAGAAGTTAACTACAGCGCTGCTCAATGAGTGGAAACTGACCGCAGATCAGTCAACAAACGCTGTTTGATTCCCAATGAAGACACTTTACCTCGTCAATACCAACTTCATCTTGTCCTCTTTCTTCCATTTTTTCACCTCATGTCTTATTTATTTTCTTTATTGGATGGGTATCTATCTATCTATCTATCTATCTATCTATCTATCTATCTATCTATCTATCTATCTATCTATCTATCTATCTATCTATCTAATTTTTTTTTTTTTTAGTTTATTTTAAGATAATTTCGGATCTGTGTTCTGTGGTCGGCTGTGTGTATCTGTGTGTTGGGATTCAGGTAAATGTTGTTTGGGGGGTAAAAAAAATCTTTGTACAGTCAGTTTTTGTCAATATTGTCAATGAATAAAAAGACATAAATACATATAATATATATAATACAAATACGTTTTCAAATGAAAATAATGAAACTGCAAACATGCGATAAAATAAACGAGTAATGACTGTTGAAATTCAGCGATGAATCATTATTTTAAAAAAAGCCTTCGAAAACCCAAACATGCTTTCCTAAACGTGCCGTTTATCGTGTTCATCGTCTCTCCGGGTTTCAGTATCGTTACCTTGTCGTGCAGGTCTTTCTCTGCGATCTCGATGGTGTCGTTCTGGACGCCGTATCGGTTCCTCTGGTAGGCGACCTGCTCGGCCACCAGCTGTTTGAGGATGAAGAGCAGCAGCTCGTTGTTGTCCCTGCGGAAGGCCAAGTACCGAGCGAACGTCTGGACGGAGACGGAGACAGAGACGGAGACGGAGACGACTTAATAAAACATCACATCATTTCACTCTAAACCTTAAAACTCTGCAGCAGAAATACTGACGTCATTTCTTTGAGTATCTTCAAATGCTTCACATCCCTAAAATCTGTCTGACCTGAGCTGAAAGGTTATTCAAGTCCGTAATAATTAATCAAAGTATTCGAATTGTGTCGTTACAAAAAATGATGTTTTTCATAAGATTTTACAAAATAAAACATAAAAAACATGTTGATTAAAAAGATTCTTAAATGCAGAAACAAAAAACATTTTATACTTTTATTTCAACTATATTCAGTTTTTTTTTTAGATGTGCCTTTTTTTAAACCGAGTGAAAAGATGTTACGGATTTGTCATTCGTTCCTGAGACACCATCACGTGTTTTAGCACCGCAGGTACCGGCGCGTAATGACATCATTGCTCGCGTACTATGTGGTAAAAGGAAAGACGGACACCGCAGCTTTCCACAGGAAAAAGAAATAAAGGATCTAGCTATCATGCTTTTCATTTTAGATCTTTTTAAACAGAATTACGCAAATAATCTCCTGCGGCGCTTGCGTGGAAATTTTTGATCTTTTTAAACGGGATCGTGCAAACGCTCTGAAGGTCGCTGAACAGACGCACCTTCCTCATGCTCCTCATGACGCTGAACTTCTGCGTGTCGATGAAGCTCTCCAGCATCACCCTGATGGCCATGTTGACGTCGTCCTCCAGCACGTAGTCCCTCAGGTGCATCTTGGCGTGGGCCTCGGCCATGCGGATCATGGACTCGATGTGACGGACTGTGATGGGGATGCTGCCTGTCGCCTGTTAGTGAGACCAAACCACACCGATGATCTCCATCATGAGTCCACACGGCTTCCAAACAGCAGCACGCTACTTTTCTTTTTTAAATATTGTTTTTTTGGGCCCCAAACACGTGTAAGATTCAAACTACATTCACACATACTTACAGCACCCACAGGATGCTTCTGAAATTTGAAAATCAAACTATAATTTATGTTTTTACAGTTTCTGGCTGTGAGAAATGGTGTCATTTTGGCAATTTTAAAGTTTCTATTGAATTTTTTTTTTTTTCTTAAACAAAAATAAATAAATAAATAAAATAAAAATAAAAAAATCAAAACTTTTAAAAGAATGCATACCTTCTGAATATGTTTTCTTTAACAAAATAATAATAATAATAATTAATAAAAAAAAAATAAAATAATTAATAATATTTTCTATAAATATCACCTAAAAATTAAGAAAAATCCGTAAAAACCACTGATAAAGTAAATACAGAATTTAGCCATTTCAGGTTTCCAAAAAATTAACAAATGAACAAAAACAACCAAAACATTGTCACACATCGACGCACATTAGAGCCACGTTATGTCGTCAGCTACAGAAAATCAGTTCCACGTTGTTATATTCATGTTATTTAACTGATTACACACAACACATTTTCATGATTTTTCCAAAACTTTCAATGACTTTTTACTAGTTTCATGACTTTTCTAGGCCTGGAAAATGTTTTGGTCAGATTCCATGACTTTCCAAGTTTTCCATGACCATGAGAATCCTGAAAAGTGCTATTAAAAATGTTTGTTATTATTTCACCTTTTTTTCGTAGAAATGTAAATAAAACTTGGTAAACTTGTTAAAGTGTCGCTGAGAGGTGGAAAAGTTCGGAGGACTCACCATCGACTCTTTTCGGAGGTCGCTGTAGATGCGAGCCACTTTGTCCTGATCCATCTGGTTCAGTTTGGGATGAACCTGCAGACACGGAGTTACATTTCAGAGACACGAAATCACCAAAACGAGACCGGGAGGAGACGCGTTCGTGAAGACGTGGACCGTGTTCGTACCCGCTCCTTGGCGTAGATGATGTACTTCCTCAGGAGCTCCTGGGGAATCGGCGGCACGTCGGACGAGTTGGGCAGAACCATTTCCTCCAAGGCCACGCCCCCTTCTTTGCTGCTAGGGTGATGTTTGATGTGGGAGCCGACCACGAAGCGCGCCAACATCTCATCCTGGTTGGAAAAAGAGCCAATCACAAGCCAGAGTGAGCGCCTGGAGCCAGACTGAATTCAAACCTTTACTTTCCAACTTTATTAAGTAATCACTTAATGACGCTTATATGTGTTTGACATCTGATAAGATGAAAATAAAACGTTTAAACCGTCGAAACAGAAAAGACAAAAACAATCTAAGACCAACACGTGAAACACATCAAAAACAAAAATTTTAAAAAATGCATTTAAAAACTTCAATTATAGAAAAAAGAAATAGCTATTGAAAAAGAGTAAATAAAAACAAATAAACAGGTAAAATAGATTAAAAAGACAAAAAAAGATGGTAATAAAAGATATAAAAGCTATAACAAAAAAATTAACAATTAACGAATTAGTAAGACAAAAAAAGAAATAAAAACTGATAAAAGGGATATGAAAAATATTCATTATTAATAACAAAAAACTGATAAAAATAATCTATATTAAAGTTTTACAACATAAATACAGTACAATAAAGAAATAAAGTAGAATAATGTGAATATTAATAATCAGTTTTAATTAAAAGCCTGGCTGTTTGGTTTCATGTTTAAGCTTATTGAATTATCTGTAATTAATTATTTTATACACCAATAACGTGTTATATAGTGAAGAGACTTAACAACAAATACAGGATCGGCTGGAATTATTCAGCTTTTCCAATTAAACAGAAGAGTTACAGTTAAATAAAAGACGATTGTGTGTGTGTGTGTGTGTGTGTGTGTGTGTGTCTGTGTTTTTTACCTGCACGGGGTCGACGGTGTCTCGGACGACACACAAAATGTCAAAACGTGACACGATGGGCTCCGTCAGGTCCACGTTCTCAGAGAAGGTCAGAGACGGGTCGTACCGGCCGCCTGCAGAAACAGTGACGATGTGATGTAAACGTGCACACGAGCGTTCCTAAAATCTTTTCACGCAAATCTTTGTGCTTCACACACTTCTTACGGTCTTTCAAGGCCAATAAAAAAGAAAATATAATATGATACAGTGGAGCCTCAAACTGTCCATGATTCCTGTAAACAGGATCCTCTTCAGAGAAAACATGAAATATTTCTTTTTTTCATCCACTGGAAATAATAAAAATTTACATCCAAAACTATTTCAATTGCAACTGTCTTGATTCTCCATCAATAAGTTTATTTATCAAACAAAAATATCAAATGTTAGCAAGTTCCATCTTCCCAAATGTGAGTTTTCTACTTTTGTTTTAAGTCAATATAAAGTGAATACTTTTGGGATTTTGGACTGTTGGTCAACACGATAAAATATTTGAATATTTAAAAATGGATTAAACACAAAAACAAGATTGATAGATAAGAAAAGTAAGTAAAATAAAATAATAAAATGTGGAGAAATAAATAAAATAATATATTTATATAAGATAAGATAATAATTTTTCACCTCGATGTTGCATGAAATTCTTAAAATTCAGATGTCGGAGCTTTAATCTCAACTTTCACTGTTGCTTCAAAATATTTTTGCCAGAAACAAAACAAAAACGTTCACAATCAAACTTCAATTTTCTGAAAAGAAGGGAAACAAATAGAGTTTCATTTATGAATTTAAACGGGATAAACGTGCAGAAACACTGATAAGATCAGAAACATTCGGCACGTTTCGGCTATTTTCAGCTTCGTTTTCGGGTGAAAGGCGACAGGCGGAGCAGCCTCGGCTCGGGTTCGGGGTTCGGGGTTCGGCGGTACGTACCGATGGGGTTGGAGGCGGCGATGACGGTGCACCGGGCCTGCAGCGAGGTGACGATGCCGGCTTTGGAGATGGAGATGCTCTGCTGCTCCATCGCCTCGTGGATGCTCGTCCGGTCCGCGTCGTTCATCTGGAGGGCAGAGCGCGGTCAGACCGGCGTTATTAACTCCGAACAGACTGTTAATCGGTAATTTTGATCATTTAGTCACAAGTCTCCGCTCACTTTGTCGAACTCGTCGATCAGACAGACTCCGCGGTCGGCCAGCACCAGCGCTCCGGCCTCCAGCGTCCACTCTCGGCTGACCGGGTGTCTCTGGACGTACGCGGTCAGACCGACAGCCGAGGCGCCCTGACCCGTGGTGAAGACCGCACGACTCGCCACTTTCTCCACGTATCTGCAGAGAAAAATCCACCAGGACTTCAGCCTCAAAGCTTTAAAGTTTTAAATACAATGCATTTTTATTTTTGCAGTTTTGGTTATTTCTGCGTTTCTGTGGCGTTTCCGAAATAACAGATTTTTTTTTACTTTGTTTCTTTTGTTTTAGACTTTTCCAGTAAATATACACACACACACACAAACAATATATACACAGACACTCTCGCGCGCGCGCGCGCGCGCGCGCACACACACACACACACACACACACACACACACACACACACACACACACACACACACACACACTGCCTCATCCCTTAAACCTCAAGAAAAAAATAATTTTGTTAAGAAAACACCAAAAAAAGGAATTAAATAAAAATATAATAATAGTAATAATAGTGATGAAAAATATGTTAAATAAATTTCCCAATTTCTGGTAATTCCTAAAGATTTATTTATTTTTTGCATTTTTTCCCTTAAATTTTATTTTTGGCGTTAGTTAAAAAACATTTTGACATTTTTGTTTTTTTAAAAAACTTTTAGTGGTATTTAAAAAAAAACATTTAGACAATGTTTGTGCTTTATTTGGGGGATTTTTGAAGAAAACATTTTGGCTTCTTTTTTTAAAATTTAAAACATGCCTTCCAAACCCGTGGACCCGCAGCTCTGAAAGATGTGTTTTCTAGAAAAATCTCCAAAATTACCACTTATTTAAACCAGAAACTGTAAATACAGGAATTATTGTTGGATTTTAAAGTTTCTGAGGGTCCTTGAACACCTCTTGTGTTATTATACAGGTTTGTGAAATAGATTTTCCAGACTTTTCCAATACTTTCAGGGTATACGTATTTTTCTAAACTTTTCCAGACATGCAACTTTTCCAGGTTTTTCATGAACATACGAACCCTGTTTTTTGTTTTGTTTTTTTTTGATTTCTTGATTTCTTGATATCTGTTTGTGCATTTGGTTGTTGGTACGTACTTGAGGAACTGGGACTTGGCGGTTCCCGGGTCTCCGCACAGCAGCACGTTGATGTCTCCGCGCACTTTGTGTTTCCCACCTGGAAAAGAGTCGGAACAGTTAACAGGTAACAGGAAGAGCCGAGGAGCGGCTCGCAGATGATGATGTCATCACTTCAAGCGAAAGTAACCTGGATTTTTGGGCTCTCCTCCGAACAGCGACAGGGCCAGGCCGCGCTTGATGTCCTCGTGACCGTAAATGGACGGCGCCATGCTGGCGAAGATCTAAACAGACGAAAAAAAGTGAGTTACAGGACAAAATTTTGCTAAATTTCTGCTAAAAGAAAAGTTATAATTTATTCAAGGTTTGATTTTCTTTTCTCACAAACGTTCAGAGAAACGTCTGAGGCGTTCATGGGAGCAGCAGGTGGACTAGTGTGAGTGACGTCCTCACCCTCTCCCCGATGCGTTCGTCCTTGGACAGAGCGACGATGGCCTTGACGTCTTCGTCGGTCAGCTCGGCCACGGCGACGCCCTCGTCCCTGCGGGTGATGTGGTTGGCTAAGATCACGGTGGCAAACACGGGGAAGCCGTTCGCCATGTTCAGAGAGCCGTCGTAGTTGTTGTGGTAGATGCCCGTCAGTTCCTGAGAGGAGAAAAAAATCATTGCGTTTCTTTTTCATGGTGGTGCAGCAGTTTTATGTTTTCTATATAAACTGCCAAAACTTTTAGAAAAAAAATGCTGCCTGCTGCTGTTTTTGCCAAAAATTAAAATAAATATAAAATAAAAAAATTACATTTAAATTATTTAAATTAAAAAAATTCTATAAGAATGGCAAAAAAGAACAATTTATTATTTTTTTAAAAAAGCCAACAAATAAACACATTTCATAAAAAAATAAGAAAAAAACTGCCATATTTTTCAAAATTGGTGTAAAGTAAATGCAAAATACAGCCATTTAAAGATGTACGCCCCTTGCTGCATCATCAGCTACAGAAAATAAATTCAAAAACTTCCAAAGATTTTTACTAGTTCCAAAACTTCTCCAAATCCTACACACTGGACCTTTAACTGTGTGCAAATATAGATAAAGAAAACCAAATTAAGAGAGGTCCAAAATGGTTTTTTTTACGTTTTAAAGGTTGAAAACTGCATTTATTTATCCAATGAAGTTTTTAACGTACGATCTCGTCTCCGGGCTTGCAGTTGTCCACCAGGTCAGCCAGCAGGATGGCGTCTTTAGAGCGCGGGAGACGGCCAGCGGCCACTTTCCCGGGGCTCTCCTGGATGGTGATTCTCTGGTAGTTCTGGTAAACGGTCTGCAGGACGGAGATGATTTACGGTTAATTCACTGAGACAAAGAGAAACGCCAACAAACGCTCCGAGCTCCTGTCAAATAAAAATGATGCTGCTGAACAAACATACATTCGCAAATTAAGTCAGCACATAAATGATGCCAGAAATCAGTGTTTTTGTTTTTACTAACAGTGAACTTTTGTTTTAACCATTTATCACCTGAATTAACATCAGTTTTCTTTTTCTTTTCTTTCACTGGCGACTAAATTTCTTTCAAAAACACTGAAAAAAAACATAATGAGCAACACTGCAAAAAAATGTCCTGCGAACTGCAAAAAATAGTTCATGATGACAAGGAAATTAAGATTAGCTAGGAGAGGATTTTTAGATATTATCAAAAAATGTGGGAAAATGTCCAGAAAACTATATTTATAATTTTCTTATTTATTCAAAATTATGTTTCAGAAAAAAAGTGCACCTTCTTAAGGTTTTTTTCGTGTCATTTATTTATTTATTTTTACTTTTAATTTCTTACGGTCTTTTCTTATTTTCAGATAATTTTCTTGTGACATTTCATTAATTTCTTACTATTTTTTGGACCATTTCTTATTAGATTGCTCATCTCCCCTTCTGTTTTTTTTTTTGGGTTTTTTTTTTAAAGAAATCTGGTCAATTTTCTCAGGTGTCAAAGGGTTAATACACACACAGCGGCAAAATAAATCTAATTAGTAAAATGAGTGTGTGAAGGTAATTGTAATTGTAAAAGACAGCTTTTACAGTCATCAGCGGCGGATCTCACCTCCTCCATGTTGATCTCGAAGGGGCCCAGGGACTGACACTCGGGACAGGAGCCCGGCTTCACCTCCTGGTTCTGGGACTGGAAGAAGGGCCCCAGCACGAAGTTACACTTGTTACAGTTGTACTTGACCATGCCGAGCTGAGGGAGGACGCCGGTGCAGCTGCTCACCACGCCGCTGGTCCGGATCAGCTGGTTCAGGTGGAGCTGCCTGCGGACGACGGCGGCAGATTTGATTTGATGCCTCATTTTATTTCATCTTTCTCATGTTTGCTGCTGTTTGTAAAAACGCTGCTCGTGGACCTTTGGAAATTTGCATTATTTACTGTCCCATCTGCTCGTGGTGATACACACGTCTGGACTGAGCTCAGCGGAGATGATTCACGCGGTTTGTTTACACAACACACCGTAAGTCATGTCAGGCTTATTTATATAACCCGAAATTAAAGATTTACCTCAGAGGGTTTTAAAATCTGTAGAACATACGACTCTATCCATCCTGACACCCTCCGCACAGATGAGATGAAATGAAATGAAATAAAATGGAAAAAAAAGAAATAAAATAAAATAAAATAAGATAAAACAAAACAAAACAAAATAAAATAAAATAAAATAAAATAAAGTAAAATTCAGGAAGGAAAAAAAGAAACCTTTGTTATTACGAGATTATCAGAATTTTGAGTTTCCAACTTGTGAAAAAGCAGCACGTCAACATCGAGGTCGTAACTGCATCTGTGAAACATAACCGTAATATATAAATACTATAACCATAAACCAGTTTGACATGAAGGGAGTGCAGCTTTAATAACAGCGGCGGAGTCGGTCCTCGGGAACAGATGCTGCGTACGTAAAACAGTCAGACGCGACGAGAGTGAAATATTACCTGAGCGAGCGGATCTCCTCCACTAACGGCAGGTTGCTGATGCGGACGTGGATCTCGTGGGCGATGCGGTCGTATTTCGGGTACATGGCCAGCACCACCTCTTTAGCCGCTTCATCGAAAACCTGCAGAAAAACAAAATCACACACAGGTTTATCAAATTTAAATCCTCCTCTAACCGGCAGGCGTTTGGAGCCACTTAAGAGATTTGATGAGTCTGCGCTCTTTTTTGGATATGTTTGTATGTTTCTTTATGTTTATATTATTATGTTTGAAATAAAAAAAATTAAATTCATATTTGATTTTGCTGTGATTTATGATGAGGCTGATTGTGAGGGAGAGGAAGATAAAAAAAAAAAAAAAAAAAAGGTACACACCGAGCTAAAGAACGAGTGAGAAAGAAATCACTGATTTTGCTTTAACAAAACTTTAACATCATTTCAGTCAGACCATAATTCCTCAGTGCAAAAAACAAAAGCCCAACTTATGTTAGTTTTACATTTAATGTTTACAGACAAAAATAAATAAATAAAATCACATAAAAAAACAAACAGAACTGCTTCTTTTACTTGTACTTATTTATGACTAAAATACACTTTATAATATGAGGAGCTGATTTTGTTTAATATGCTGCTAAGACAACAAAATGAGCATACTTGAAAAATAAATTAAAATATTAAATATTAAATATAATATATATTAAAATTAAAAATATAATATAAATATTAAATAAAATATTAAATAGGTATATAAAAAATTAATATAATAAGTTCAAATTAAAAATATAAAAATGAATTAAAATAATGTAAAATAATTAATTTTTTTAAAAAATCAAAGAAATTTATTTTGCATTTCTACTTTTTGCTGTACTGAAAATGTATCGAACCAAACCGAACTCCGCTCACCTTCAGCATCTCAGTTGGAGCCTCTGGCAGGAAGTAGGCCAAAACGTGCTCTCTGGCTGCGAGGTCTTCGTAGTTCACCACCAGACTCTCCTTATTCTCTGGAAACACAGTTTAGGATGCAAGTTTATCATTTAAAATCAGAAGTCACAGATTCATCAGCGTAGATGTGCTCACACATATATTTTTATAAAACACTTGAGCTACCTTTGCACATGTCGCTGATCTTCTCCTTGAAGACGTTGTGGCCGTTCTCGTCCACGTGGGTCCGCAGGAAGTTCTTGAAGCGGTTGTAGATCTCCAGCCTGGGAGCCGCCATGGACACCCACTCCCTCACCGTGTGTCCCTGCAGACAGAAAACGCCGTCAGACGCTGCGTGGAAGCTGGAGAGCAACAGTCTGACCTGACGGAGCCACTCTGCATCGCTCAGTCTGTATTTTCATCGCTCTGAGCAGCAGATGTTACAACCTTCATATCCTCCAGGTTCTCGATGCTCTCGATCATTTCCTCTTCCTCTCCATCTGCGATGCCCTCTGCTGCGCGCTCAGCCAGTCGCCTTCGCCGCGCCGCCGGGCGCTCGTCGTCCTCGTCTTCGCTGTCTGGAGAACAACAAAAATAAAACACGTTATTCACTCACCACACGTCCTGATCGCCCAGACAGCTTTAAACACGCCTCTGCCTCTCACGCTGCGTCTTTAACTGACTTTTTAATCGTAGAGCCGATAACGCTCTTTTATCTACCTCTCACACAAATGAACAATCAGAGGGTTAAAAAAATATTGACAGTACAATGTGAAAAAAAGTTAATATGAGATTTTGTAACTCCTCCTTCCATTATGCCTTATATTCTATTTTGGGACTGCAATTCCCATGATGCTTTGAAGGATGTAAAGTGTAATGTTGCTGTGGAGTCAGAAGCCTCTTTTACAGTCCTCATTCTAGGCGGTAACGTGACCGTTTTTCCACCTCGCCGTTCGACCGTACGACCACAGAACGAATGTCAGAGTCGTCCCGTCTTTAGGACGGAAACAGAGACAGCAGCGGCACCCAATTTACGTCTGTGTGAAAGGGACAGCTGGCAGAAAAGGACCGAGGACGGGACGGTGTGATGTTTTGACGACACCTTATTTATGCAACCAACGGTCAAAACAGCAGCAACATAAAGAAGAACAGCGGCTGAAAACGTTCGCAAACTGGGGACACAGTGAGGTCCAGGAGACACAGTGAGGTCCAGGAGACACAGTGAGGTCCAGGAGACACAGTGAGGTCCAGGAGACACAGTGAGGTCCAGGAGCTCTTTGCCCTCCAGTCAGTTTGTGAATATGGACGGTGAATTATTGTCATTTCCATTGTTGTTGTTTAGAAAGTGCCGCCGAGAGGCCGACACTGCTGTGTTTCACGTCACGCTGATCGCAGCATTTTTGCTCTAGGACTCCTGCATGAGGTCTAAAAATCACACTCCTTTGGTGGAAAAATGTAAACGTGATGCTAAGAAGGGACTTCGTAGCTTTAAACTTATATTTGTTTGCATTTTGGCAAATTAGCACAACTGACTGAATGGTAGCAGCCACAGATGTACGGATAAATGTTAATCTGATACTGAAGGAAAATTAAAAACATGATTTCAAATAAGTTTTGTAGTTATAAAAACTGTTTGTTTCTGTTATTTTCAAGCATATTTATTCTTTTTTATGACCCTTAGACGTCTGTACGTCACCCTGAACATAAACTTATATGCATTTTGCCTGTGTGTTCAGGGTTTTTGGTTTTAGAGACGTGATTGATAAAAAGAGTCTCCTCACCGTAGAGAAGTCCCCTCCTCAGCCGTCCACTGACGCCCTGCTCCCTGTCCCTCCTCCTCATGGCCTCCTCTGCGGCGGCTCGAGCTCCGGGCGACAGCTCCGACAGATCCTCGTCGTCCAGGTCCAAGCCCTCCGCCTCGTACCGATCCAGCGCCGGGATGGCTCGGTAATCTCTGCACGCGGAGAGACGAAAAGATGTGTCGTCATCAAGTCCTGAAACCTTCTGTCTGTCTTTTGACACTGAGAATAAAACCGTCCCCACCTCTCCATCCCGTCCCCGATCAGCTCCTCTCCGTCCCCGTCCTCCTCCTCCTCTCCATGCAGGGTTACGTCTCCCAGCAGCCCCTCTGACTCATCCTCGAAGGGGGGCAGGTCTCGTCCGGGGCTGGAGGTCAGGTCTCCTCTCCTGGAGGCTCGGCTGGGGCTGGTGGCCATGTGGTACGACTCGGAGGAATCCTGTCGACAAAGCACACACGCACGCACACACACACACACACGCACGCACGCACACACACACACACACACACACACAGACACACACGCACAGCTCAGACCCTGATTTTTACACGAGTACCTGATACGAGCTTTTTGACTAATGTTAATGTGTTTTTTCAATCAGTTGTATTTTATTTCTTAATTATCGTCTATTTAGTGTTTTTTCTCATTTATTTTGTGATTTTAATTTTTATGTATTTATTTTTTGCAGCTGGACAGGTGCTTTAGGATTATTTAAATACTTCCTAAATTTACAATAATTTGAGAAAGTTAATTTGAATATACTGTATGTTTATTTTTGAGCAGCTTTGAAAATTCAAATAATTCACACAACAAGGTTTAACCGATTTGTTTTGATTTTGCAAAATATTAACTGAAATTTGCCATTTTTGTATCGCATCTAATGCATCTAATTTACAATTGTAGTTTTCTATATTGTGGAGAAAACTTTACGTTTACTATGTAATTTGACGGTTTAATATTAAGATATTAGTCAAAACAAAAACAACATTTAAATATTTAAAGTAGTTAAAATTTGCTCTGCCTCTATCCAGCTATAATATTAAAATCTGTATATATTTGTTACAGAAATAATATAACATAGCACATCTTCAAGACTTTTCTTTTAGTTTTAACAAAGTATTTCTACACTGTGGGAAATATCTAACCATTCTTTTTGATGTAATAAAATGTAATAAAATCAATTGATTTGCATTTTTTAACTTGTTCTTATTTACTCATTTTACCTGTTTTTTAACTTGCTGTCACTTATTGATATCATGCATTTTTTTTTCTAAATTATATGTATCTTAACCTGGGGTATTGTCTTTTTCAGAAAACGTCTTTTCTTAAAAGGATGAGTCTGCTTAATTTTTTGGTTTTTGACATGCTGCAAGTCAAATTTACCAAACAAGACAATGAAGACCGAAATTAAAAATAACTACTTTTACTTTAAAAAAAAAAACAAAATTGTGATGCGAGTTGTCTTCAGTTTGTCTTAAGAGACTGAACTGAATCATACCACATAATGTCTTTTTTTGGACAAAAACAAAATACACAAAGCTACTCTGGCTATTGTTTCTGTGTCCAGGAACCTGAGTGCCTTTACTTTTCTTACTCTTGATGATAAAAAAAAACATCATAAAAATGCAATTTACAGAGAAAATGTGTCTTAATAACTGAAAACATGCAAGAAACAGTGATATCACTGTCAGCTGGTGGCCATGTGGTGAAAACCATGTCACAAGGACAACATAAATAAAAGGAATAAGTAAATAAATAAAAGATGGAGTTTTCGAAAAAGTGACAAATAACGTTGCATGATAGTAATGGTTTCAAAATCTGGAATATGTTTTCTATATAAAACACGTTTTCTGCATTAAAGTGGTGCAAGTTTTAATAATATTCTGCGAGTTTTATCCGTTATTCTATAACTCATTTGTCGTTATTTTGTCTACTTTAGCTGACTGTTTATTGCACAGATATTTAAACTGACACTTAATCTTTAACTGATTTAGCAGATTTTTAAAAAGTTCAACAGCCACATGGCGAGTCTGCTTTTTACAGCAAGAGGCCAAACAACACTGACAGATTTATTCATGACAGCAACAGTTTAAAAACCGACTGAGTATAAAATATATTCAAAATCGGCACAATTTTGACAAAAGGCACTTTTATTAAACCTCCAGATCAAAGTAAAGCTCCAACTCTCTCTGTCATTGTTGTGATGAGGAGAAAAGTACAAACGTCAGACTGAAAAACGCAGAAAACTCAAATTAAAAACGTAACTCTGTTTCGTTTAGCTCGCTATTCTTTCACTTAAAACTCGACAAACTCGACGTTTTTATATGTATTTTAATGTTTAAACTCACCGCCATTGTTCCGTGTGTGCCTCTTTCTGCCTCTCGTAATGAAACTCTTTCTTCCTGCCGGGAGTCGCTTTTCGCGCGAAATGACCACGTGATTACTCAAAGCCCGCGAAAATTAATGAATATTCAAGTTCGCTTCTGACGTATCGTCCTCTTATTAGTCGGTTCGTTTTTAAAGAGGCGGGGCTTAAAGTGCAGAGCGCTCGTTTTGGGACTCAGCTTCTCTGAAGGCTGCTCGGCCGGTGTGACGGTGACACGTGACAGGCAGGCGGTGCAGCCCGCGATACAAATCAAACTCACATTTCCACAAGCCTTCAAAGAGGCGGGGTTAATGACGTATTCTTTTTCCCGGGAAGATTTGGGCCGCGCTCAAATCCGTTTTACTGCCTCCTAAACTGACTGGCCGCGTCCCAAAATGTTTCATATTCTCGTTTATTTTCTTTGTTTAGAAAACTAAAACTTGAACAGAAATTTTAAACGATATACAGGTTGTATGGCATTTTAATAAAAATATCTAATAAATAAATAAAAAGGTAAATTATATAAAACAATAATACATTTATATAATAAGTAATTAAAAGTATAAAACATATAAATAAAATAAAAGTAATGATAAATATATGTTTTTTTCATTGTTCTTCTTTTGTGCCACACTGCAGATAAAATTTCCATGTACCACATTTATAGTTTCAGTATCAGTTTTATATTAATTAATCAGATGAATATCTTCACTAAATTATATATTATACACTATAATTACACATTCATGTAATGAGCAAATAATTTAAAAAATAAGTTTAAAAAAATACAATTAAATTAAAAATAATGAAGAATAAGAGCAAAGTGCCCAACTGTATATGATTTCAGATACATTTATCATGTAAACACATTTATAGCTTCACTTATAAGTATTTCTATACTAATAATCAGATAAATAAGTTCAGTAAATTATATATTACATACAACACTTGAAAAATAAAATCTACGAATAAAATAAAAATGATGAAGAATAAAAACAAAATTATGAAGAGCTTAATGGTGATATATGTGTAATTGTTTGAGTTGTTCTAATTTTGTGCCAAACTGCAGATATATTTTCCATATAAACAAATTTATAGTTTCACTTATCTATATTTTTATAATTAATCAGATGAATAAATGAATGAATGAGTATAATGTGACAGAACCACAAACCCACAGAGAATTTAGTCTTTTGTCTTGTTTACAAAGTCATGGTCGATAAAGCTGTAGACTCATAACACAACTTTAATTCTTGTCATTTATTTCTTATTTCTTAACGTTGGAAATCTTATTCTGGTGTGAAATGTTGTTGATCTTATATCTGACTTTATATTTTAAATTCTGCATGAATACAACCGAAAACTAAAGCAATAAAAGGAGAAAATCTGAATGCACTGACAACGCCTCACACACATCAGTACATCCAAATTAAAACAAATTAACACAGAGATAAAATCAACACCTCAAGTTTAATAATCATTATTTATGACATGTTCATTCATTCATCAAATATAACTTCGCCCCTTTCAACCCACATTTTAATATCTGTAACAAAATCAAACAGAACACAGTAACATATATACAGTTTCAAAGACAACCTCCATTTTCTGAAATAAAAAATATCAAAGAAAACAAATTAAACCTCTTTGCAAAGTTTTTAGTGCAGCAAATAAATAAATAATTACTTTCAACTCATTGGTATCAAAACGGCCGTCACCGAGAATCTGCTTGAACAGATGAGCGTTGTTTTTTATTTTTAAGAAAAACATGGATCAGCTGACGAGTCTCGAACATGTTTGTGTCTCACTGTCAATATTTTTATGAGATTTTACAGTCAGCTCTTCCTGTCGTTTCACGTGAAAACCAGCTCACAATAATTTTGCCGGTCATGTGTAAATGATTTCAGTGGGTCTTTAGTTTGGGGAAATTTGTTATTTGTATAAATATTTTCACAATTATTAAACAAAAACATGAATCTGTGGACTTTAAAGTGAAATATAAAAAATAAAATAAGTCTTTACATCAGTTTCCCAACACTTCTGGGGCTATTTAAGGCTTATTTTAAAGGTGAAAATTAAGATTATGAAGTCAATGTGTGTCAGTAGCTTCTACTTAAAGCAGAAACATTTTATAAACACTCTTATTCTCTTTTAATTATTACAGTCTTGGTTTTCGTGTTTCCACATTAACCGTTGACATCCTGGTTACATCCTTTGGATTTTCACTGAAAATTTGTTTTGGGTTTTACACAGAAATCAGCCCACAGGCTGTTATATGCAACCGAGAAAGTCTGAATTTTAAGTTAATATACGACCTGCTCACCCACTGGCAATAAAAGAAAATATGAAGTACATGTAAAAAGTTACATACAGAACTTTTAAGCCCTTAGTGATTAATTCAGTGACACATTATGAGCCCAAACTTTGTTTACTGACTGGAATTGTGTCCTTAAATAAAACGACGAAAGTGTCATTTTGACAAAACACTGCAGAGTCAATTTAACCTTTTGAAACCTGAGCAATTTGCCCGATTTGTTTAAAAAAAATCACAAAAAGAAGGCAATGAGCTATTTCACAAGAAATTGACAAAAAGACTTTGCAAGACATGAGTAAAAAAGTTACAAGAAAATTACCCGAAATCTCAAAAAGAGAAAAAAAAGGAAATTCACTGGAAGGAAGTGCTACACTAAAACTAACAAAATAATCAGTGTGAAAATTGATGATATATATTTATACAAAAATTTCTATTATCTGTTTTTAAATGTATAATGTAATCATAAATATCCTTTTTTCGGGTTATTTGATCATTTTCTTAAAATTTTCACTCTTCAAAAAGATAATTTTTGGGTCATTTTCATGCCAAGATGCTGATCGCCTTTTCCATGTTTTTGAAATAAATCAGTTTGCTCACATTTCAAAAGTTTAAATGCTTGAAAGGTTTCTGAAGGCAGCACAAGAAAACTGATGTCGATCCAGGTTTCAAAGGGTTAACCTGATGAACTTTAGGACTGCAGCTGTTAAAACACATTCACTGTTTGAATCACAGTAGCTTTCTATCAGGCGGTAATATAAACAGTTTTTCTTTTTTTAGAGAATTATTTCTGTTTTTAGGCAGTGGAAGTTAGGTTTTCTGTTCCATTATGAGGTTAGTAATGTTTTTCAGTTCAGATAACAACACTGATGATCTGTAATTTGTTCATTAAAGAGCAGACTGTGTAAAAAAAGACTGAAAATCACAAAAGTGGTGAGAAAAAAGAGGGACAAGAGTGATAAATGGGCATTTTAGGCTCCCAGAGAAACCCCTAAAGTAGTTCTCCACTATAAAGGAAAACATTTTTATCACAAATATAATCGAGCAAACGTGAAACACCTCAAATAAAATATGCGTGTGAGAACTGGCTATCAGGAATGATCAAATCAGAGGGACCTTTACACATTTTTATGATTTTTTGGTGTTTAAAGAGGCTTCAAAAATAAAAGCCTGAGCAGAGTAGAGTGACGTTTCCTTCTCGAAAAAAAAAAAGCTAGAAAAATGAGCTGGTGCTTCAAAATAAAAGCCCCAGCAGAGCAGAGTCAATTCCTTCCAGAAAAAAACCAGCTGTTTGCTTCAAAATAAGATATCTGGGACGAAGCTGCAGGATTAACAGAGCGTCAAAATAAAATTTCACTATGAGTGGCTGTCAGGAGGAAGCAGGCTTCAAAATAAAAGCCACCCTTGCAGGCGAAGGTTCCAGGTAAGAAAAAGGCTTCAAAATAAGAGCGCTCAGGAGGAGAAAGTGAAAAGAGGATGTTTAGTTGTTTGTCTCACATGGCAGAAACAAGATTCCCACATCCCGTCTCTGCGTGTGTCCGTCATGTTGAGTGTTGTGACGTCTTGCATATGACGTACTGGACACACGCTGTGTGCGTGTGTGTTAATGTCCCGTCTGAGGATCGGTGTGGCTCTGAACGTCTTTTATCCTCCTCAGTTTGTGTTTGTTCCCGTTGTGGAGAAGTGAGGCGTCCAGCAGTTTCTCCCTTCTTGGATGAAGCTGTCAGCCCGGTGTCGATGTGTGTATGAGTGTAAGTGTGTTTTATTTAAGGACGAGCGTCGCTTCAGAGCCATCTTTCCTCTTCAGATACAGCCCGTAGCTGAGATGGTGTTCCCTCCTCAAGAAGGCGTAAAAATAATCTGACACCAGCAGAATCTGCGGGGAAACAAATGTTAGGACACTGATCAATTCTTCAGCATTTGAAAAAGAAGTAAATAAATCATAAATAGTTGGTTTAAATAACGGTGTAAGCGAGCTGAAAATACAGGGTTCATACACATTTTTACCAGTAAATTACCATGATTCCTCCAGGACAAGCAGACATTGTCTGACATGACCATCATCACTCCTCATCGAGGTGTTTTTTATTACTATATAATAGATTTTTAAAAGATATATTAGTTGCATTATCAGCATTATAACTGAATATTTAAATATAACTTAGGGCTGTTTGATATTTGATATTTAACTTTTTTTAGCAATTGTTGGGTAAACTTTTTTGTTATTTTTTTCCAAGTTTTTGGTGATAGTTTGACTTAAACACGCTTTCGATACCCGTGAGGCATTTTTATTCAAATTCTCATCAAAATGGCACTATTTATCACAGCCAGAAACTGTAAAAACAGAACTTTAGTTATTTGCAATTTTTTTAAGTGAAGTTTTTCCATTGATAAACTTACATATGAACCTTGAAATACAACCCGAATACTTAATAACAAAATCAGATATAAGTCTCACAACACTTTTATAAAATGACTTCCTCCAATGAAAAAAAATCATCTTTTAACTGCCGAGCCACTGAGACCTGGAAAATAAACGTGAATACCTTTGCTTGACTAATTCCCCCCGAGCTCCGTCTTACCTGTGCCACGTTGAACAGCAGCGTTATGGCGTAGTAGAAGTTGGAGTTGGCGCTGCCGGCGTAGATCCAGAGGTGCCAGAGAACCGGGAACAGAGCAGAACAGGCGAGCAGGACGCAGGACACCAGGAAGATGTTCCTCAAGACTGAACAGGAAGAGAAACCAGGAGAGAGGCTGTCGTGCTTTATCCGGCTTTTGTGTTTCTGCATGATCACTTTATGTCTGCGGTTCTCAACTGGTCCCGCCTCAGGGTCCAGACTTGTCTTCTCTTCCCTCTTCTGGATCTACATCATTTTTCTATTCCCTTCTTTCATAAATATTAAAACCTTTGGACCCTGAGTGAATTGGTTTTTGAATTCTTTCAAAACATGTAGAAAAAGGCAAAGAGCAACTTGGCGAGAATCGTCCCAGCAAACTGCAAGACATTGGTAGGTAAAGAATATAGTTTTTTTTAAAAGCTAAAAAATGTACAGAAAAAAAATATTCATAATTATCATGAATGTGCATTTAAAATTATTATTATTGAAAATAGAATTATTAGAATTTTTAAAATACTTTTTTTCAGGTCATTTTCTTGTTGTTTTATGTTTTGGGGTTTATTTTGCTTTCTTTTTTTTCCCTCATTTTTAGGTATTTTTCTTTTACTTTTTACTAATTTCTTGCAGATTTTTGGGTCATGTCTTATAAAGTTGTCGATTGCCTTCTTTTTGTGTTTTCAAAAAAAAAAAAAAATCCCAATTGCCCAGGTTTCAAAGGGTTAATGGATCGGTTTTAGATAAAATAAATCTGATAAAATACTGATCTTTTCTTTCTTGTACTGTATTGCATCAGACTCAATATTAGGAGACTTTAATTGCATCTTGTGAGAATTAATA
Source organism: Plectropomus leopardus (assembly GCF_026936395.1). NCBI lineage: Eukaryota > Metazoa > Chordata > Actinopteri > Perciformes > Serranidae > Plectropomus > Plectropomus leopardus. Next base: position 38,703,628 of record NC_142177.1, read on the forward strand.
TGCAACATCTTCTGTGTTTTATACACTCACATCTGTGCAGGTGACTCCAGACAGGAAGGAAGGCCAGGTAGAGAGCGATGTCTCCCACAGTGGGGTACGACTTAAAGATGGAGATCACAGCCAACTGCATGAAGATCAGAAACACCGGATGCTCCCTGAAACACCGAAACGTACAGATTAATAACGAGATACACGGCCACGTGGTCGTGTGCCTCCATGTCTGTGAACACATGGATGCTTCACACAGAAGATCTATACAATCAACACAGTGTCAAACTGGGAACCAAAGATTGTTGAGTTATGGCCAAAAACATGTTTTATGAGGTCACCGTGACCTTGACATTTGACCTTCAACCACCAGTTTCTAATCAGTTTATTACTGAGTCCAAGTTGACATTTGTGCTAAATGTGAGAAAACTCCCTCAAGGCCATCTTCAGATACTGCATTCATGAAAATAAGACAGCTGCAAGGTCACAGTGACCTTGACCTTTGACCACCAAGTTCTAATCAGCTCATCCTTGAGTCTAATCGGACTTTTCCCTTGAGGTTTTCGAGATATCGCATTCACAAGAATGAGACGGACAAGATCACAGTGACCCTTGACCACCAAAATCTAATCAGCCTATCCTCGAGTCCAAGTGAATATTTGACAAATTTTAGAAAATTCTAGGGATGCACGATAAGTGTCGGACCGATAATGGGACCGATAATGACGTCTCACCGATGATGGCGATAATACAATTTTTGGCCGATAAACAGAGTCGATAAATTGCTTTGATTTCGCCCGTGTTGCCATGGCATTATCCTGCGTCAGCGGGAAATTGAGGCGTTCCTGAGACATCACGTCCACAAGAGTGTGACGGACATATGCACGTGGAAACACAGACGACCTGAAAATATAACTCCTCCGACCTCCACGATCAGCGCAGAGGCATAAAAAGGTCACATTAACTCTGAGGGTCGGATGGTGCGCGGGCGATGAGGACTTACTTGAGTTTGATGGACAGCGGGATGGTGTAGAAGAAGACGTTGATCTGGAAAACGCAGAGGAAGAAGAGGCGGAAGTGTTCAAACATCTCGGCGAAGAAATACCAGAAGAGGCCGATGTTCGGGGTCAGGTCTGGTACTGAGAGACTGGAGGGAAAGCAGACGGTCAACACCACGACCACAGCTGGATGATTGAGAAATATATTTTAAAAAAAAAGAAATCTGATCACATTTAAAGCCGCAATCTTATGAAAATAACTTCTCATCAGTCTGACTTTCAAAATCATCTCAGTTTCTGTCAGGTTTTGTTACGTCATACAAATTATTTTAACTATTTTTAGACTGCTTCACCCAAAGTGTGTGACGGCGCGATGCCGCAGGTCCTTCCTCCCTGCTGCTGTCCGACTACACAACCAGCACGGCTCCCAGTAATGACAATAATAATAACTATTCATATAGCACCTTTAAAAACAGTTGTTTACGACAAGATTAAAGAAAATAAAAGGAATAAAGGTGATAAAGCAGGCAGATCTCAAACGGAAATTAAAGTTATTCAATTCTAGAAAATTAAAGAATAATAGCAATAAAAGACGATAAAAATAATATAAAAAGTAGTATAAGAAGACAACATCACAGACGGGATAAAACAAAGATAAGAAGACAAAAACAGGAGCAGTTAACTTGCAATTTATCATAATGTGCAATTATTTTTCCATGTGTAATTGATGTATACATTTATTTTACTGTTGAGTTTTGTGTCTTGGTTTTTTTTGCTATTTACATTGTTCTTTTTGCTCTATTTCTATCTTTTTTTTTCCTTTTGCTTAATTCCTATTTCAAGTGTTGCATCTTGTTTTTTTTTTACTATTTATATTCCTATTTTTTCTCTATTTATAACGTACATACCTTGCTTTGATGTCCCTTTGCTGCTGTAATAATGCAAATTCCCCTGTGGTGGGACTAATAAATTTAAATTTATTTAGTTCACCGCTCACATGAAGCCGTAGACAGACGGCAGGTAGTCCCACGAGCCGAGCAGGAAGAAGGAGAGGCAGATGATGACGAACAGGCTGCCCAGGTACATGAAGGCGTACTGAGCGATGAACCACCAGAAGCTGAACCGCCGGAAGTTGAGCGGGATGTACTGACGCTGGAGGATGAGACACAAACATGGAATGACAGTAAAGTAACAGTTCAAGACGTTTTAATACCACTTCAAATTCAATTTAAGACCAAACTTGTGAGGAAAATACACACCAAAAGTGAAAATATACTTTTCACATGTAACAGGGATCCTACAGCGTAACTCAAGTGAGACTGAAGACGTTTCAAGACTTTTCTTAACCCTTTGTAACCTGGGCAAAATTGACCTGATGTCTTTTAAAACCGTGAGAAGAAGGCAATCAGCAACTAAAATGAAATTACACAAACATAGCATCAGAGTAGTAAAATGCACAAGATAATCTGAAAATTAGCAAATTGCAAATAAAAAAATAAAATAAAAAAATGGAAGAGTAAAAAAAAAGAAAAGGAAATGGCCTCAAAAAGTCTGCTTAGAATTATATCATTTTGAAAAATAATTTTAAATAAATTATTATGATAATTTTAAATATAGCTCTCTGGACATTTTTTATCAGTTTTTTAAAAAACAAAAACAACATAATACAACAAAAAAACTTCAAAATCTACTAATTTCTTGCAAATTGTGGGACATGTCTTACAAAATTACTCACTGCCTTTTTTCCAAATGTTTTGAAAGAAATCACACTAATTTCGTCAGTATTAAAATTTTTGAGTACTTTTGAAAGGTGGGACGATTTCCAGTTTCAAAAGGTTAATGCCACCTAGCCTGAAATTTAAGATAAAATTTTACAATAACCAAAACTGAAGAAAAAAACAAACATGAACTGACATCAGGTACTTAGGATTAGGGAGAATTTTAAAAAATATCTACTGAAACATGAAGCATGATTTTTTGGTGTTGTTAATGTGAGACGCATTCTGCCTTTCTTTTTTGTTTAAAAAATTAACAATTAATTCGACATTTTATAATGACGCATCAGAAAAAGTCCTACTTACACTTTTTTAGCATTTTTAAGACTTTTGAAAGGATTATTTAAGACATGTTAATACCAATTAAGGCCTTATTTTGTATTAATTAATTCAATGACTTTTTATGGATCTGTGGGAACCCTGTGTAAAAGCATAAATCCGGAAGATTATATTCAAATATTCTAAAAAAAAAAAAAGGCAGAGAAAAGGGGTCAGAAAATGACGGAGGATCAATGCTTTTTAAACATGCACGTGTCGTTTCATACCTGCATCAAATAGAGCAGTGCTGGAGCGCACAGAGTGAGAGGATAGATGGACTGATATGTGGCCAGCGACAGAAATATGGCACTCAGCAAAACATTTCCTGCAACACAGAAACATTCAAATCAAATAATCTCTTCATGTCTTCATTGTTATTTACTTCAAGGTTGACACAACAGAAAACTGACACTCAGGTATAAATGTCAAGTTATGGATCCAAAATTACCTTTTATTGTAGCGAGGATGAAGAGGGCGATGACGGCGTTGTTCAGGCCGCAGGTTGACTTGGCGACGCAGGACAGGATGGTGAATGGGTTCAACAGGTAACTATGAGAGAAGAAACAGTGATAATAAAATTACACGGATATATCTGATATATTAAGTATCTAAGTTTGAGTGAACAAACGAGGAATTTGACTCCAGTTTTTCATGCTCTCAATGCACAGAATCAGACATACAGCTAAAAACAAGGATAACAAACATTTAACTACTGGATAAAGATATAAATATAAAAAGAATATATACAAAAACAAGACAAAACAATAAAAATTACATTTGTAGTCTGTATTTATTTTTTATTCCATTGCATAACAGAGACAGACCATTTACAGCAGTGATAACCAGATCTGGCCACGTGGTGCCGGGTGGCTTCCCAGACTTTTACTAATCCAAAACTAAAATGATTCACACTGAGAATTGTTGTGATACTTTTAGTAAACGTAAGGTGCCAGAGTGCATAAAGCAGCATCAAATAGAGCTTGTTCATCAAAAAGAAAAGAAAGAAATAAAGTGCCAGTGGAGGATCTTCTGCACACTCTGACAGACGTCCCAGCTAAGTCCCTTATGTCCTAAAATCCAAGAAAAGTCCAAAAATCCTAGAAACATCCTAAAATCTTAAAAACACCATCAAATCCAAGAAATGTTCTAAGATCCAAGAAACGTCCTAAATTCCTAAAAACATGCAAAAATCCGACAAATATCCTGAAATCCTGGAAATATCCTTAAATCTTAAAATGTCTTAAAATCCTAAAAATATCCTAAAAATATCCTCAAAGGGCATCTGAAGGCTCAGTGGATAGAGTGGCGCCCCATATACAGAGGTTGTATCCTCACCGCAGCTGCCGCAGGTTCGATTCCAGCCTCGACCCTTTGCTGCATGTCGCCCCCTCTCTCTCTCCTCCTTTCACACTTAACCTGTCCTGTTCATTACTGGCAATAAAAGCCCCAAAAATATCTTTAAAAATGTCCTCAAATCCTAGAAATGTCAGGAAATCATACAAACATCCGAAAATACTAGAATCACCTAAAATCCAAGAAAAGTCAAAAAATCCTTGAAACGTCCTAAATCCTACAAACTTCCGAAAATATTAGAATCACCTTAAGTCCAAGACAAGTCCAAAAATCCTGGAAACGTCCTTAAATCTGAGAAACATCCTACAATCAAAGAAACATCCTAAATCTGAGAAACATGCTAAAATGTAAGAAATGTCCCAAAATACAAGAAACACCCTGAAGACTGAGAAATGTCCTAAAATACTAAAAAAAAATCTGCAACTGGCCCTTAGCCTCCTGTCATTTTGCAAAAGTGGCCACCACTTATGCGTCTGTTCACAGTTTTTTGTAACATCATGTTTGGTTTTAATGCACTCTGGGAGGTTTGTGAGTGTGTGTGTGTCTGTGTGTGAAGTTCCCACTTGTATTGTAAAGAATTATAGTCCCCTATTATTGATGTTGACGTGTGTGTGTGTGTGTGTGTGTGTGTGTGTGTGTGTGTGTGAGATACTCACAACATGGCTACTTTCAGAGGGATGTAGTACATTTCTTTGGGGCTTCTGATGAGCTCCAGACAGTCGAGGGGGTAGCGGTCTGCCTCCAGGGCAAATTTCTGCTTTCTGAACTGAAACGGCATCAAAAGCACATCAAACATGTCACAATTACTGTTAAAACAACCGTAAAATACCCCAAATACTCTAAATAACACACTCAGTTTTAAAGTTTCATTTAGTTTAATGCCTTATCTATACAAACTACAATTTAATGATAAAAACTCTGTCAGCTGGCAGCGAACAAAAATATAATTGTAACATGTTACTTGTCAGGAAGCAGAATGATGACAGAGTTGATCAATTATCACACATTTTACATAAAGATAACATGTTTCCCCGAATATCTGAAACTGTGGTTTTAAATGCAAAGTTACTGCAGCACAAAAAACCAAAACAGACACATTTGTGGAAAACATGTGATGTTAAAAAAATACAGAAATTTCCCTTTAATGTCCACATATTTAAATCTATGTCCCTTCATTTTATCTGTATGTTTTTTTAAGGCCACATTATTGTTTTCTTACCACTTGTTTGTTGTAGTCCTTCACCGTCATGTAGAGCGCCACAGCAGTGATCACATCTGCCAACTAACCACACAGAAAGAGCGAGCAGCTGAGCCCCGAAAAATAAACACAGAGACGCTTTCTTTTCAAAACACCGCAGGCAGAAATGTCCTTCTGACGGGGAAAGCGGTTTAAATTATTGTGCTGAGTTTTCCCATCACGGCTCACGTTACAGAAAATCCTCCTGTTTATTAACCGGAGCAAATCCGCAGCATTAGCATCACAATCTGTTTTTATAACGTTTTATTGAAGCTCAAAGGAGGAGTGTTTGTGCCGGAAATATTCAGACCATGACGTCGATTCTTGATTGGCTTATTAATACAAAAAAAGCAGTTTGACGTCCTAAAACTCACCATAAATGTTATCTCAGCGTAGTCCACCACAAAGTGAAAGAGGTAAATGATGAGAGGCGTCTGAGGAGAGAAGAGACGGATGTTTGGGATCAGAAACACACGTAAAGCACGTTTAAGTGTTTTTCAGTATTTTGTTTTTCTCTATTTTGCATCTGTATTTGTTTTTCTTTTTGCATTTCATGTAAAGCGTGTTTGAGTACCTAAAAAAGCACTATATAAGTCTTATCTATTATTATTATTATTACATTTATTAAGACATTAGCATGTTTATGTGGCATCCTCCGGTCAAATGCATGTTTTTAGATACTTCAGCTGAAATTATTTTTACTGACTGATATTATTCCTCCTCTGATGTGACGTCACTTTAGTTTGATTTATAAGCAACAAAATGTTTTCAGATGGTTTTCCATTATGTTCATATCAGTTTTAATCTGAATTAATTTATTTTGAGTTTGTTATCAGAATATTTTCTGAAATTTGTCGTACACTGTTTAACGAACACACATGAATACAAAACTAAACATTTAACCAAACATCAAAAACATAATATAATAATGCAACGTAACACATCAGTTATTATGAAAAGTGCATGCTGTTAAAAACAAACAATCATTCCTCATTATATTCAGAATCAGAAATACTTTACTGATCCCTGAATGCCCAGAATAGAAAATTATAGCAACTAGATATAAGCACCAGCAAAAAGTATATAAAAATATAAATACAAAATCGAAATACAGTAATAGTAAAACAATTAACACTCAGATATTTAAAATGTAAGTATATATAATGAGCTGAGTGTGTAAAGTGTGTGAAAAACATAAAATATAAAGATATACAGCAATAAACAATTTGCACTTGTATTTGAATATTTATTATTTTTATTTATTTATTTATTTATTACTAATTTAAGTTTATTTTGTAACTTTTTACCGATTTCTGGTTGGGCCATTTCATTTTTGGTCATTTCTTGTTAAGTTGCTCATTGCCTTCTTTACATGTTTTTGAGAGAAATCAAGGCAATTTGCTCGGGTTTCAAAGGGTTAATTCAGGAAATCAACATTACACAATAAAAGTGAGGGGGACGAGAACAGGACGGAAATTACACCCTCGGTCATAAATGTCATGAGCATATTTCTGTGTGTGTGTGTGTGTGTGTGTGTGTGTGTGTCTCCTCGTGGAAAACATCTCCAGAATACGGTGAGACTCCCAAATCAAGCAGCGCCAAACCTTCAACAACTGCAAACAAACAAACAAACAAACAAACAAAACAACACGTTACAGAAAGTCAGTTACATGCAACACCGATGCAACTTCCTGTTACAACTGCCTCATGAACAATTGTGTGTGTGTGTGTGTGTGTGTGTGTGTGTGTGTGTGTGTATGTCTCTCCCTTTACATCATAAAGAACTTAGAGAGTATTCAACGCTGGTTAGGGACTGTTCTTTATTTATCAGGGGGTTGTGCAAAAAGGGGGAGGCATGTCAAATATTTTTTTAAGTGCTGGGGAGTGACTTTTGATTTTTATTTTGGCTTAAGAGAGCAGCATAAAACTTTAAATGGCTGTATTTGTATTTTTTTTCCACTTATTTTTAAGAAAACATACCATGTTTTCTTATGATTACCAAAATTACACAATTTATCACAGCCAAAAACTGTCAAAACAGAAATTATCATTGGGTTTTCAAATTTTCAACAGTACGTGGACACATCATGTGTAACAAGCGGTTCTGTGGGAATTAAATCAGATTCCAGATCCATTACAGATTTTTGGACATTTCTAGAATTTTAGGAAATCTCTTGGATTTTAAGACATTTCCAGGTTTTCAGGACATGTCTAGGATTTTAGGACATTTATAGTATTTTTGGACATTTCTAACAATTTAGGACTTTTCTCGGATTTTAGGACATCAGGGTCTTAGTTAGGACCTCTGTTAGGGGGTGCAGGGATCCTCTACTGGCACCTTTTAAAAATTTAAAACCTAACAACAAAACGAAGTCACGACCAACCATCACCCTCCTCTGATAAATAAAGAACAGTCCCTTAGTCTACAAATTACAGCTGCAAGGTAAGTCAAACACAGTAAAATGTGCAGTGATTTCTTTAAAACTGTAGTAGCAGGGGGGCAGTACAAGTACTCGGGTGAAGTATAGGCACTTTAAATGGTACTTTAGTGAATTTCCTCCTCTCATGTAGCCAGTAAAGACTGTTTCTGTATCGCACCAACATCTTTGAACCACATAACACAATGAAGAACCTCCGTTAGAAAAAATACGAATTAAAACTCATTTAAATCTTAAACGACTAACATCACATCGAGCTGTTATATTTCCCTCATAAAGGAGTTAGTGATGTTTCTAAATGTCATCGGCAGAGACAGTTTGTTGGTGTTTTTGGGCTAAACCGGTTATCGACCTCACTATATCACCGGGAACAGCGCCGAGCAGAGCGGGCAGCCGGAGCCGCGTTTCACCGGGACAAAGCCCCCGGAGAGCCGCTGTGACCGGGCTTACCTCTCTTCCAGGCGGTTAACGGAGACACCACCTCCACCCTCTCCGAGATCAGGTCCGCCAAACTGGATCTGTACAGAGCTGCACGGACCGTAACGGCTACAATCAAAAGTAGTGTCAGGGGAGCCGCCATCTTCACAAGGAAGCCCTCACCGCCCTGCGAGGTGCACGATGGGAAATGGTGTCTTTTGTTATTACAGCGGAAACTGAAGGGAATCGAAATATATATATACACGGATGATTAGCAATACATATCATATTAATGTTGTGGTTATTATTATTAATATTATCAGAATCATGAAAGGAATATTGCCCGGTAGGTTTTCACACAAGGGACAAGGGTTTTTTTGGTGAAAAACATGAAACATACAAAACAATATTAGGAGTAATAATAATATTTATTTATTTATTATTGCTATTATTAGTAGTATTAGTACTATTAGTATGTTTTAAATTGATTTTTTTTTAAAATTACAATGAAATTGGCAGTTGTTTCAGACGCCACTTGGATAGTCTACCATGGATTCGTGTTTTTGTGCATTATAATTTCCAAAAGATTACTCTTCGATTTTTTCATCTATTTTGAGAGTTACTAATTAATACTAATTCTTCCTTTTTTTTTTTTTTTTTTTAATAAAAACGTTATTAAAAAGCGGAACCATAAACCCTACATGTTTTCACCCGGACTCTTTATGCATAGGATCAAAACACAATTGACAAAGCGTAAAGTTAGACACGTTGCACCACTGTTATTCCGCTATGAATACTTTTAATTTTGTTGCAACAAAAATCACTCATTACAGTTTTTTAACAACTGACAAACTCAAAACAGTGTAACGATTATGAAGCATACAGCGTATCTTTTAAATAAAGGTTTACACAAATAGACCTAACCCCAAGAAGAAAACAATTATTACAAAAGTAAACCTCATTTAAAAAAGATTTGTTGTTAAAAAAAAATTAACTGTCACTGTCATGGTGAAACCTTGCTGCACAAAAAGTACCCAGTAATCCAACTCCATCAGTGATACTGCCACTAAACTACTAAATCTACCGCTGTGTAATCTATAATTAAATAATAACAACAAAAACAATATGTTTTTAATTTATGACTCATAATAATTTCAGTTTTATACACCTTGCAGCAATGTGGAAATTTTCAACTGTTATGTTGACACTTTTGTTTTTGATATTTGCTTCTTTAAACCAGTGTTGTTCCAGGTGGTTTTGTTTGTGTACTGCTGCTGTAACATGAGTATTTACTCCTGGGTGCAAATAAAGTACTTACCTTCCTACTTACAGCCTGAAAATCTCAATTTAAGGTTCAAAGTTCACTTGGAGTGTGGTTAAAAGCTCTGGAGAATTATTATACATTATTATTATTATTATTGTTATTATTATTATTATTATTATTATTATTATTATTATTACTACGGATATATGGAGTTGAATAAACAGCAGACATATCTAAAAACAAATTTAAAAATCAAACAAAATTTTATTAGAATTTTTTTTTTTTTTGCTGAAATCATCATCATTATGTCCATATTTTAGGGCGGGGATACTCAACTACTGAAGTTATTTTGCTTGGGGGACACTTTTGCAAAATTACAGGAGGTCAGCCTCATACATGTTTGTAGAATTTTAAAGAAATTTCTAGGATTTCAGGACATTTATAGAATTTTAGAGCATTTCCAGGATTTTAGGAAATGAGGGGGCTTTATTTTGATGCTGTGTATGCACTCTGACACATTATGTATAAAAGCACAGGGGCCAGATTTGGCCCGCAGGCCGTAAATGACTTGGGTAATTGGTTTTTTTAGCCTCGAATTATTTATCATGTATGTATGTATGTATTTCATTTATTTGTATGAAAGTTGAGTTGTCGACCTGAGTAGTGTCCGCTGGTGCTTTTACGCTGAAAAGCCCGCACAGGAAGCGGTTGTCTTGCCGTGAGCTCGCGGAGACTTTCGTTTTCGATTCTGCTCCTGAAACTGAATCGATGTTGTTATAGTTTTTTAGATTAAAGAAACATGGCAGGCTTGGAGGTGTTATACACCTGTGTCGGTGGCAGTATCACCTGCCCACAGGACGCCGTTGTGTGTTTCGTTCACTGGGAAATGATAAAGAGAGGATACAGGTGCATCGGCTCCGGAGACGAGGTAAATTAAAAAATAGAAACTGTTAGCTAATATTATCTAATGTGTTAACTTCAGTGGCGAACTAAAGACCGCGATACACCAAAGTCCGTTTAAAAATCTAGCCGTTTAACGTCGTGATCACTCGTCAACATCGCTTTATTTTTTTCATTTAAGATAATTTCAGTATTGAATATTCTTTAATACATATAGAAGACTTCCATTACATTTTTTTTTACTGATCTACGAGTAAACATATAATAGAGTTCATATGATGAGAGTTGCAGGGTTAATAGTATCTGGACTAGATTTTAAGTAAAATACGTGCTCCTTTATAAACTACTAAAGCCGAATTGAAGCTTGACTTCTTAATTATTCAGATTTATATTTTTTGTTCGTTTCCACCACAGTTATTGATCTTTTTATTACGGGAAGAATTGAATCTGTCCGTTTTAAATGGAATTCTGTCCGTGCTAATTTGCTACTCAGTTTAGATTAGCGTTAGCTTCCTAAATGACCGTTACTCACGTCATCTTTCAAACTGTAATATTTGTGGCAAACATATTTGAGCTTTTTGTTAATGAGCCGTCGTGTTTTTTGATGCAGAATCAAACAGCAGCTGTTTTAATTTGGTGTTTTTTTTAGGACGAGCTCTAAAAACTGTCATGTCATGTTTAGCTAGCTAACCTAGTGTTGTGCCACTTGGGGCCAGTCACTATAACAGTAACAGTACAACATGAAACTACAGGCAGGGGGGAAGACTTATAATATTCAGATCCTTGAAAGAAGTAATACAACACTGTGAAAACTGCACCATCACTCGTACTATCAGCAGAATTAAAGTATGAAATACTATTATCTATTAATTGCTGTGCAATGGGGATTTAAGGGACAACTATTCTTTATAACACTGTTTTCACTGTGCAGTAATTAATGCCCCTTTTTCAGCTTTCTGATGATGCATTTTCCAGATCCAAGAAGATTTTAAAATAGTTTATTTAGCTTAAGAAGTTGGAGAATGTTCTCCTTTAGTTTATCACACATTTTCAATGTCAACACATCTGGAGACACACAGTTTTTACTGGCGAGGGAGGGGATGGAAATCTGCAAAGTTAAGCTGTCAGAAAAATATAGTGGAGTAGAAGTATAAAGCTGCATAAAATGGACTTACTGGAGTAAAGTACAAGTACCTCAGATTTCTCAAGTGCAGTACTTTAGTAAATGTACTTAGTTATATGCTACAATTGACTAAAACACATATTCTGATGAATTATTATGTATTTTTACTGTCCTCTAACCCCCCTCTATGTATCTCTCTTTTTTAATGTTTTTTCCACGTCTTTAGCCCCGCAGCAGTGATAAGAAGTCCGAGCTGCTGCCCGCTGACTGGAGCAGCAACAAGGAGCTGTACAGTCTGCGATATAAAGCCAAAGACGGCGACACCCAGTCGCTGCTCAAAGCCATCGCTGTCGACTCCACTTTAATTTTCAACCTGATGGTATGAACAGCCAAACAAAAGTACAGGGAAATGTGAACGCCACCAATTCATAATGTGTTTTGAATGACAGTTTGATGCTGATGGTTTGTTTAATGTTTGAGTCGAATCTGCAAACACACAACGACACGATGAGACAAAACAACAACGAACAGAAGCTTCTTCACTGACATTATTCATGAAAACAGCAGACTATGAATAATAAGTCAGTCTTTAAAGTTATAATCTGTTCAGTTTGCTGTTAGCCTGATGTGTTGAGTTTTGTCTTGAGAAACGAATGTTTAGCTGGTATTGATCTTTTACTGGCGTGTTTCTGTGATTTATTTATTTTTTGTCATTTTAATGAATTCACTCTGTTTTTGTTTGTGTGTGAAGAACTGCGGCACTCAGCAGGTGTCAGACTTGACGGTGAACATCAGCGATCACGTGGATGCTGACCAGTTGCACACGTTTGACAGGTAGGCGTAGTTTTTTTTATGCCTTTGTGTCAGAGACAGCCATGGCCGGAGGCATTAAGTTTTCAGGTTTTTTGTCACTCGCATAACACGCCTAAATAGCCTTCAGTTGGAAATAATGACGGTTAGTGTGGTGGCTGCAATAGAAATAAACCTGCAAATGTTTTTAACATCCATCACCATGCTTCTTGGAAATTTATCACCAGAGGAAAAGTAGCATAACATCACTCAGTGGAAAAGCAGTCATCTCATAATTGTGTTTTATCGACATTTCTGAAGATATCGCTTAATTTTTGCACAAATCTGTACTGGAAACCCGCTCATTGTGTTGCACTGGCGAAGTTCTCCAGCGGTGTCAGAGCAGCTGGGCTGCAGATATTTGTAGCATCTGTACAACCAATTCATCACATTTCTGCAAATCATCGTTGCAGTGATATCTCAAACGTCATTATTATTATTAAATGTCAGAAGGATGAAAAATGATTCATTTATATTAGCACTCATGTAGAAACTAACTTTACAAAATGCTTCACATGTTAAAATGAAACAATCACCATCAGGACAATGAATGTAAATAAAAATAATGCCGAATTGTATCACTCATAAATAATTTAAGATTAACTTTTTAAATGTGCCTTTGATTGACATTTTACAGAACGCTGTGCAGCCTGCAAAAAAATAAAACAGTCAAAGTTGGCAAACGACCTTAAAACATTGTTTTCCATCTTTCCTCTCATAATCTCATCACATTACCTGCAGCTGTCTCTAAAATCCTGTGTATGCCTGCTCTGAAGAAGGCACGAGGTGCACACATTTTACCTTATTATGAAACAGTTTATGTGTGGGAAAAAGGTTTTTGTGCAAACATGACATTTTTGCATCTGGCCCCAGATGTTTTAAATAAAATCCTGCATTTTAAGCAGACCAAGTTATCAGAAAACACATCAGAAAATATGTTTTCTTTCTGACACATTAAAGTTTGTCTTCTGGCATTTTGATTTGAAAACAGTCAATATGAAAGTAAAACTAGTTGATGCCTGTTGGTTATACTTCGTTTTTTCATGACAGAGTACTTTTAGTTTATTTATTTTCCATAACAGTACTTTATCAGAGTACTATCAGAAAACACAGGACGCTGTTGCCACAGATCCAGCTGTACTCACAAAACCTTATTTTGATGAATTATGTTAAAAGCTTTTTTTTGCTTTGCAGTGTGTACAAAGACGCAGACAGTTTGTCAGAGAAGGTGACGACTCAGCTGCTGCCTCCCCAGGACCGACTGACAGGACAGAAGGCAGAGAGGAAGAGCCGGAGGGAGGAGGACGAGGAGGCGGAGCAGAGACGAAGACGAGAGGACAGCGACCCCCTCCGCATCCCCAGCAGACAGCCGCCACACTGGTGAGTGAAGACAGGACACTGTCCGTCCAAACTTCCCTCTACACAGAAATACTCTCACGTGTAAATACCTGCTGAAAGCAACAATAGCCACGAGGTATTTTGTGCCAAAAAAGTACTAATATTTAATTTCCTCAGTTTAAAATAGCGTGTTTGCTGTTTTCCAGCTGATGCATAAATAAGATAGTTAATAATTTAGAAAAATGGGGAATTAAAGGATAACTTGATGTCAGCAGTTTCAGACTCATTTACACCAAAATAGCAAATTTCAGGCTTCCAGCGGTCATGGAAAACCTTGAAAAGTCAAGAAACTAATAAATGTCATTGAAAGTTTTGGAAAAATAATGCAAATATGTTGTGAGTGATAAATTAAATTACATTCATGCTTAATAATGAATTTATTCTCTGTAGTTGACAACATTCAGTAGCTCTAATATGCGTCGACGTGTGACAGCGTTTTGGTTGTTTATGTTCATCATGAAAAATATTTAATTTTCCTCATTTTCTCCCCATGTTCTCTTCATGTTCAACTACTGAGCGTGTCAAATCATTTTAAAGGCTTAGAGGAGGGGCATACAACTTTAAATGGCTGTTTAAATGGTGTTTTGTATTTATTTTACCACAGATTTTTAATGTTGTAAATAAAATTAAAACGTGTTTTTATAGAGCACAAAAAATAATAGGTAATTTTTTTTCTTGGGGCAATTTTTATAATTTGTTGTTTTTTCTAAGAAAATGGGTTTGATCATCTGCATTCTCTTTGAGTCTGTGGACGCGGCGTTAGAGGGTTAGAGGGTAATACAAAGATGTGGAAGCACAGCCTGTAGTCCGAGTAACAGCGAATAAAAGCCAGCGAAACAACGCCGAATGACGTAAATAAATCTAGACACTGGTCAGATGGAGGGAAGTTCATCTACACATTCAACCCACATTGTTTTGATAAAAAGCTGGCTGAAAATTGGATAAGTATCTCTGAATATTTCATGTAAGATTAATCGATCATCAAATTGATTATTAGTCGCAGCCCGACAACTGATTAAACTAACAAGGATTATATGAATACAGCAGCGGTCACGTCTTTTCTTCCTTTAAATGCCACAGGTGATAAAAGTGTGCCAAACAAGAACACCGCATACACGAGGGACCTTACTTTAAAATAGAGTCCTGTTTGACACACACACACACACACACACACACACACACACACACACACACACACACACACACAGAGTTTGTGACCTGTACAAAGTCTAGACGGAGGAGCTGCTGGTCACTGCAGAGAGTAAATGAGGGCAGAGCTCAGGCAGCTTGTGTGTGTGTGTGTGTGTGTGTGTGTGTGTGTGTGTGTGTGCAGACTGAATCACTCTGTTTCTCACTCCTTGTCTCATCCTCCTCTCCCTCCTCCTCCTCGTCCTCTTTGCTGTGACCCGATCAGATGAGATGTGAGGTGATGTCAGCACTTTATCGACCTCGCTTCCGTCGCCTCCTCGTCTCCAGACAGAGAGAGGGAGAGGGAGGGAGAGGAGAGGAAGAAAAGGAGTAGAGGGAGATGAAAACAATGACAGATGGAGGAAACCAAAATCTGAGAGAGAAAGAAAAGACGAAAAGGGAGAGGAAATAAGAAAAACGGATGGAGAGAGCGATGAAAGAGAAATAGAGAGACGAGGAATGATGAATGAGAAAGCAAAAACTGAGTCAGGGCTGCAGAGGAGGAGGAGGAAGAGGAGGAGGAGGAGGAGGAGAGAAACGCACAGAGTCTAAAAGAAGCAGATGTTTTACTACAGTTTCATCACAAAGCAGCCTGTCTGAGTGATTCCCTGTGAATATTTCTAATTACTGACGGCATTACTGCGATTATGAATGGGGATATGTGATGTGTAATGTTGAGTTACAGGATTAGGTTTGTCATAAATTTAATTTTATACACTTGTGTGTAGATTCTGGGTCGCTGCATCAGCAAAGAGAGACAGATGACAGGACAAATCAGATCAAATGCAGGGTCATGGAAAGACCTGGAAAAGTCATGGAAATTGCAAATAAGGAAAAGTTTTGGAAAACTAAATATACCCTGAAAGTTTGTGAAAAGTAATTGAATTTTTTTTCACAAATTTAATACACACGATGTGTTTGAGGACCATCGGAAATTTGAAAATTCAACAATTTCTTATTTTAGAGTTTGTAGCTGTATTTTGGGGGGATTTTTTTTAAAATAAATGTTTTGTTTAAAAGTCACTAGAATGTTGTTTAAAAAAAAGGCCAAATTTAAATTCTTGAAAAATTTCCAAAAATGTTTTAAGATGATTTTTTTTTTAAGTAAACATGCCTTCAAAACCTGCGGGCCTCTGACGGCATGTTTTCTATAAAGATCAGCATCAAAATAAACATGAACTGCAGCTATTTAGTTATTTTCATTTAACAATATCACATTTACATCTTTTCTTATAATTCCAACAGCTACAACAAATCCTTGTTTTGTGTCCTCACATCTCGTTTATTGCACTTCATGTTTTTAGCACAATCACAATTCCACAGTGTTTTTTCCATATTGGCTGATTTGTCCAGAAAATGTTATCATGAAGTTTAAAATACCGATTTCATTTTCTTCTGTTTTATCCAACCAAAAAAACCAAAGATAATCAGTTTGAAATAATTCAAAATAGTGAAAAGTAACACATATATACATGTGAGAAACTTTTAAAATACCAGCAGCAGCACCTTTGCTTTTTAAATTAATTATTAAATAATTTTTTCCTCTCAGGCGTGACCCCATGGTTCCTCCGTTCGCAGCTGGAGGAGCAGATCTGGATCCTTTCGGGTGAGTCTGTCTCTCTCCCTCATAATAAATCCTTACAAATAATGTTTATGGAAATTGTTTTGCAGATATATATTTAAGCACCAGTGTGGTTTTTGTTCTAATCTGGGATTTTGGGGGATGAACAGTCCGTCGGCGCAGTAACAGACAGACAGCAGAGGATTACTGGCGCTTGTCCAGACTCCCTCTGCCAGCCGACTGTGAAGCCCTATTCACAAAAACCTTCAGGACGCACGCTGAAGAGAAAATACCAAACCAAAGCAATCAAGTCGCAGTCTGCATTTAGTTTTAATGTTCATTTTTCTGTCGTCCTGACGTGGTCCGTCACTGAAAGTCCTGCAGAAAGTTACTGTTTAATGATGGTCAAAGTTTGATTGTTCCCGAAGGACTGAGTCACAAAGAAATTTACTTTACCAATTTTGTTGTCAGTTATCATCAGGTTGTTCTTATCTCCTGCATCATGAAAATAATATTGTAACATACAGCTAATGTGTTTTATTTTGTAAGTATTTTTTTAAGTCAAATACTACTCATTTTACATCGTTTTAAACAGACGTAAATAAAAACTGAATTGCTTTTTCTATCATTCCTGATGTTTCCTGGTTTGAACTTTTGAGGGATGTCAACGTCATGCCAAATAATAAAACAGTGATACTCAAGTAATAGCGTGCTAAGTGGCCCCCAACATTTTCTTATTCACATTTTCTAATTCACAATGCCAGACAGCATCAAAATAGAGCTTGTTTATCATAAAGTGCCAGTGGAGGATCCCACGCAATCTGGGACAAAGCTAGCTAAGCCCCTAATGTCCTAAAATCCTAGAAACATCTTCAAAACCGAGAAACATCCTAAAATCCTAAATTCATCCTAAAATATCTGAAAAATCCTAAATTCTTAGAAACATCCCTTAAAACCTAGAAATGTCCTAAAATCCCCAAAATGTCTTAAAATTCTAGAAATATTATAAAATCCCCCAAATGTCCTAAAATCCTAAAAACATCCTAAAAACATCCTTAAATCCTGAAAACATACCACAATCCTAGAAATATCCTAAAATCCTAAAAACATCTTAAAATCTGAGAAACCTCCTAAAGTGCTATAAACGTGTGGAGCTGCTGCGAGGGGCCCCTGACCTCCTGTCATTTTAGAAAAGCGGCCCCCAAACAAAGCGGGTCGAGTGTCGCTGTAATAAAACATTAATTCTACTCAAATTTAGTGAAATATTCTCCTTCTTTCTTTGCCCTCCTCCTCCTAGCTCTCGTGGCGGTGGCGGCATGATAGTGGACCCGTTGAGATCGGGATATCCTCGCTCTGGTTTTGATCCGTCTAGCGGGATACCGGACATCCTGCCTCCCGGAGCTGTTCCCCCGGGGGCTCGCTTCGACCCGTTTGGACCCGTCGGACGTCACAGACCGGGGTGAGACACACACACACACTCTTAAAAGGAGAGCTGCACATTACTAAATCGTGACTTGATAAAGCATGAAAATGTATATTAGCATTTAATGTATATTCTGCTTATTTTAAATGAGATAACTGTAAATTTTGCACTCGGAGGCACCGCAGAGCGACATCAGTGTTTGTTGAGTCTGAAGCTGGAGTTTTCCCGTACTACAGGCTTCTTTTAAGCTGGTTAGATCGCCATGGTAACTCATACTGCAAGATTAAATTAATCTGAAGCAGGGTTTTTTTTGTTTTTTGTTTTTTTCTGAGTTTTGGTTTAAAATTAGCTGAAAAGCACCTTTGCAGCTCATTGAGTAGCTACACTCTGTAATCAGTGTCAGTATATGACAGATCGTCAGCTGAGTGAAAACCTTATAAAAACACTTTATTCAAATTAATGTCACAAAAAAGCCACCAAATGAAGCCGTGCAGGCACAGCAGTGTTTACTGTATGCACAGCATCATATTTTTTAACACAGGCATCTACAGTTTCTGTGATGTGAAAATCGAAGCAGGAATACTGATTTATTTTATCTGCGTGGCTGTTGTTGCTCTCAGTGAAGTACTGAGTGTGTTTTTGTGTCCTCTGGTCCTCAGTGACTCTACAAGCTTTCATAAAACCACAGGTAGCATTAAACATTAACAATTCTCTATATTTTTAATGAGGATGACATTCACTCACATATGAAATGCAGAATAATTCCTTCAGATCAAACGATGGTGTTTCCACTGTGAATAATGTTTATATGTTTGGTTCTGATTTGCTGAAATCCGTTTTTCACCGCTGGTCTATTACAGATTATAGATTAGTCCATCGGTATTTATTATCGATAATATATAGCCTAAGGGTGGGCGATATTTGCTGAAAATTATATCGTAATATTTTTAAGGCAGTATCTTGATACACACTGATATTTTAAAATATTGTTTGCTTCCGTCAGTCGGTAACACCTGTTTACTGGCATGAACTTAAATCTCTGCAGACCTGCAGTAGCAGGTAAAATAAACCTCTTAGTGGCTAGGTGAGATATTACACTTAAATAGAGATTAAATAAATGGCTCCTTTATTCTTTAAAGGCAGAAATGGGTGGTACATGATCGTTTTTTGGGGGTTTTTTTTAAAGATTTTTTGGGCTTTTTGCCTTGATTTGATAGGGCAGATTAAGTGTGAAAGGGGGAAAAAGAGGGGATGACATAGCCTCTGTGCATGGAGCGCCCCCACGATCTCATTTTTAAGTGTCAAATGATGTGCTTAAAGGATTATTTAACTCGTTTTACGCGAACGTGCTGCGAGCCTGAAGCAGAGAGAGTTAACAGAGACAGTTTCGAGGTATCTCTTATCTCCACGCCAGTCAAAGAGAGCCTGCCTCGACCGATATTGGTTTTTCAGGGCTGATACTGATTATTATTACTTAATGAGACCGATAACCGATATTTGGAACCAATATGCATTCACAATAAAAATGAAAATATTTCTGTCAAAATTTAGATCATAAAAAGCAAGTTCCCAGAAACTTTTTTTAAAATTAAGTTCAGTGAAAATTTAAATAAAATTGTAACGAATAAAAAAAGCTCCCGGATGTTTAACAAAGTAAAAGTTCCCCCCATTCTTTGCATGTATTTCAGACTGGCCTCCCTGGTGTCAGTTGAGTGTTTATTAATTTTTATCAGCGATCATTAATCATTAAATTAAAAAGCTGATACTGATAAAATGCCAAATATCGGCCCCAATAATCGGCCGATAATCTGGGAACATTTACTGTTCGTCACTTCTATTTTAAAACTGAGAATATGACGGTGACATTTGACTCGAGTCTGTGTTTTTAGGCCGGACCCGGACCACATGCCCCCGCCCGGCTACGACGACATGTTCATGTAGTCCCTGCCTTTCTACTTCCTGTTTGCTACTCACAACATCCTGTCCTCCAGCCAATAGGAAGCCAGGAGGCGTCCTCATCATCCTCACCTCCTCCAGCGTTTGATTTGGTGTAGTGGCCCCAAAGTAAAAATGCTTGCCTTTTTATTTCCTCCTGTTTTGTTTTTTAAAGAGGGTTTGTTTTCTAATTGTTTATTTCTGATGTGCTAATGAACAGCTTGTGTATATAACTGAAAAAGTTCCCGACTCTGTGTTTAATTATCGAAAAAGAACAACGCATTAGCAGGTTTTTTCCTCTGCTTCCTAAATCTGTTTAGATCTTAGAATTTATTCATAAAGAGGAGGTCCTTGAGTTCCTGTTGTGACTTTATTAAAGATTAATATGGTTATTTTGGTTGTTTTTGTTTGGATTGTTGATTTAACAAGATGGTTGATAAAATATGTCACAACAAAATAAAAATCTCAGACATTCGAGTCATTGTTGTTAACTGTTGTTTGTGTTATCATCCAAAACTGCACTGATTCATTCTGGGAATTGATGTGTAATTTTAGTGAACATAAGGTGCCAGAGTGCATTAAACAGCATCAAAATACAGCTTGTTTATCAAATAAGTGCCAGTGGAGGATCCCCTAAAATACTAGAAATTTCAGAAACTCCTAGAAGTGACGTTAAGTCTTATAAACGTACGGAAAATATAGTAACGTCGTAAAATCCCAGAAATGTCCTAAATTCCTAGAAATGTACTGAAATCCAAGAAATGTCCATAAATCTCGGAAATGTCCTTAAACCAGAGAAACTTCCTAAAATCCTAGAAATGTAAAAACAATCCTACAAATGTCCTTAAGTCCTAAAGTCCTAGAAATGTCCAAAAATCCTAGTAACGTCCTAAAATCCAAGAAATGTCCTAAATTCTAGCATCCCGACACAATCAAAGTGGTGACCACATCAAATGTTTACCTGCATGCTAAATATCGGTGTTTATGTCGCGTTAATTTTAGGAGAAAATGTGTTTTTTCAGCTAAAGAACATTTTGTAGCAATCAGACGTCTCCTCTCAGCTCTCTGTGTGTTTCCTGCTTTATTATTCAGACAATGTGGTATTTTGCTCTCAGCTCTTGATTTTAAACCTGCAGACAGAAATATTATCATCATCACTCTGTCTCTTGAATCTGTTTGTCTCGTTCGTCTCTTTGGGCAGTCGGCGCACGTCTTCCTCTGACTCTTAATTCAGATTCAGCCGCTGAACTGAGCTGTTTCTTCATTCATTTACATATTTTTATGCTCCAACACGTTGTAAAAAAAGACCATTTGAATTTATATGACCACTTAAACAGTCTCAGCTCCTGCTTTTTCTTCTTCGGGGAGTAAAACTAGCGAGGGGGATGCAAATAATGCTCACTGACATTGTTAATTTTAATTATAGAGGGTGTGACAGAGGTTTGCTGATGTGTCTGTAGAAACACTTTTTACTCACTTTCAGCAGGTGGCTGCAGCTGATTCTTTGTCTCTGTGGGAAGAAAGAGACGTGAGGGTCTCCTTTTGTCTCGTGGGAAACATTATTCTGCGACATGAGTCATCCTGAGGACGCAAAAATGAAAAGACTCAGAAGGAGGGAGACAAAAAGAGACAAAAAGCAACATGCAGGCAATTATTTAAAATCCAAATCTGACAAAAGACTGACAGTGATGATTATGAGAGAGAGGGGGAAGTAAGATGGGAGGGAAAAAAAGGGGTAAGGGGTTATCATGCATATTTTATTACAATAAAAACGTTAAAAAAGCTCCTTCCTACAATAAGATCCACTGTTTCATGCAACAACAGGACTGAAATATAATTTATCCATCATCACAAAAGCGCATTGTCATAAAATCATTTAGGTCAGGGGACCCTTAGCTCAAAGAGAGACGGAGCAAGGAACACCTACGACACATAGTGTACAAAACTGACTCCCACAAGATAATTATTTCACATTTCCAGGTGTTTTCTTATTTGTTTTTGACTGAAGCTGCGTAGTTTGTTGTAGCGTGACTCAGAGTGTTCACGTCGACCTCACTTTCACTTAATGTTTCTGAGGTGGACGATGTGAATCAAAAAGTAACAAAATGATCAATTGTGAGTCACAATGTCTGCACACTTGGAATAATAAGACAGGTAATTAGCAAATATGTAAAACAAGCAAACAAAACAAAAATGCTGCACAGGGATTTAGTGTGAGCTGATTCAGTTATGCAAGGGGTCATGGGTAACAGTGACCTGGTCATCAGTGTGTGCAGTTTCTAAAAATGTTTTTCTTTTTTTGGAAATGAAAAGGCCAGTTTATCTTTGCTGATGTGTTGAATTCATTTCATGTAAATGTTCAGATTTATTCTGTATATATATGTATATATATAAATAACTTGAGGAAAATGCATGCAGTGTTGGTAACACATGATGTGGTCAAGGACTGTTGGAAATTTGGAGTTCCAGCAATAATTTTGATATGTTAAATTTTTACATTTTCTGGCTGTGATAAATTCTGGTTTCTATAAACCCCACACCCACAAAAAAGGAACAAAAGTTGCAAAATACAAAAAAAAAAAGACAAAAAATGTGTGTATATATATATATATATATATATATATATATATATATATATATATATATATATATATATATATATATATATATATATATATATATATATATATATATATCGACTCATACCCTGGTTTTCACTAATGCAAAAAAAAAAAAACTAACTCATGGAAATAAATATTGTCCATCTTGGTTTTTCTACTCTGATAGACATTATTAAGTTGCACCCAGCTGCAAACGTGAAAGTTGTTATGACACATTCAAAGCCAAACTAAAAACTTCATTTTGAATAAAGATGGAAATAAGTTTCTGACCCAACACAGGGAGGAAATTCACTGGAGGCAGTTGTTCAGGTACAGTCTGTTTGTACACTGCGTGAATTTTATTTTTAAGTCCAATTGCTTTTTTTTTTTAAAACATGTTTTCATTTGGTAAAATTCTAATTATTCTTTATTTTTAACTTTCTTTATATATATAAATTTATTTCCTGAATTTCCCCTGTGTAGATCAATAAAGTCTTATCTTATAAATAGTTTGCATCATAACTAGTGAAACAGAGAAAAGACCAAAACGAGCTGACAGAGCAGCAAAGAAAAACTTCACCTAAAAAAGAAAAGCAATAAAAGACAGACTGACAGAGGGATTAACACACGAGAAGAGGGGTACCTGTGTCTGTGTGTGTCTGTGTGTGTGTGTGTGTGTTAGGCCCAGCTGGATTACTATTATCCTCAAACACACGTTTGGATTAACTCCACAAACTGACTTCAAACACAGTGAGGAGGAACTGCTGTAACTTACACACAGTCGAGTCTCTGAGCTCTGCAGGCTGTCTCTTCCACCTCGAGTCTTTTGTTTCTGCTCTCAGCAGTCAGATCTCACATCAGCAGGTGTGTGTGTGTGTGTGTCTCCTAATCAGGTCCAATCAGCTGAAGTGACCACAGGTGGACTCTCCAGTCAGGGTGCTGGAAAAGTCTCAGAGGTAACAAAGAGAAGTGGGAGACACCTCAGCTAAAAGAACGTGAAGATCTAAACTCATTTGTTCACTTAATGAGTTTAGACTGATGAGCAGAAAAATTAATTTGAAGGTTCAGTGTGCAGAGTTTAGGACAGTGATACTCAACTTACGGTCCGCAGGCAAAATCTGGCCCCTGATAGGGTGCCACGTGGCTCCCCTGACAATTTTCTATTCACAATAAAAATAAAGTGATTGACAGTGGGAATTATATTTGTTCTTTTAGTTTACAAAAGGTGCCAGAGTGCATTAAACAGCATGAAAATAGAGCTTGGTTATTAAAAATAAATCAATAAAAAAGTGACAGTGAGGATCCACCACATACCCCAACAGAGGTGCAAGCTAAGAGCCTTATGTCCTAAAATCCTAGAAATGTCATAAAAACTGATAAACAATTTTATTTCTAGGATTTTAGGTCAATTTTATGATTTATTGACATTTCTAGGATTTTAGGACATTTCTGGGATTTTACAATGTGACTAGGATTTTTGTATTTTATAGGACTCACGGTCACTTCTAGGAGTTTTTGACATTTGTAGGATTTTAGGACATTTCTAGGAATTTAGGGCGTTACTAGGATTTTTGGACATTATGATGACTTTAGGACATTTGTAGGATTTTTTTTTTTTTTTTTTACATTTCTAGGATTTTAGGAAGTTTCTCTGGATTAAGGACATTTCAAATATTTATGGACATTTGGTTTTAGGACCATTTATCAGACTTATCATAGCCAGAAACTATTAAAACAGAAGTTATTTCCAGCGGTCCATGGACACATCATGTGTGACAAACACTTATCAGAAAAAACAATAACCAAGTCTGAGCTTAAAAATGTGATATTTAATCAAACATTAGGATCTTAGTTCGGACCTCTGTCAGGGGGTGTGAGGGATCCTCCACTGGCACTTTTTTGATAAACAAGCACTACTTTGTTGCTGTTTATGCGCTCTAGCACCCTACATACACTAAAAGTACAAAAACTATTCCCAGTGTTGATCACTTTATTTTTATTGTGAATCAGAAAATGGTTAGGGGACCACCTGGCACCCTTTTGGGGGCCAGATTTGGCTGACAGACCATAAGTTGAGTACCATTAAATGCAAAATCAAAATTCAGAGAAAGAGAGAAAGAGAGAAACACAGAGCGCAGTCAGACTCACTGGATTTAAAAACGACAGCAAAACAGAAATTTTATTGGTCACATTAACAAAATCATATTTAAAAACCATCGTCGTCGTCGTCACATACAGAACACAGCTCCTCAGTATGTACAGGAACGTCTTTACACCTTTACAGCGTCACAGAACATGCAGATTCACTGACCTCCACACAAAGCAGCGTTTTTAAAACTGTGGGTAGAGATGAGCCCATTTCTCCAAATAATGAGGAGAAATTCATATAGATATGTTAATAGATACATGTATAAATATTTGTATTCAATGAATCCGTTTCTAGATTGAGAATATATTATAGGATTTTTCTCTTTCTCCAGTTATAGAACATTTAAATTTTCTACATTCATCTTTATTTGATTTAAAAGGGAAAGTGAGTCCATCTTGAGCAGGACTTTAAAGATTTGTAAATTAATAAATGTCAGATTATGATATGACTTTAACAACTGCGGTTACACACAATACACAAGTTAACTGTGCTCTTCACAAACTGAGAGCAAACGGGGATCAAAAAAGTGATTTAAATGAACACAGAGCTCAGTTTTTACTTTCTGTAGAGCTGACGTTGTAATAACAACAAATATTTGGATTGTTTTGAACCAAATTCAATTTATTCAGTCTGTGCCAAAAAAATGTAAACTCTTATAGAGGCGTCATTACAATGTGGATTTAAAAAATGATCCCATGTTAAATTATAATTCTGTGAGAAAAGGATAAACTTCTGTGTAAACACACCACCTCAAACTGAAACAGACCTACGGAAGCACACAAGAGACCAAAATATTTAAATTTAAACACCACTGAATTCAAAGCATAAAAAAATTGAAATATTGATTCAGATCACCTGCCAAACTGGCATAATCTGGCATAATCTGTCATAATTGACACAGGTGAACTGCATGGACCCAAACAGAATTGATATTTAAACACCATTGAATTCATGTATTTAAACAATTAATTTATTTGTTCTAGATTCACTGCTTTGAAAAAGAATATTAATTTTCTTGATTTGCAATTCAATCAAAAGCAGAATAATAACAATTTTCAAAAAATGTAGAACCAAAAATATAAATAGAAATAAAAAAAAAAAAAAATCAGGTGGCTTAAATGTGATTGGTCAAAGTCAGATACAAAGATTAAGTAGAAAAAGAACTCAGTTGAATTTTATGGGTCAAATTCAGATCTAAGAATTCAAGATGAAAAGTCTATTTATAATTTTAATTTTTTAAAATTTTAAATTTTTGGACGTGTAAAAAAACATCTTTGGAAATTTCATATTTTAATTTTTAAATAAATTCAGATATGTATTTGCCATAAAATATTTTGATGCTATGAATTCACTGTATTTTAAGTATTTACATTTGAAAGTATTTTGATTTTAAGTTTTCCGTAGCTGTAAGAATTAAAATATCTTGGTCTTTTATTTGTTTCAATACAGATCAGCTGCAAATTTTATTTGGCAGCTGATCTGAATCAAGCAACATATAAAGCTCATGTTTTACCAATTTTTCTCCAAAAAAGTGGATAACTTTTAAATAGTATTTTTGCCGGAATTCATATTTTACAGTTATGCAAAGAAAAAAATTAATTTGAAATATAAAACGTCCCCCGTCTGCTCTTTAACAGTTTAAAGACCCTGGTTTTCCCTTAGAATAAAGGGATATGTCACTTTAATAATGTACATTACATCAAACATCTACAACAGAAATCAGTTTCTTTATAACAACTCTGTAATCCATAAACATTTCCACCAGCTGACAGTCAAAAGCCTCTTAAAATAAAAGTGATATATCCCTTTAAGTCCATGTTTTTCTGTGCTAAATGTTACCATCACTGTCAGGTACTGATTGCAAAAAGATTCACATCTTTGATTCACAAAACACATCTTCTCTCTCAGGCCACATAATATTTTTTTTCATACATTTCATAGATTCTAATATAACATTTCATTTCATTCTGGTTTCTTAAAGCGATATTTCACCTTGATGGAATAATTCCTTCTTCTAAAAAACATTTTAATTCTTTAATTCATCATCTCCTCCTTTCTTGTAGTGCAGCTTTGACACGCTCTCTGGACCTTTTTGTGAGCAAATTTGCTTGATTTCTTTGGAAAGTGTGATAAAAAGGCAATGACCAACTGTGCAAAAAAAAAAGTCCCACAAATTGCAGAAAATTACTAAGAGGTGACAAGATAATTTCCAAAAAAATGAGTGTATTAGTAGATTTTTAGAAAATTATCCAAAAAACAGGGACAAATGTCCAGACAATTTTATTTATAATTACAATAATTTTATAATTAAAAATATGTTAAAGAAATATATATATATATATATATATATATATATATATATATATATATATATTTTTAGCAATTTTAAAGGCCATATTCTTGTTTGTTCTTGACTTTTTTTCCACTTATTTTCAGGTAATTTTGTAACTCTTTTTGGGTTTTTTTGTGTTATTTTTTTGGCCATGTCTTGTTAAGTTGCTCATTGCTTTCTACCCATGTTTTTATAAAGAAATCAATCCAGTTTGCTCTGGTGTCAAAGGGTTAAACAACTTTCTGTCACTTTCTTGTTGTGGGAAGATAATTCATGCTGACACATTTGCACAAATTTACACACAGTTTAATTTAAATTACACAGATTTTAGTGATAGAGATTTTCCTGTATTGGTGCTTTTTATTTATTTATTTATTTTTTAATTGTGTGTTCATTAAAATTTAGTCAGCACATTGGTGGGTCAGGGCAACTCAATTTTTTGCTGCATGTGACAAAAAAATCCTTTTTGAATCCGTCTTGTCCCTGCTTTTATTTTGAAGGCTAAAAATGTTACAGTACAGCTTTAGCCTAAAACCAGAATTCCACCTGTGTGAAATATTGCTTCATCTCGATAAATACACATCTATTAACTCTGTATGTTTACACATAATAAAAAAAAGAGAAGGAATGTTTATACAATAGTGTTTCCACGGCAACTGCATTGAAATCATGTGACTGTTTACACCATGTGACCGACATATTGTGATATTGCGTGACACTGCTGCGACCTCCTCCTGCGTTACAGCATTAATTTGTACATTCATTGAGTCTCTGAGTAAAATGCTACGGCTGTGTGTGTGTGTGTGTGTGTGTGTGTGTGTGTGTGTTGTATATTTGTGCATATCTGCACATAAAGGGAAGCATCCTGTGAGCAGGAAGGACCTCTCTGTCTTTCAGTGTGCGGTTAGTTTTAGCAGAACAAAAGCTGGAGTGTTTTTAGGCGTAAACTCTTATTTTTGCTCTATTTTCAGCAGCTTGTATTTTCACCAGGAGTTTTTTTTTTCTGCAGCAGCAGGATGTGTAGTGATTAATGAGACTCAGCTCGGGGTCACGACCCTGCAAACTGCTGCTGAAGTGTCCTTGAGTCAAGTACTGAATCGCAAGCAGCTGCAGGAACACTGTGTATGACCTCTGACCTCTGACCCCTCAGTGTGCAGGAGTGGGAGGTGGGGATGGGGAGTGTTTTTGTTCGGGAGAGTGGACTTTTTTTTTTTGCATCCGCAGAGAAACAGAATCATGTGTCGTCTTGTAAATCAGAGCGCTGATTTCACACAAAGCTCATGAAGGCTGTTACTTGAAAACCCTTAATGATTTCTGCAGTTTGCATCGTTACGAAGGCTGACTCGAATGCATTCAGTTGTTGCCATGGTAATCAATATCGAAATCAGTATTCAAATGCTTCATTTTGAATTTTTTTTAAGCAGTAAACTGGTGGTGGAAAGTGAAAAGAGGTGACTTCTAAATGTTTAAACACGAAATGTTGAGAAAAACACGAAACATTTAGAAACATAATCAAACGTGTAAATGCTAATTGATATTTTTTCATGTCATAACTCACACTAACAGCAGCAGTGACGCAGCCTGTGTGGACAAGATAAAAAATAAATAAATAAATAAATAAAAAAAAGCCACAGATTTCTAAATGCTTCCCAAAGAGCGTACAAAAAAAGAGCACTTTAAGCAAATTTAGGAGACTAAAGTAAACTTTATGAGAATGGGCTACTCTAAAAGTACTGAACAATCCCAAATATTTTGCAAAATAAAACACCCGACTGTGATGATGAGTGATGATATTAATGCAAGTCAGACTACACAGCAACAATGACGGCTTTCAGTCCGAAAAAATTACTTCACATTGAAACATTTAAAGGCGGTTTTGCTCAACATTTAAACATTTTTTGATAAACAAGCTCTATTTTAATTATGAATCACTTTTCTTATTGTGAATTAGAAAATGTTTGGGGGGCCACCTGACACCCTGTGGGGGTTGAGATTTGGCTCGCGGGCTGTGAGTCGAGCATCACTGTACTAGTATGTAAACTACTGTGGCAACAAACTGAATAGAAAATTAAATGCTGAGGTTTTATTTAGGTGACTTTGTCCTTCTGATTTCCGGCAGCTATTTCTGATGACTCAGCTAAATGCTGTCCTTGGTCTGGTGTAAAATAAAGCTTTGGTTCCTGGAAAACTTCCACCAACAGATGATTTATAGTAAAAATGTGTCATTTATTCCCACGAAGGGTTTCTGTTTGTCCCCTAAGGTTCATATATTTCTCTCTTTGGGGAAACAATTAGACGTTTTAAGAGTTTGTAAGATCGTCTCCTCTGTGGTGCCCTCTCAAGGACTTTCCATGACATCTGAGCACCAACAGTCCTTGATATAAATAGACTATTTCTATGGTAACGGAGTCATTGTGCTGCCGACAGAATAAAGATTGATTTTCTGTGTGACTTTGGTCAAGGTGCTCGTGTTCGTGTCTTGACATTCAGACGCATCACAGACGAACAGAAACATAGTTCAGTTTCTTTTTCAGACGCTCCGAACTCTCGTTCTTCATCTGTTCATACAATCTTCTGTTTTAAGTTCGAGTAAATGTTGATTCATTCAGTGATTCTCATCAATAAAATGGTGAGTTCACCAAAATAAAATTTAAAAACAGGATATCAAATAAACTCATAAGCACTGGGGAGGGACCTATGCTTTTTTAATTCAGCTTTGGGTTGAGGAATACAATTTTTATATGGCTGTATATTGTATTTATTTAACCACCATATGAAGACGTGCTCTCTTTTGGCCCTTTTTTGCAAGTTTAAAAGTAAATTTTTTGCTTTTTATAGTTTTTGGTGTTTTTAAAGATACCGTCTTGCAATTTTCATTAAAAAATTAAAATTATGGTTTGATTTTCAAATTTACAACATTCCCTGAAAACATGTGCAATTAAACAGGTTTATGAAACATATATCTATGACTTTTCCAAAACTATATTTAGTTTTCCAAATGTATGCAGGTCTGGCAATTGCAATTTGTAAATTCCATGACTTTTCCAGGTTTTTCATGACCATATAAACCCTGTTCAACTCCATCACTTGAGGCCATTCATCAAACATCACACAGCTCCCTCCCTGGAGACACTTTGGGCTTCACACTACTTTGTTTTCACCTGGAAACACACTTGATGAATAATATTGGCGTACTTCCCCTTTAAGAGTTTTTACACAAAAGCAATCAACAATGTTTTTGCCTCCTCCCGACCTGATTCAATCCATCAGTCTGTCACTAAACTCACTAAAAATGCTTTCAGAGCTCTTTTCTTCCAGCGGTGTGCGTCCGACCTGCACAGACAATCATTCCCATTCGTGTTGTGTTCCTGCTGTTGTTTCCACCTCCTAATGAAGACCTGCAGGCTGAACCTGATCTACCAACAACAATCGACGTTAAGGGGATGTTTTTCGTCGAAAGCGCCTCGCTTCGTGCAGAGTCACTCCTCCACGAAATGGAAAATCTCTTCAAGAATCACCTCACGTCATCCAGCGTCTCTGCCGCATCCTATCGGCTCTCCCTCATCTTTTTATCTCTTTCACTCTCACAAAAACTCCTCTGCATCTGTTAACTTCACAGTTCTGTTTCTCTCAATCACACTGAAGTCACAGAAATATCATCATCTGTGCGCTGCTTACTATTGTTGCAGACTAGAGATGTACAAAAAGCAAACTCTACTGTCGTAATTTTGGACAGATAAGTCTCAGCTCTACAACATCTAGTAGCATCTTCATGCAGATGTTTCTGCATCATTCTGTATAGTTGGTGAATATATCAGATGATCACCAGTTAACCGTTAACCGCTGAAATCTTAAGTACAAACATTCAAAACATTGCAAAAAGTCCTATAAATTTTCCAACTGCATTATTTGTAACAATACAAATAGCCTCTTCCCGCCACAATTAGCACTTGCACAAGTTTTTTTAAACACGTGTAAACCCACTACCAGTAGAGCAGAGCTGTGTACACGGCTCTGCAGCAGACTAGTATGTGTGTGTGGGTTGTTTTGGTGTGTCTGTTCGACCGAGGAACAGGTAAACAGTCTCACTCCTTCAGTCTGTCTTTCAAACTCGGTGCAGACTAATTTGGATCGATGTTTTAGCGCCGCTCTGGAGGAGATGTTATTAGTGGTTGTGCGTCATTGCATCTCGCTATTTAAGGAGCTGAAATTAGCACGTTCACTTGTTCACGTTGTGTTTCCATCAACGCCGATCTGAGCCTGAGTCGGTAAATACAAACTGCAGAGTCATTTGAAATGATTGATGGATTAATGTATCGTGCTTTTCTAGTATTTTTTTTTAACAACTCAAAGTGCTCTCACATTACGAGTTCCTACATTAACATACACAGTCATTCACTCGTGGCCAAGGCTACCGTACAAGCCGCCACCTGCTGCTCAGGTCTTTGACCATTCACACACACTCACACACTGATGGAACAGCCATCAGGAGCATTTTGGGGATTAGTGCCTTGCCAAAGGGCACTTCAGCGTGTTGAGTGGAGGAGCTGGGGATTGAATCACCGACCCTCTGAATAGAGGACAACCCACTCTACCTCTGAGCCACAGCCGAATGCCAATTTTACGCATTCCCATTGCATTAAATAGCCAGGTGTTAGAGTCTTTTTTGTGCAGTGGAAATGAGGTTTAAAAAGCATTTTGAGATCTTACACAACTATAGTTGTCAAGTTTAGTGAATGTGAGCTGGATTAAATCTTTTTGATTTGTTGCTCTTTGCAGAGATGCTACTTAAAATTTCTTTTTACTATTGCATCATGACAAAGTCTGACTTTGTTTCTAAAATAAGAACTTCGTCACAGTTTTGGACTGACTGAACTGAAGGTTAAAAGAAACCGTCGACTGTCGGAGGGAATCGGGATGCAAACAGTGATCTTTTGGGCACTTTCTGTTGTTTTTTATTGGGGTGGAGAGTCTCAAAAACTTGCACCACTTTCTCCAAACCACACACAGTCGAGTCCAAACAAGCACCCAAACATAAGGCCGATGTTTCGTTTTGGGATTTAGCCATAAAGCCGCACATTTTCCACCAGAAGCAGCAGAACCGAGTCTTTTATACTCAAGGACGCCTCAGCAGAGACACACTGCAGCACGGATCAAGACTGTCCACTCTGTAAAATCACCCTGCTGCCTCAAAGACTAACAGCACCAACCAGTATGCATCGTTTCATTTTGCTTTTTAATATCTGTAATGGACACTCTGAATTTCCTGCAGCACATTTTAGGGAGGCTAAGTGTGCTTCCTTTTTAATCATCATCATCATTTACAGTCAGCATTTCATCTGCTGCATATCTACTAAAGCTGAAAGCACTGGGTGATAAAATGGCAAATTAATTAATTAATTGGCAAATTTACTAATAAATCTATCCAGGGGCCGGTCGCAGCAGCCCCATACATGTTTCTAGGATTTTAGGACATGTCTCAGATTTTAGGACATTAGGGACATAGCTAGGTCCTCTGTCATGGGGTGTCCTCCACCTTCAAGTCGGTGTTATTAAATTTATCTAAATGTTAAATAATGAAGCCCAAATGTTTTGTTCATCAGCTGTGTCTTTGATTAGATCAGTTAGTTAAGCTGCTGCAAACTGAAAAAAATTGCTCCAGCTGTGACGAGATTTTGCACACTTTGTGGTTTTTGAGTGTTTAGCTTTTGTCCTCGACATCCAGCATGTCTGTGTAGTATTTACTGTATAATTGTACTGCAAAAAGTGACATACTCTAATAAACAGCTTGAGATTAGTACGTTAGACTCGAGATGTCCTCACAAGAACGGAGCCACAAACTGGTTTGTGAGGTCAGCTGACGTATGTGGACATTTATATGTGTGTGTGTGTGTGTGTGTGTGTGTGTGTGTGTGTGTGTGTGTGTGTGTGTGTGGCTACGTTGCCCTTGGCTAACTGGCTCACTATACAGACCTTAATACATTAGCATAATAATATTCGCGTATACACAATTTACAGTGTCAGTGTTAACTCATTAAGGCATATTGTATCCTTACATGACATAAATAACATCTGTTTACATATAATACAGGTAAGTAGGCGCTGTGTCATTAAAGGTTCATTCCAGTCAAAATCGGCTTCGTCTCCGGACTAAGAGCTGCAGTCACATAGAAAAAAACACTCACAAAGCACCTTGATGTTTGCTTTTTTTGAAATAAGTTAGCTATTTTGTATTTAAAGAGCAGTTTTGAAATTTTTTTTATAGATTTTATGAACTGAGAGAGTCACGATACACTGTAAAATATGACAAGTTGATCAGACTTTAAAAAAAGTCTAGGAAACATATTGCCTTAAAAAAGTTAGTAAATATAACTATTCTTCTGTTATGTTTACTTTACACCTATTTGTAAGGTTTACTTAAAATGTTTTTCAGTTTGTGAAGTCAATTTAAAAATGACAGTTGAAATTACTCGTTCTTCCTGAGGGATAGTAACTCAAACGAACCAAGTTAGTCTGACCTAACTGATAGTAGTATTTACCAAGTAGTATTTTGGAAACTGAACATTTTAAGATTACGTTTTTAATTTTAATTTTATTTTATCTTTATTTATTTTT
Source organism: Plectropomus leopardus (assembly GCF_026936395.1). Lineage (NCBI taxonomy): Eukaryota > Metazoa > Chordata > Actinopteri > Perciformes > Serranidae > Plectropomus > Plectropomus leopardus. Next base: position 38,737,489 of record NC_142177.1, read on the forward strand.
GTGTGCAATTTAAACTCAAACTTCTGTGTTAACTGATTTAAAACAAAATTCAAGTTATAGTAACTTAATGAAATTGGCCCGATAATTCAACTTTTCTCTACCTTCAGTTCAGGATTTTAAATCCCCCTCCCCCACTGAACATTCAGACAGTTAAAACTGTGTTAGGAACCTGCAGGCAAAACAAATATACGACACAAATGACATTTTCTTGTTTTAAAACAAAATGCCTTTGATTGTCGAAGACGCGCTAATTCTCCTAACTCAGTGTAGTGCACCTGTAGCACATGAGTTCATTATAAGCTGTCATAACTCAGAAATTGCTGATGCAAACTGATGCATTTTTTTGTTTGTTGTTGAGCCGAATCTTTTTTTCTTTTATAGTGCATGCAAAATCCTTCTCATCATGACACAAAATACAAAAAAACTCTTTGGTAAAGTCTGACCAACTTTGTTTACTTAAAATCTTAAGTTGCTATCACTTAGAAAAAACAAGTTAATTAAAGTTGTCATTTTTAAGTTGACACAACTTCACAAAAGTAAGTACATACAACTAAAATTTAAGCAAACTTCACAATAAGTTATGAAATAAACATAAATTAAGACTGATGCTTATATTCACTTACCCTTCTCACAGCAATTCTAGATTTTTTTAAAGTACGATCTGCTCGTTTACAGCGTAGCTAGTATCGTGAGGTTTTCTTACTGCAGCAGCGACTAGCCTTTAGCACAATAGCTCCTTTCATCATCCACCGAACACTCAGGGCCTCAGATAAATATAACTATTCATACAAAGGAGCTGCTGATGGTGGATATTCACTTGCAACATGATACAAAGACTCGCTCCTAATGCTGCTGGAAAGTGATGCTAGCAAAAAATGCTGATTAGTAAACATGAGGCAACAGTTTTTTGGTGATGCAGCATGAGACTCTCGGATATGTGACTGCTGAGTTCTGGGTTGTTTTGTATCTCGATGTGACGCTGGATTCACTGAAGGCAGCGTTTCTTCAGCCACCAGCAGTGAGAGTGTTGATTTTCACGCCTTCACTTCACAGATTTTCTTGTCTCTCTTATATAACGACGCGTCTTTTCCAGCTGTCTGCCCTCCAAACACATGTGCAATCTCAACTTGACTACCCGAAAATCGATTCAGCCTGGTGGAGACATTCCTGTGATTAAACCCAGTCTGCTTTTTTTTTTTGTAATAAAAAAACGGAATCGATTTGCAACCAAGACGCAGAGACATAATCTTCATTGCTCGTGTTGCGGGGAGAAAAAACCCACAAAGACACAAAAAACATCTTCGAGTGAAGGACGAGGACGATTACTGACGAGCAAATCTGGTAAGAAGAGCTCTTGGAGCTGATGCAATGCTTTCTGGGTGATGTGTGTCACCCTCAACACATCAGCTCTGAGTCACCTCTTCACTCTGTATCTTATTGTATTTCATTATAGAAGCTGTCTATTTTTATCGCACACATTTGTCCTTTTGGTAAATAAAGGCTGATCACACTGTTGCATTCACAGGAGAACACAAATCAGCAAAATATTTTTAAATGTCAAATACTAAAGCTGCATTTGGCCCCGATCAGTCAGTGTGTTTTAACAGCTTAGGGCGGATCGTTTTCAATGAAAGTGAAGTGTTTTGCTTGCTGCTTCTGCCTTGCAAAGCACACGTACATTAAAAAATGAAAAAAAATGAGAAAAGGTGTTTTTTGAGAAATTATTTTTAAAAAGCTAGCAAAAAAAATCTCTAGAAAAAAGAAAAAAGCTAGGGAAAAACTAAAAAAAAATTGTTATTATTATTATGTTTAAAAAATTATTTTTTTTGCATTTTTTCTTTTTCTTTGCACATTTCCAATTTTTTTAAATAAAAACTCATTTTTTGGGTAATTTTCTTATACCTGTCACTAATTTCTTGCAGATTTTTGCATATCTTCTTCCTTCATTGCTCACTGCCTTCTTTCCATGCTTTTGAAAGAAAACAAGCCAAACTGTTGAGGTTTCAAAGGATTAAAAGGATGAAAGTCACAGTATTTAGATAATAAAGTTGTCATATTACAGGGAGAAGGGAGTGATATTATGAGAACTAAGTCACAGTATTACGAGGAAAAGGCTGCAGAGAACCAACTGAGAAGCTCAACCATTAAGTCTGTGTGCAGCCAGAGAACCAAATAATGAATAAAGCATAAAGCTGCAGAGTTTCATGTCGATACTCAGCGTTTCTTTCACATGACTCATTTTATCAATTAAACATATTGCTTTGCTTAATGCAGGTTTAAATTGACCCTTTTTGCCTGATATTTAGGTTCCTGCAGGTTTCAGAGGGCCAGTGGTGACACAGTTTTAAGATTATTTATCTTCTTTACTTTCATCGTCCGTGTATTGCTGATGCAGGTGGTGAGTGTAAACGTCTCACCGGAGTGAATTATTACTTTAAAAAAATTGTTGCCTCTGTTTATTTGTGTGCGGGCTAGCATCAAACTTTCCACGATACTTCATTTAGACAGTCCAGTAATGACACTTTCTATCAGATGGCTGTAATGTCTAATAGATTTGCAGTGATATTCACAGCAGCAGCAGCATGACAAGTCAGATATTATTATTAGGGTTTAAAATATGGCTAAATGCTGTTCTGGACTTCATAAATAAAGAGTTATTTCTGCAGCGGTGACAAACCACCAGGGCTGTCGGACACAATGTGCTTTCTGTTGTAAAAGCATTGTTTACTGATTAACATACTTTGATTTATATTTGAACTTTGATTATACGACCATTCACCTCCAAATGTGCTCTTTTCCACGCCCAAATATTGTAAGCTTACCTCAAATCTTCTACCGGATCGAGCCCTCGTTTGTTAAGTATTACATCCTTTATGATTGGTTTGAATGAGTATCTCATTAACTGGTTCTTCCCAAAACGCTGGGTTAAAGCTCTGCAGCAGAGAGCCTTGTGCCCAACATGTGCTTTTCCTGTCAGCACAAACCGAGGGGAGCAGCACCATTTTGCATCCCCATTTTGCACCTCACTCAGAGGAAGGCAGGTTGAAAATAAAGGACAGCTAGTTGACTCTGTGTGCAGCAGCAGAAGAGGAGGACTGAGCAGCAGCAGCAGCAGCAGCAGCAGCAGCAGCAGGAGGAGGATTCCTGCTCGGTCCTGGTTCTGATTTGGAGTCCCGGCTCGGACCTGGCTGTATGTTATTCCTTGTCTTTGCGTGTTCCACCCAAAGCTCCTCACCTCCGTCCCCTCCCTCGCCTCCTGCCTCTCCGGTCGCCAGCTGCTTCATCCTCAGGTTGATGGAGCCGTAAGTCCTCTTGGGGCGAACAAACGCCGCCCTGCGTCGGTACATTTCGCCCCGGCAGATGGACACCATGAGCAGCACGGACAGGAACATCCCCCCCAGAGTCAGCAGGCCGAGGCCCGCGATGATGCACTTGTCCAGGTGGGAGCCCAGCTGGGCGTAGTACATCTCCAGCTTCTCCATCTGGCGGGCCGACACGGAGTCTGGGTCGACTTTGGCCTCTCGGGGGATGGTGTAGGCGATGACCACCAGGACGATGCCGCTCACCAGGAACACCAGGGCGAAGATGAAGCCGTAGTCCGCAGAGTGGTCGTCGGCGGGGTGGAACTCTGTGAAATCCTGGCCCTCCTCCTGCCCTCCACCTCCTTCCTCCTCATCGTATGATCGCGGAGACAGCTCCTGATGCTGCTGCTCCCCCTGAAAGACAGAAACACAGACATAAACATATGAATACATAAACAAATAAAAAGAAAGAAAGAAGAAAGAAAAACAAATAACAAAAGAAAGAAAGATACGAAAGAAAGAAAGAATTAAGAAATAAAGAAAAACACAAAGAGAAAAACCACGAAAAAAAGACAAGATAGGGCATAAAAAAGGATAAATCAGAGCAGCATAATGAGCAAGAATAAACCTATTATTGATGAAAGACGGAGAAAAAACAGGCACAAATACAAGAAAGAGTCTTTTAGTGTCGACATCAGTCACATTTTATAATATTAATAATTCAACATCTCATTGAAGTGGCATCTGACCAACAATCTGGTCCACAGTGGCTGCCACAAAAAAAAACCATGGAAATATACTGTAAAGAAAGGTTTAGTTTAGTATATTTGCACATACACGTTTATATATATATATAAAAAAAAGAAGATTAAAGTTTAATCATTACACAGGAGAGGTTAGAAGCCAAAAAAAGGATAAAAAGTTTGTATGCAAAGAGAGATGCATTTCAAAGAAATCAATGAAATCCTATCAGTCTTTGCAAATCAGAAACTTTTCAGATGTTTTTTGATACAATAATGTTGATAGCGATCGCACAGATGGGACTAAGTTGTTCCAAAGAGATGGTCCTCTGCGTTTCAATGACTATTGATTACAAAAGGTTCAATAATACGAAAAATAAAAGTCGTCGAATGAGTGAACGTCTGAGAAATGCTTAAAGAAGCTCTGGAAAACACTCAGCTTGACACGAGTTAGGTTCACATATTTATACACGAATACACAAGTCTGCTATATGTTTATATTCATGTTAAAAATCAATAGAAGCTGATATTTTCTGAAGAAAGAAGCAGATGAGTCGTATCTTGTAGCAAAGCTAGTCACTCAGTTCATTGTGGTATTTCCATGTGAGTTTTTCATCTACTATAACGAGAATGAGACATTTATTGTAAGAAAACTGAGTTATTTTGATGTTAACTGATTATTTTGGCTTTTTCATTTGTATATTGTTCATTCTTGTTCCAAAATATCATGAAATTAAATCTGTTTATATATATTTAGAGAGAATTTGTTCATTTGTTAGTAGTATTTGTTGGGATAATTCATGAGACGACTATTTTAATTTAAGTGCAACCGAACTATTTCAGAAAAATAAATCATACCATAAAGTAATTATTCAGCCTCAGGCTAAAAGGTTTTTGATGTCTTTATGAGCATATCATGTTTTCTGTTAACGTTAATCTCCGGTTACACAATAAATTAATCTCTCCTTGTGTAACCAGACTCTTCAGCGCTTTTCCAATAAAACAATGAATTCCTGACATAAAATGACTTCCCCGTGTAACCTTTTATGTGCTCCTGTTTGGTTGTAATTCACCACTCTGGCGGAGTTCAGACTTTGATCGATTCGGGGCTCGAGAGCTTGAGGCTTTTCGGCGACAAGTTAGCTCCACAATCTGCTGCTGTCCCGGTTTATCCCGTCCATCATGCTTTGTTTAACCTGGGATTCAGAGTAAGCTTGTATTTAGGATTCTGGACGGCGTGCAGTGCACAGTCATGGAGACAGCACTGTTTCAAATGTTTAGTCCACTTCCTATATGTGAAAAATTTCTGTAGTGATATATATATATGTATGTAGATACGTATGTATGCATGGGTATATGTATGTGCACAAATAGACATCAATATTATTTTCATTGTATTGATTTTTTTTATTTTGCTTTATCATATAATTTTACCTTAACTTTTAATTATGATTATTTTGATGATTATCATATTTTTTTATTATCTTTTTTATTTTAAGTTTTATTAGTATGATCATTATCACTGTTATTTTCCATGTTTCTCTGTTGCATACATATATATATATATATATATATATATATATATATATATATATATATATATATATATATATATATATATATATATATATATATATATATGTTACTGTGATTCTGTCTGGTTAAAATTGGTAAAAACTTGTAAAAATCTTTAAAACATTTTTTGGCTCCCCCTGCTGGGATTTAGGCCATCATGTTGGTGCATTCATGGATATAATCAATGACATCTGAGAAGATTTTGTTATTTTGTTATTTGTTACGTAACGTTCGTGTTGCAATAAAAATATGTTTCATTTGGAGTTCTGTCTGATTTGACTGTTTTTGTTAAAGGGTTAAGTAATAACATCCCGGGCTGTTCGCGGGCTGTTCGCGGCTAAAGTTTTCCGGTAACGACCTCGCTACTTGTTGCTAACTTTAGCAGCTAGCCATTAACCCCTCAGCTGTATCTTATGTCAGTGTCCGTTAATTTGAACTTGGCGGATTCAAACGGTTTCGGGAAGACATTTTATCATCTGAGCCGGACTAGAGACATTTATGTGAGCGCAAAAACACACAAAAACACCCAACTGATCTCACCTTGTTGCTGGCTGAGGTTGATGGCGGGCAGCCCGCAGACGCAGCCGCGCCTTGATGCTGGTACTCGGGCTCCTCGTCTTGCTGGTAGGAGGCGTTCTCGAAGCCCCGGGTGGCGCAGCACGCTGTGGCCGCTGTCCAGGGCGCTGAGGCCGGCGTCGGGGACACGCCCCGCTGGCCTCCTCCGCCCCGCAGCTCCCGGAGCTCTACGGCGTTAAAAGAGGACTCCATCGATATGTGTTGGATGTGCTCATGTCTTCACCATCCCTCCTCTCTGCAATATCCTCACTGAAAAAAGACAAAATAATAACTGAGTGAGCAGAGAAGGTCTAATACAAAGGCCTTTATCTGTTAAAAGACATGATCAACATACTGAGGTTTTATGTCATATTTATGGTATCTCTTTCATTTATTATTTTTCTAAACTGTGTTTATGCTTTTTTAACAAATAAATTATTACTTATAATCAACTCTAACAAACATATATATTCATACATGCACACATAGTACAGTTAAAAACAACAACAAACAAACACACGCACACAAACAAATAAAAAACAACTACTTAGTTTCTCGACTAGCCTTCTGTATTTTGGCAGTTTTAATTTAGTTATGGCACTAATTACTAAAAAAATAAATAAAATTATTGCAAGCTTCTAAACAATCTCAGTAAGCTAAATAAAACCATTAAAGTAGTTAATGCTGCAGGCCTGTTCAGAGGGAACCACACACACACACACACACACACACACACACACACACTGAACATCTGAATCACCTGCATCTCACCTTGATAGTTATTCATTTCCATATCTTCTAATCACCATTACTGCTTTCACTTCCCGTTGACCACTACAGAGAGTTAAAATCAGATCCTAAATCCAACACATCTGTAAAACACACGCGCACACAAACACACACACACACACACACACACACACACACACACACACACACACACACTGCACACTTAGCACAGGCACAGGTAACAGTGAGACAAACGGTACATTTGCAACTATTTAAAATCATGCATCATTTTTACAGAGAATGAACTCTCACTCTGCATTTTAACACCTCTGAGCTCTGGGTGTGAACGCTGTTCATGTGCACACACGCACACGCACGCACACACACACACACACACACACACACACACACACACACACACACACACACACACACACACACACACACACACACACACACACACACTCACATAATTTAACAAATTATGAGGCAGAACTTCAGACATAAAATATGTCATTTTTGTATTATTATGTATTTATTTATTTAATCTCAATCAAATTATTATTATTATTGTTATTTTATTTTTATTTTTTTAAAAAGACAACCACATTTTTATTGTTTCTACAGCCAGTTAATCTAGCATTTCTAACATAATTTAACCAAATATGAGGTGTAACTTCATACATAAAATGCGACATTTTTGTATTGTTATGTATTTATTAATTTAATCTTAATCTAATTATTATTATTATTATTTTATTATTTTAAAAGACAACCACATTTTTTATTGTTTCTACAGCTGGATAATCTAGCATTTCTAACATAATTTAACCAACAATGGGGTGTAAGACATAAAATGTGACATTTTTGTATTATTATTATAATTTCTTATTTTCTAAATTTGAATTGAATTGATTTTTTTTTTAATCCACCCAGAAAAACAGTTTTTTTTTTTATTGTTTCTACAGCCCGTTAATCTCCGGGGAGCTCCAGGCTAAAGTAGCCCACTGACACAGTTATCATTTATCCGCAGATCGAGCCCCGTGGCCCCGCAGAGGAGCGCCTGGGAGCCCGTGGGCAGCAAGGAATCTGGCCGTCAGCACCACCGTGACCTTGTGATGCGCCAAACAGCCCAAAACCTGGACCACTACACTCCGCCTGTGTGTGTGTGTGTGTGTGTGTGTGTGTGTGAAAGATAATATCTGACTGATAAGCAGCACACCGACTGACACGTTATTCATTACCCCGATCTGACTGCAGATAACACGGACACAGAGAGAGAGGAGGGAGCGTCAAAGGAGGATCTTATTCTGGGAGAAAATATGCAAACGAGCAACATTAAGTGCCGATTTCTCTCCGGAGGGAAACACCGGGGATGGATTCAGTATCCAGGCAGCATCCACCCAGCTCCCCCCGCTGAATCCGAACAAACACCGCGGATATAATCGATCATCTGCAGGATTATCGATGAGAGGTTTTTGCGTAAAGGTGCCGGGATGACAGCGCGTGGTCTTACCTGGTGCTGAAGCCGCGACCAGGCGGGAATCCAGACGGCTGTGAGACATCGCATCCGGAGAGATGGATGCTGTTAGATCATGTGTGAGGAGGATGCAGAGGGAGGGAGGGAGAGGACCGGGGTGAGACTGACCATGCGCAAAACCAGCCCGTGGTTCTCCCTGCTGGTGTCTGAAGAGCTGGTGGAGTCATCAGAAAGGTGTGGTGGGGAAATAGATGAAAGGGTGACATCAATCAGTAAGATAAAACTTAAAGAGACAATTCACCCCCAAATCATTTCCCCACTTTCTCCTGTAGTGCTATTTATTAATCCAGAGCAGTGATACTTAATTTATGGCTCCCAGTAGGGTGCCAGGTGGCCCCCCAACCATTTTCCAAATCACAATAAAACTATATTGATTCACACTGGGAAGTGTTTTGTTACTTTTACTATACATAAGGTGCAAGAGTGCAAAAAACAGCATCAAAATAGAGCTTTTTTATTAAAAAAGAAAAATAAATGCCAGTGGAGGATCCCCTGCATCCGCCTACAGAGCAAAGCAAAGCCTGAATGTCCTAAAATCCTGGAAATGTCCTGAAATTATAGAAAAGTCCTAAAACCTTAGAAATGCCCTAAAATCATAGAGATGTCCTAAAATCCCAGAAATGTCCTAAAATCATAGAGATGTCCTAAAATCTTAGAAATGTCCTAAAATCCTAAAAACATCCTAAGTCCCAGAACAATCCTAAAATCTTGGAAACGCCCTAAAATCTCAGAAATGTCCTAAAATCCTAAAAACATGTTAGTTCTAGAAACGTTCTAAAATCATAGAAATGTCCTGAAATCCTGGAAATGTCAGAAATATCCTAAAATCCTAGAAATGTCCTGAAATCCTGGAAACATCAGATATGTCCTAGAATCCTGGAAACATCCCAAAATCCTAGAAATGACCTAAAATCCCCAAACCATGTAAGTTCTAGAAACGCCCTAAAATCCTAAAATCATCTGTTAGTTCTAGAAATATCCTGAAATCCTGGAGATGTCCTAAAATGCTGAAACATGCTAAAATCATGTAAATGTCCTAAAATCCTGGAAACACCAGAAATGTCCTGAAATCCTAAAAACATCTGTTAATCCTGGAAATGTCCTGAAATCCTGGAAATGTCCTAAAATCCTAGAAAAATGCTAAAATCCTGTATGCATGCATCCATATCCCAAAACCTGGAAAAATGCCAGAAATGTCCTGAAATCCTAAAAACCTCGGTTAGTTCTAGAAAATCCTAAAATCCTAGAAATGTCCTGAAATCCTGTAAACACGTATGGGGCCGCTGAGATTGGCCCCTGGCCTCCTTTCATTTTGCAAAAGTGGCCCTCAAACAAAGCAGGTTGCAAACTAAACAGGAAATACTATCATGAAATACATAAAAGGTTAAATTACCTAAATTTGTGACCTTCTGGTTCTCCATCTTATTAAATCTGTTTTGCAAATAGAAAAAACAGAAACAGTGCTTTGAATTCAAAAACAATGCTGTGACTTTGGCCTTTGGCTCTCCTCGAGATTTTGGAGGATGAATTGAAAAATCTGCTGCATGTCGGCGTGTGAAAAAAGATTAAAATCTCCACAGAGAGCGAGAAACCGTGCCCGTTTCCATGGCAACACATATCTAGTGCAGACATGAGCGAGCCGTCATCATAAAAAATCTTTTTTTTTCTCTCTTAGCTCCTCTCATTCAAAAAAAAATCTTTTCACGTGAATAAAAGATTGTGATTTGTACAACGTACTGATGTGTGTGCTGCTCTGAACCGTGACGTGTTCGTCCTCTTCACCGTTAATCCTGAGCTGACGAGGTTCATGTCTGCAACACAGTGAACAACAGTTTGTTATTCATACAACATTTAACAGTCGTACAAAAAAATCTATGATAGAAGAAAAGCTGGTTCAAACGCTGCAGCTTCACGACGTGGTGCTGAATAAAAGATGTTCCTCTCAGGTTCATCAGAAAACTGTCACCGCTGTTATTGGGCCGTTTTTGATTTGGTCAAGGCTGTGACATTTCAATAGTACTCAGTGGAAACTCTCCATGGAAACTAACGGGATAAAATGGAAATAAAAGGGTTATTTGCTGAAGCTGTATTTACCAAATTCTACGCTGTGATGGGCAGATTGATGTTTTTCACCGTGCTGGTTCTCTCCAGTGGAAACGTACATTTATATCGAGTTTTGATACTTTTCTGCAAAATCTGGTGTCACACTTTAGTGATACTCTGTGACAGCACATGCATGTTCAATAGCTGCTGAATGACTCTTTTTCGTGTCTGACGAGAGAAATTTCCTATTCTGTCAACTGTCAAAAGGTATGGTTAGAATTTTCTTTTTTTTAAAAAAGCCAGGAAAAAAGCTAGGGAAAACTGTTTCCATAGCTATCATCATTACAAATTTAAAATGATGTTAAAAGAATTATTATAAAATCTTCTTTTTCCAGGTATTGTTAGCAAATGTTTGGGTCATTTCTTCTTTTCTTGCTTTTTGTTTTTGAAAGAAATCAAAACAACATTTTTAGGTTTCAAAGGGTTAAATGCATATGAAAGTCCTGAGGCCTTGAGCAAATATTCATCTTACCAACCTTTTTAAATCTGCTTTTAATGTTTGCTTTACGCACATTTCATGCTTGTCTGTCTTGCTTTTACTGATTTTGTTTTTTTTTTAGATTTATGTATTATTCATCATTATTAATTATCATTACTATCATTATTATTGTTATTATTATTATCATTGTTATTATTATTATTATTATTATTATTATTGTTATCATCATCATCATCTTGGGGGCCCCAGAGAGTGAATCTGACAATGGGACAGCTTATTTAGTAAATAAAATAAAACAAAGAAAGTTCAAAGTGATAGAAAACAGTCTCTGGAAGACACAGGACACCACAGACTGTCTCTGTATTGGACAAACAGGTATTGAACTCACTGCTCCGTCTCTCGGAGAAGGAAACACCAGCTGCCTGCGAGAAGTCATCCATGTAAAAAGGCAGCCGCCCGTGAAATGTTGAATAATCTTGTGTCACGGCGGCTGGGATCGCCGTCTCTGCCGCCTCGGGCAGATTATCAGACGCTGACCTTGCGGAGACGTAAGGTCAGAGGAAGTGAAGTCAGCGCGGAGAGAAACCAGGGAGCGCTCCTCACCGAGGTGGCCTCGATACTGAGCCGGCTAATTTTAGATCAGATCATTGTATTCAGTTTAACAGCACGCAGAGCGGATATTGAATTCACGGGGATATGAAGCAATATGCAGAGCTCCATTTCTAAGACCCCGCTGCAGAAATCTGTTTACCTTATTATGACATTCAGAGATTTGGGGGCTTTTTGTCACATGCGTGAGACGAAGTGACGGGAGCGAATCAGTGTTTTCATCAGCGTAAGTCAGGGACTCTAAACGTGCTTTGTTTTAGGGCCACTTTTGAAGAATGACAGGAGGCCAGGGGCCAGTGGCAGCAGACCCATACATGTCTCCAGGATTTTAGGACATTTCTTGGATTTTAGGACATTTTTAGGATTTTACATTTGATTTTAAGATGTTTTTAGGATTTAGGGCATTTCTAGGATTTCAGGAGATTTCTCAGATTGAAGGATGTTTGTAAGATTTCAGGACGTTTTTAGAATTTTAGGACATTTCTTTGGTTTCAGGACATTTCTTTGATTTCAGGACATTTCTAGGATTTTACGACATTTCTAGGATTTAAGGACATATCTCTAATTTTAGAAAATGTCTAGGATTTTGGGACATTTCTAGGATTTTAGGACATTTCTAGGATTTTGCGACATCTCTAGGATTTAAGGACACGTCTCTGATTTTACGACATGGCACCTTATGAACAGCTTAATTGCAAAAACATTTCCCAGCATTAGTTACTTTATTTCACTGTGAATTAGAAAATGGTTGGGGGGCCAGCCAGCACTCTATCGGGGGCCAGATTTGGTCCATGGACCGAATGTTGAGTATCACTGCTCTATACTAGCAGCAGAGGTGTGGACCCGAGTCATAAACTTAATTACAGATGACTCAGCTTTACAAAACCAAAAAAGGCATGCGACTCAATTTTAATACCAGTGATTCGTTCACCTAATTCTTACACAATGCACCGTTAAAGATCCAGGGTGTTGGATTTCGGGGGATACATTGGCAGAAATGAAATGAAATATTCGTAACTATGTTTTAATTAGTTGATACTCACCTGAAAATATGAATTTTAGTATTTTCGTCACCTTCGGTCCTGTTTCAGGGAGCCTGCCGTGTTGTTTCTGCAGTGTCCCAAACATGCAAACACAAAAAATCATTCAGTATGTGCAACACACATTAAAATGATTAAAATAACCAAATAAACTTTGATTAATGAGCACAATACTTTGCCAAGACATTATTGGTATTTGAACTCCAAGAAAATACCTCATAAATATGTAAAAATGAAACATTTCAAGATTTAGTGAAGACAGTAACTGTTTCATAACAAGCTCCAGTGTTTTGTTTCCAAGCCTGAAAATACTATAATACTTTCCAAATGACATTACTTTGTTAAAGTTAAGATAAACTTCCTATTCTACACTTACTACTACTACTACTACACTTAACACTTGTACATATACACATGGTGAGTATATCATTATATCATTTTAAATAAAGACTGAATATGAGTCATTTAAGGCCAACAGAAAGCAAATATACAAAGTAGAGAAAACAGCCAAACTTACCACACGGTCCAATCAGAGGAGGTGAAAACTGACACATCGATCATGCAATATTATATCGAGTCTTTGATCAAATCTACAATATATTAATATCACAAAGTCTGCCATGATACAACTTTGATTCAGGGGCCTGCGAACGCTTCAGTTCATGCACATTATACCAAGAAATTTCCATGATTTTAGGCAAATATTCTGGACTACACACACTCTGACATGACCCTCGATTATCCTTAACGATTCCTTATTGGAAATTTCATGATAATTCCAAATCACCAAAAAGGTTAAAAAAAAAGAAAAAGAAATGGTGATTTCTTTTATTTAAAAATATTTGGTTTAGAAGGCATGTTTTATTCTATTTTTAAAAAAAAAAAAAAAAAAAAAGACTAAAGTTTAAAGTTTAAATAATGTAATTTTCTTGTATACATTTTTGGTAAGTTTAAAAAAAAAAAAAAAAAACCCTTAAAAATCATGAAAAAACACACATTTGTCACAGCCTGAAACTGTAAAAACTGAAATTACAGTTGTTTGTTTTTGTGTCCTTGAACATATCATGTTATTATACAGGTTTGTGAAAACAAATTTCCATGACTTTTCCCAAACTTTCAGGGCATGTTTAGTTTTTGAAAACTTTTGAAGGCCTGGAAATTGCTATTTGCAAATTACATGACTTTTTTTTTTTTTTTTTTAGACTGAACTTTGCATATGAAATATAAAAATAATTCAGTATTTCTAAACTTTAATCCTGTGCGGGAAGCTTTGAAACAGCAAATAAAATCAATAAATGCATATTAAAGAACATTTTGCAGATGCGAGGAAAACAACTGAAACATTAAAAAGTCAAATGAACGAACACAAAGTATATTTTATTGTACAAAAACTTTGACTGTTTGTAGAAAATACAAATTTGTGGGTTGAAGAGAGATCAGAAAAGTTACAAAAATAACACAAACGTGTTCCCTGCTTACAAACTCACATCCATTATTGTATTTTTTTAAGCTGTCTGGAAGCAAAACCTACACTTTATTGCATTTCGGGAAAATGGTTAGTTTTTCACGAGCTTCTCTGCTCGTGTGCTTTTAGCAAACCAAGTGTGAACAAAGCAGCGGATATTAAATTGTTTTCTAAAATGTTAAATTCAATTAAAAAAAAAAGATGTGTAGATACTACACACTCAACACAAACAAATGCTGCTCCAATCGAGCACTCTTTTGACACAACATTTTACATGAAATGGTTCATAACCACAAAAAAGGACACAGTAAAAGTTATTAGTAAAAGAATTATTTTCCCTCAGCGACAGAATCTCTATCAAAAGTAGAGACCTCTGAAAAAATAGTCGTGGAAGACTTGTTTAATACTAGAAAATGTACAATAGAGCTTGATTTGTCAAATCCTGTTAAAGAAACTATTTACACAAATTTAAGGTTCAAATTTTTGACATTTTTCTTTCAATTATATTTCGACCTGATGTGATGAACGGTGGGCTACAACTTCAGGATGTGACTGAAATCAGCTTTCAGCTTTTTCAGTCCTCGATATTTATCATCAACATCAGCTTCAAACTCCAGCGTCAGTTTTTACTTTTTACTATTTAAACTTTTAACTCTGATTATATATTTATTTATCTGTGTTTGCAGAAAACACTGCCAGGGTGAGATGTTCGATTTAGACCCAGGCTAAAAGAACATCTGTGCTCCGCTGTTGTCATGGCAACCCAAATTTTGATTTCACATCAGTAAAATGAAAGATGAAAACAGCTGAAGAAGGTCGTCAGACTCAAAGCTTAGAATAAACTGAAGTGTTGAGTGATTTAGTTCTTAGTGTGATTCGTCGTCTGTAACACCGAGAAATACAAGCATTCAGTACTGCGCTTTAATAAAAGTTTCTACCACACGGACCTGAATTTGAAAAAAATAAAATAAATCTTCAACTAGCTTTTGCAACTTTCACAAAATCTTTCCTTTCTTCAAAAAGTATTTTTTTCCTCAACAAAAGTTGCTGGAAAAACAAAAATCCTGAAAAGCTGCTTGTGCTGCCATCTGGCAGTTTAACAACCTGCGAGTTCTGACTTTAAACACTGAAACAATCGTGCGACACTAACGTGGGCGCGATCAGCTGCATTTGTGGGATAAAAGTTTATAAAAGTTAAGAGATTTTTAGAAGAGTTAAAAGACTTTTACAAAAGTAGAGACTTTTATACAAGTTAAGAGATTTTTAGAGAGATTTTTAGGGACTTTTGTAAGAGTTAGGAGGCTTTTATCACACGCAGTTTGGTGCAACAGTGACTGAAGATGCTGAAAAGTGAAAGTTCGGCTGAAATTAAAAAGTCCTCGAAGGTGAAAAGGTGAAACAGGTAAAGTGTGTCGTGATTGTGTGTTTTGATTCCTGATGGGGCTCGAATGTCACATTTTAGATATTATTACTGGATTCAAATCCAGATTTTATGGGGTTGTGACAAGACTCTAGGTGGATTATTTGGACAGAATAAAATGGCACGAATCATGCGATTATCTGCAGCTCAGGTTCTATGACTCTCGGGTCATCACACATAAAAGGTCACAATTAAACTGATGAAAAAAGACTCTTAGCGTCTTTTTTCATCATTAAATTTAAAGTTCTGTAATGAAAGTTAATTCAGTACTTGAATGTCTTGATGTGTCTCTCCGTCTGTCGCTCCGTCAGTGACTCTGCCGCTCGGACACGACGTCCTGCAGCCGCTTCAGCAGCACGTCCGGACTGCTGCCGTTCTCCGGACACGCCCTCTT